>NC_091128.1:42540951-43140951 GCF_040183065.1 Periplaneta americana
CATATTGGATACTTCTATGCTAATAGAGAGTTAAATGATTTAACTGCATTAAATTGGGCAGTATTGTATTGTATTGTATTTATTAACATTCCATGGTATTCATACATGCTTACAGCTAGAATATGGAACAAGTCAAAAAACTTAATACTATTATAAAATCTTAATTTATAGTCACAGTCTAGATGAAATATATACAGACGAGATTTACAATATAGTCTACTAGTACAACACATAGTTTTAGTATCAATTTCATGAAGTGTTACTGAATGTCATGAATTCACCTACAGAATAGAAGGCGTGAGAAATTAGGTACTTCTTTAATTTGGCCCTAAATAATTTCATGTTTTGAGTTTCATTTTATATCGATAGGGAGGCTATTAAAAATTTTTACTGCTATATAACGCACTCCTTTTTGATAGCATGATAGACTTGCCGATGGAGTATGAAAGTCATTTTTTTGACGTGTATTTATGCTATGAACTGTTGAATTAGTTACAAAGTTTTCACGATTACATACGAGGAAGACTATTAATGAAAAGATATACTGACAAGCCATGGGCATTATTTGTAGTTTTTTGAAAATAGTCCTACACGATTCCCTAGATTTGGCACCTACTATTATTCTAATTACTCTTTTTTGTAATAGAAATATATTGTTACTATCTGTGGAATTTCCCCAGAATATTATTCCAAAACCCATTACTGAGTGGAAGTTAAATTAACATAGGTTTTAACAGCCTGTTAGTACTAACAGCAGTTGAAGAAATGCTTCAACTGTTAAGTTTACAGTTAAAATGGAATAACACACTGTTATAATTTAACAAAGGTTGAAGAAACCGGGCCTATGTAATTCTGAGGTTAGTTGCTTTTGCTTTATGTTACATCAATATTAAACAGTCTTTCTGAAAAAAAAAAGTGCAGTTTATTGTTTATTAAAGGAGTATCAAGTGTATTTTCAGTACTGTCAACATTACGAAACCGTTTATGTATGGTATTGTGATACTGTTCTTAAATAAATTCATACTTAAAGCATTTTCATTATTTTGCAGAACGCTCGAGGACAGTATAGGTCGACCATTGTTTGTTATGTTCCGTAATGTTGTACAATTGCCAGAAGATGATTCACGTAGACATCCCATCTTCTCTGTGCTAGCAGAAATGTCGAGTCACCAGCCCCGGGTGGGCTATCTACTTCTCTATTTTCTTAAAGCGTGGTAAGTTTTAAGCTTGCTGCTGTTTAATAAGAAACATCTTGAAGTAATAAAATTTCAAATGAAAATGATAGACAGTAGTCATACTAATAGTTTTGTACATTTTTACAGCAAATTAAACGATGGAAAGTTGTCAGCCTATAGTGACTTCTGCCAGGCTCTGGATAAAGAAGTAGAAAGCTGTTTGCTTAGTGATCTGAAGGTATGTTATAAATATTTGATAGAACATAAGGGGTTTATCAGTACAGAGTGTCCACATTCTGGAAAGTCAGTTGTAGTCAGGGAAGTTAAATTTAGTTATGGAAATCATTCTAATTCTTTAAAAGTCGGAAATTTCCCCAATGATGAAGCTTAAGAAGAAAATTTTATGCTCTAAAATGCCGTAATCCAAGTTATAATAGCATCGAGTACTTTTACTCATCTATTGGCGGATGACAAGAACTTTATGGATTTATGGTTCGTCATGAAACTTCGTTTCATTTTATCAAATGGTAATGCTTCTGTTGAAAGCATTTTTTTGTGAATAAAAATCTCATTGTTGAAAACCTAACAGAGGAACCTTCAGCATCTCGGAGGATGATGCTGTGAAGGGTATGGGAGGCCCAGCAGAGGTGACAGTTACCAGAAGTATCCTGTGAAAGCTTCTAGGAGGAGGTACCAGGCTTGTCTGGATAAGAAACGAGAAATTAATGCTGAAAAAGAACAGAAAGAATAAAAATTGAGGACCGTTTTTGCAAAACTTGCTAACTGAAAAAAACTAAATTTTACAGGAGAGAGAAAAAACTGAATGGAGACGAGTAGGTTATAGATGCAACCATCGCACTTTGACACAATACAATGAAGAGAAATAATTCAGCTTTACTAAGATACCTTTAACATCGTGTAGAGACCTGCTTTATTTTAATGAATCCACCAAAATCTCAATTTTGCAAATTTTGCAATTGGCAAGTTTTGCAAAAACGGTCCTCAATTGCACAAGAACTGATAGATCTTGAGGAAAATAATAAAAAATTAAACTTGAGCGAAAAAAGGAGGATATTGAGATAAATCAGAAGATGAGATTCCTAAAAGTGGCTGTTAAGTAAGGGGAATATTTTAGACTAAATAAAATTGCCTAGAATAATGCTGATTCGAAGTTTATCCTTTGAAGAGGTGCAAAAATTCAAATATCTTGGAGCAAGATAAGCCATAAGTAAGTAAGATAACAAATATAAATGACACTTGGGAAGAAATTAAACGCAAAATGAATATGGGAAACGCCTGTTATTATTGGTTGAGAAGCTTTTGTCATCCATTCTGTTCTCAAAAAAGCTGAAAGTTAGAATTTATAAAACAGTTATATTACCGGTTGCTCTGTATGGTTGTGAAACTTGGACTCTTACTTTGAGAGAGGAACAGAAGTTAAGGATGTTTGAGAATAAGGTTCTTAGGAAAATATTTGGGGCTAAGAGAGATGTAGTTACAAAAAATGGAGAAAGTTACACAGTGCAGAACTCCACACATTGTATTCTTCACCTGACATAATTAGGACAGAATAGTGAGGAGGATGGAATTAGCGAAGAAGAAGAAGAAGAGTGCTAAAAGTGAGTGCAAGAAAGTTAGGGTTGACAAAAGTGATAGAATAGGAATAGAGAAGAAAGTGTTAAGTGAAGAAGATAGTAGTAATATATACATACAGACAATCAAGAAAAGAAAATTAAAGTGAAAAAACATCTGAACAAATGTGAAGTGAAAGGGAGAGAAATTGGAAATGTAATTAAGTGAATTAGTTATTTCATATTTTTCAATGTTATGGGTTGGGAGTAGTATCAGGGGTACTATAACTGTAGGAGTATTATAGAAATAAATATATGGAAAGAAATAATAAAATAGGAAATTTAGGAGTGAATCGAGGAGAAAGAGATAAATATGTAAATAAACACAGGATAGAATAGTGGAAAGAAAGGTGATGTAAATGTTGTAAAATAGAGATAAGGGAAATGTAAACAATTAATTCAGGAGAAAATAGCTGGAAACGAATGATTAAGAGTAAGCAGATTTGGGAGTCGAGAAGAAAATGAATAAATAATGTGAATTATTGAGGAAAGGAATATGCAATATTTAATACGAAAGCGAGAAATGGGAGGGATACAGTCTGAGTATAAGAGAGAATAGAAGAGGATAGATAGGAAAGCATATATAGCAATTCAATTGAAACAGAAGAATAGGAAGTAATCAAGAAATACTTGGCACATGAATATATTAATAGAATAGAGTGGTATGTATTAAAGAGATGGTGGATCGAAAAGCAGAAATGTGATGGTCCATCATTACTGTGAATTGTAATGTTGGCTGACAAATAAATATCATAATACAAAACTTACATAAGATAACAATATTATTAAAATGAGATATTTTTTATAGTTATTAATCAAATGGTATGGGTCTTTTTCTTATATTTAATAGCTGTGTGGTGTAGATATTTAAAACCAAAAGTGAGAATTTATAAAACAGTTATACTACTGGTTGTTCTGTATAATTGTGAAACTTGAACTCTCACTTCGAGAGAGGAACGAGGTTAAGGGTGTTCGAAAATAAGGTAAATACTTAGGAAAATATTTGGGGCTGAGAGGGATAAACTTATAGGAGAATGGAGAAAGTTACACAATGCAGAACTACATGCATTGTATTCTTCACCTAACATAATTAGGAACATCAAATTCAGATTTTTGAGATGGGTAGGGCATGTAGCATGTATGAGTGAATCTAGAAATGGATGGAGTGTCAGTTGGAAGACCTGAAGAGAGAAGACCTTCGGGGATGCCGAGACGTAGATGGGAGGATAATATTAAAATGGATTTGAGGGAGGTGGGATATGATGCTAGGGACTGGATTAATCTTGCTCAGGATAGGGACCGATGGTGAGCTTATGTGAGGGCGACAGTGAACCTCTGGGTTCCTTAAAAGCCATTTGTGAGTGGTGAAGATATTAAATGTGTGATTCTCTTCAGTATTGGCTGGAGGAAGCGCAAAAATTATAGTTCCTAAGGAAAGACCAAAAGTTATTACTTACTGATAAAATAAGAGGCCTATAAAATTTTGTAATCTCCCGATCACTTCAGCAAGATCTCTTAGCAGGATAAAATTATTCTACCCTCTGCATTTCAAGATAGTTCACGAAACATGCAGCAGCTATACCAAGGTATTGTTCGAAAACATGGCAAACCTGACATTTTATTAACTCTTACCTACAATCTGCAGTAATCTGAAATAGCTACTGCTTTACTCCCGAATGAAAAACCCTCTGATGGCTTCATTATTATGGAAGCAAATGACTTTCAAAATCTCTGGTATTCATTATTGGAAAGAAATCTGAAAAATTTTAATTTGAGCTTCTAATGAATTGAGTTTGCAGCATTTGCTGCACAAGCCACTAGTTTTATATATACTTTCAAAAGCTTTACATAAAATACGGTATTGTATATTCCTTTACAGAGCAACAATTGTCATTACCCTCATCATCATTAACATTATTATTATTATTATTATTATTATTATTGTTGGTGTTGTTATTATTATTATTATTATTATTATTATTATTATTATTATTATTATTATTATTATTATTATTATTATTATTATTTTCAGCTGTGTCAGGAAGATGATGTGAACCTATTCTGCTGGCTTGTACCTGAAATCTACATGCAGTTTCCATCTGTTGCAATTGGGCATGCCCAGTTGCTTCATTTGGTAGTGTCTACAGTGGATGCCTCCCAGCTGCAGGACCTGGTGTGTCACATCCTACAGGGACGCCTTATCATGTTTCGTGTGGACTCTTTTCGAGCATTATTGTCAGCAAGTCTGTCGTGGGAGACATTTGAACAGTATTGCCTTTGGCAGTTAGTCACCGCTCAAGGAATTCCTATAAGCTATATTTTACCTATTTTGCCGCGGTTGGAATTTTCAAGTCATGCAGAAGCTCTCACATCAATCTTGCTCATGCTGAAACAGGAAAGGTATGTAAATGTCTCTGCAATAGTTTTTGTAAGTTACGTGTTTACAGCTGTGTTATTGTTGCTTTGAATTTGAGAGTTATTTCGAAGAAGTGATTCTGCTTAAATTTTTTAAGTTGACTGATGACAGCTATGTTGTAGTTGTCATGAATACAGTCCACATCTGTGGAGAAACGGTCAGCGCATCTGGCTGCGAAACCAGGTGGCCCGGTTTCGAATTCCGGTCGGGGCAAGTTACCTGGTTGAGGTTTTTTTCGGGGTTTTCCCTCAACCCAATACGAGCAAATGCTGGGTAACTTTCGGTGGTGGATCCCGGACTCATTTCACCGGCATTATCACCTTCATTTCATTCAGATGCTAAATAACCTAGATGTTGAAAAAGCGTCGTAAAATAACCCATTAAAATAAAATAAAAAGTCATGAATACAGTAGAGAGTTATTTCGAAGAAGTGATTCTGCTTACATTTTTTAAGTTGACTGATGACAGCTATGTTGTAGTTGTCATGAATACAGTAGAGAGTTATTTCGAAGTGTGTAAGTAATAATAACTACTTTTCAAAAGGTAAAAGGTAAAAAGGTAAAGGTATCCCCGTAACATGCCATGAAGGCACTTGGGGGGGGGGGGCATGGAGGTAGAGTCCCATGCTTTCCATGACTTCGGCACTAGAATGAGGTGGTGTGGTTGGCACCACACTCTGACCACCTTTTACCCCCAGGAAAGACCCGGTACTCAATTTTATAGGAGGCTGAGTGAACCTCGGGGCCATTCTGAAAGTTTGGCAACGAGAAAAAATCCTGTCACCACCTGGGATCGAACCCCGGACCTTCCAGTCCGTAGCCAGCTACTCTACCAACTGAGCTACCCGGCCACCCCTTTTCAAAAGGACTTTGGACTATTTCATCCTGCTGCTATTATAGGGTTGATTTGTTATTGAGTTATTAGTATTTTAGCTTAGTATTCAATGTTGTCCAGTATTGAGATCTCTTTTTCCTTATCTGAAGATAGACATAGATTGAGCCTTCAAAATGTCACTTGTTTGGAAGCATTTGAAGTCCAACTGACCCTTGTACATTGAACAATCACTTGTAAAGGTAAAAAAGAGTAGGTTCTCTTACTTTATAATATGACAAGAATCCAATGATAGAAATGTGATGAAACGTTAAAACTTGAACAGTGAACAACTTCTAATTATGTACTGATTATTGAAACTTACGAAGGTACTACTATACCTTTGTGACTGATTTCAGCGTGATGTTCGTCATTCTCAAACAGTATAGTGAGGTTTTGCACATTTTTCCAGCATTATATTGCTTAGTAGGGTGTTGTGTGGATAGTAGTGGGAATGTTGGGGTGTTGTGTGATTGGGTAATATTGTGTCAAATAGAGTATGCATATTAAAATTCATTTGAGTGTTGAAGATGTGTTTTTGTTTTGTGTTTATATATGAGGGATAGTCAAATGAAAATGGGTCAGATCAGAAAGTATAATAGAGCATTTATTACTTCAAAAGTAAATCTGCACAATTGTTTATACATTTATCGCACTGGAGACAAGACGATCAATTCCATTCTTGAGAAAGCTTGTGGGCTGTCTACCAAATCAGTTCTTTATCCAGTCGCACATGTCTTCGTCCGATGCAAAACGAAATCCACGAATGTCTTTCTTCAACTTTCCAAAAATGTGAAAATCGCATGGGAAGAGATCTGGGCTGTAGTGGGGGGAGGGGGGGTATTGAAGCGTTTCCCAACCAAATCTCTGAATCTTATTCCTCACTGAGTTGGGAGTATGTAAGAGAACTTTATCATGAAGAAGGATAACACTGTTCGGTAGCATTCCAGGGCATTTTGACTTAATAGCGCGTCTTATTTCCTGTAAAGTTTCTTCATAATCCTGTGCATTGATTGTGGCCCCATGCTCGAGAAATTCAAGCAGAGGACCCCTAGAATTGAAGATTGATGTCAACATGACTTTACCGGAACTTTTGTGTATTGCTTTGGACTTTTTCAATGGGAGAGAATCCAGTTTTTCCATTGTTGGCTCTGCCGTTTGCTCCCCGGTTCAAAATCTCTTCCTCGTATCATTGCAAGTGACCCAGTGAAGCAGCCATTCTGTTTGTTTTTTGTTCCTCCATCAACTGATGTGCAACCCATTGGGCGCAGATTTTTCGGTAATGCAGGTACTTCGTCACAAGGCATGTATGGAACCATAACTTATTCCCACCAAACGACGAAGTTCTTCCACAGTGATCTGCCGATTTCCCCGTATAAGGCCATCAACCTCATTAGTAACAACAGGAGTGATGACATACTGTGTTCGCCATAAACAGCAGACATGCGACAATGAATTTCTCGTCCTACTCCTTCACCAGTCGAAAATCGCACTACACCCCCTTGCTGTTCATCTTTACCTGTCTCTTGTTAGCGATGTTAGACGAACACACGTATCTCTAACCTCACTTCCAGCACAGTAAACGAACTGGTGTGTAAGCAGAGGTTGTAACTGTGCTTTCGCGAGTCGCCACCAGATATCAGTTCAGCAATCAAATTCCAGTGGTACCAACTTGCCCGCCGTGAGATATATGCATGGTGACCCTTCATATTTCATATTTTTCTAGTATGTTTAGTTTTTGTCTCTTCAGTTGCCATATATATTTCTTTATTGTTGTAGTTATGATTGGAGTTGATGTGTTCTGCATAGGTGGTTATATTGTATGATTTGGTTATGGCTGTGATGTGTTCCTTGTATTGTGTTTGAAAAGATATACCAGTTTGCCCCATGTAAAATCATTACAATTATTACATTTTAATTTGTAAGGTTGTGTTTATTTGTTTGCCTGTTGAGATGTTTTTGTAGTATGTTCAGTATTTTTTTTAGTCAACTGTCCGAAGACAGGTCTGAACCTCACAAATGATACCAACAAGGCACTACTTATGAGGCAACTACGCCAGGAGATAATGGGGTAGGGTGGCCAGTTCCTTTCCCACTTCATTGCATACATTGCGGATTAGCTACATATTACACTAATCAGATGTGTTCTGTATGCAATGTTATATTTTAGTTTTCTGAACAGAGATGCAATTTTCTATAATGATTTTTGTTTTCGTATGTTAATGTGATTTACTTTTTATGATGTTGTCTATCATGTTGGAGTTATATCCATTCTCTTGTGCTATATATTTGATTATGTTCGTTATAGTCTTGTTGGTTCATTGGTATATTGATTAATCTGTGTATCATGGATCAAAGTGCTGCATGTTTCTGTTTAGTGTAGTTTTGAGTGTGTTTTGTTTTTGTGTTGGTGTAGGTTTTCAGTCTGTCATTTTCTATGCATAAAATTGTTGGGGGTTGATGCAGATGTTCGTAGCGTTTTTTCACTGTGACAAAAGTTTTTATTTGAGATGAATAGAAAACAGAAATTCATCAGTAATATATTCTCCTACATTATATATGACTCAGATCTCCTACATTATATAGAACTCAGAAATTCATCAGTAATATATTCTCCTACATTATATATGACTCTGCCAATGCTGGGGTAGTTTTCCAATTCCACATCTGAATAAATCAGCTGTTTTGGAGTTAACATGCCTTTTCTGTAGGAATTGCGATATTTAATAAGTCACAACTAAGAACAATCTAGCCAATGTCGTGATCTAGGGTTAGCAAGCAGAACTCATGCTATGAGGCTTTGCTTGGACGAGGATTTGAATCCTGCTTGAGTTTATTGCCTAGTTGAACTTTGCCGAGGTTTTCTTCAACTGTAAGACGAATCTCAGGTAATCCCATAGCGAATTCTCTTCCTCTTCTTGCTGTCACCAGTCCCATAAATGCTAGAAAATTGCACATTTGACACAGCATCATTAAATATCTTATTAAAAAATTAACCATTTACTATATTCCCAAGTTAAATTGATGTCCATACAACATTAAAATCCTTAATTTCTCTCAGAACACATTGTCACCAAAATACACTAAAATAATTAATCTATTAAAATATGTGGGCTTATGTTGTGGTTTCAAAACAAGTTGTTCTTTTACGTTGATGGGTTATTAGCCCTTCACCCAACCCCCAAGCTGGAGGACCACCCCTAATCGGCTGTCCGTGATTGCTTATTCAATATATTTGCAGCTACCCTCCATATCTGGAGGCCATCTCCTCTTTCTGCAACCTGAGGACGTGCCATGCCGTGGTGATCAGGTTAAGGACTGATAGTGGGCTTATGTGAGGGCGGCAATGAACTTTCTGGTTCCTTAAAAACCACAACTAAACTAAAAACTAAATTAAAATAGCCTATGTAGGCTATAATATGCTCAGTATTTTTTAATATGCAACATGCAACGGTAAACTGTCATAGTCAATTAATTATGTCAAGGTGCAATTCACCAGAATCATCATGTCCAATGTACCAAAGTGAATCAAGAGCTGCAGCAAACCAGGCAAGAAACAAAATGGGTTAAATGATCCCAATTGTGATCATTGGAAACCAAATTAACGAAACATATTGATCAAATTAACGAAACATATTTAATTCATTAAATTTCTTATAGAATTCATACAGAAACTTAACAAAATATGTTGCATGATGCTGGAAAATGCAATAAATTAATATTAGTGCTGAATTGTATGTTTTAAGAGGGTGATAGTAATATTCTGTAACTTTTCTGTAAATATTTACTATTATTACATATACAGGGTTAATTAAAAGTCGCGCATCACCTAAATAACTTTCGAAGCATATGGTTCAGTGACATGAAACTTGATATGTGAGGATAACCATATACTAAGAACTCAATAATGGTATTACAGAGTTTTTTCTATTCCGGTTTAACCGGAAGTAACTCCAACTCTCTTATTTTAAATGGAAAACCCAATATATTATTTTATTTTTGAATAAAGCTCATTAAGAGCTTTTCAAAAAGTACCCACACTTGATACTTCTGTACAAATTCAGTGTTGCTAAATAAAAATGGAAGTGGTGCAAGATATTCCTAAAGCCTGGTTAAATCATTCCTTAAATGGTTTCTATGATCGAGTAACACATTGTAAAGCAGCTGAGGGCTACCAATTTGAACACATAATTTAGAAGGTGAGCTAGCTTTGTTTTGTTTTTGTTAAGGAAGGAGTATTTTATTATTTTAATATGCGATACACTTTTCTGTTTTTTTGACTTAGCAACACTAAATTTGTACAGAAGTATCAAGTGTGGGTACTTTTTGAAAAGCTCTTAATGAGCACTATTCAAAAATAAAAAAAAAATATATTGGGTGTTCCATTTAAAATAACAGAGTTGGAGTTACTTCCAGTTAAACTGGAAGTAGAAAAAAACTCGGTAATACCATTATTGAGTTCTTAGTATATGGTTATCCTCACATAACAAGTTTCATATCACTGAACCGTATGCTTCAAAAGTTATTTAGGTGGTGTGTTAATTATTTTCATATTCAATACACTTTTCTGTTTTCTTGACTTAGTAACACTGAATTTGTACAGATCAAGTATGGGTAATTTTTTAAAAGATCTTAATAAGTGCTATTCAAAAATAAAATAATATATTGGGTGTTCCATTTAAAATAAGAGAGTTGGAGTTACTTCCGGTTAAACCAGAAGTAAAAAAACTCGGTAATACCATTATTGAGTTCTTAGTATATGGTTATCCTCACATACCAAGTTTCATGTCACTGAATTGTATGCTTCAAAAGTTATTTAGGTGGTGCGGGACTTTTAACTAACCCTGTATATCACTTCTCTATGAAGCTATTCTGCGTAAAATGAAGTTACACACTACCTGTATGAAAATAATGTTTATTTATAATTAAAATGATCTGTGACTCTGTGTATGACGGTAAAATTTCGACGATAATTGATTTTCATCGTCATCCAAACGAGTACAAGGCCCATGGCCTGTTACGGTTTTTTTTTTTTTACATGGTTTTTCCACTGCAGCTGGTACTTATTTATAAATGTGAGACTGGATGTAATTGGAGTTCCAGCATGATGTCATTTATTTTGTGATCCAAGAGACTATATCCTAGTGTTGCTGTCATAAATTTCATTTCACAGGCCGTTATTCTGCTGATATCAGTATTTCTCATTACCCTTGCTTCACTTCCATAACATAGTACAGGTCTAGCTAAGGTTTTATACAAACATATTCTTGTGTCCCTGTATTAGAGAAGGCTTCATTATTTTGTTGATTATTTCTATTGTTATATTTTCAAATTTTAGAAGTTATATCTGTTTCACCAAAAAAATGTTAAATTGTAGTCAAGATACATAAACTCATTTACTCTTTCTATTAATTTGTTTTTAAGCAAATTTTGCTTGCCACCGGATATTTCCGACGAAATTCCTTGTTTTTATTTTTTCAATATTGATTTCCATGTCTTATTTTGCACTGACTATATTTAGATTATACACTCAATATTGAAGCTCATCTTCATTATATGCAGTCAGAGCTAATGATTAGCAAATCTGTAAATTTCGATTGATAGAAATTCAACCGTGACGCATCTGTTTCCAATCTTTAATGATTCTGTTCATATGTATAATGAAAATTACTCTGCTGTGAATTTGTTGGCAGTCTGAAAATCTGTTGATTTTAATCAAGTAAATAATTGCAGATTACTTAAAGAATTTGTGATGGTCGAAATTTTGTTTTCTTGTGTTTATCAGCTACTGTTGGTAGTAAAAATTATGTTTGTGAGAAAAGCATTCTAGTAAAAGAAATGATTTCAAGAATACAGATATTTGTTAGTGCCATAGTTCCATTTGAAAAATAATAGTTTATATTTTACTTATTTTAAATGAAATTCATAATTTTTTCTCTTGTGGTGCAGACCAACAGAAGAGCTTCTGAAACATCTTCTGTCACGTGAAGTGCGGCCTCCACAGGATGTGTTTGTGGTGTCTGCTCTAAAATACTGGTGTCAGGAGCATGAGGGAAAGTTGGGAGAACTGATGGCCAGTCTCTTAAGTAGTCGATACCCTAATACCTCTCCAAACAAGCGGAAACGTGGTGGTGGTGGGGCAAACAGAGCAAGTTCGGGTGCCGGTGCCGGTCCCCCCAGTGCCGAGCAAGTGCTTGGACACTTGGACCAGTTGAGGCAGTGCTGTCGACAGAACGATTTCCACTTCTACAGCCTGGACTCGATGCAGAGGGCACTGCAGCAGGCTCAGAGTCTGTGCACGGATGTGCAGCGTAAGAAGTTCAGTGACTTGTTTGCTCTGGCCGAAGTGGACGAAGTGGAGCCTGCCGCACCAAAGGCCTCGGCAGGGAGCAAAGTGAGTGCGGGGGGGAGGGGACGGAAGGGAGCGTCCAGCAATAGCAGTGGTGGTGGGGCAAAAGGAGCTGCTGCCAGCAAAAGCAGAGCTGCCACCAAAGAAGTGTCAGAGAGCTCAGAAGAGAGCAGCGAGGTGAGTGGTTTCATTAGAATAACATGAGATAAGGGCAGATGGAGTAGCCCCATCTCTAACATTACTATAGTGATATTAACTGATTGTCGACAAACAATATTGTCTTTTCTGAGATGCTGAAGGACATTTAAACACAGAGCATAATAAATGTAATATCTTTAAATTGGCCACATTTCTATGAGAGTCAATATTTCTTTGTCAGATTTACTTAAGGTACGGTCACACGTCGCTACTTTTGCAGCACTGCAGTACAAAAAACTGCGCAACTCTCGTACTGCAACGTGTGAACAACGGTGCAACCCGAAAAGTAGTGGCTGCCGAACCTGCTGCCCGCTACTTTTTCATGCTGCGTGCAGCTTAGAAGTAGCGACGTGTGAACAGGGTTCTCAGGATTGCAGCCGCAGCATTTTTGATATCAGTTTTGTTGAAACTTTTGCTGCGGTTGCGACCAGTGTTGCCACCCAAATGTGCCAATGATATTTTATTGTTTGGATGTATTTTAATTTTAGATGTAATGAAAATAAATTATTTGTAACAGTTATTAAATGCACAACACAGTCTGAGCATATTTGCTGACGATATAATTCATTTTTTAATTTTCTGTAGCATAGTTTCAAACAGGAGGGTTGCCAGCATTGATTACATGAATATGCTGTTGGTTATCATTTAAATATATAGGCGTTTTTAAAAGCTTTATAGTAAAAATAATGTCAATTTCTGAATACTAGTTAGGGCAGAAAAGCAAATAATAGATAAATAAGCTTTCGCATGAGTTTCTTAATAATGCGAACATAACCACAAAATGTATATTGAGAAGTCAACACGGAGATGGAAACCTGCAGCATGACTGTGGCTGCAAAAGCAGCGCCTTGTGTGTGAAGAGACTCGCAACCGCCAGTTGCAACTTTTGCAGCACTCGGGTTGCGCAGCATGAAAAGTAGTGTGCAGCGCACTACTTTTGGCTTACGTGTGAACACGACACACAATATTTGCAGCTGCAGTACAAAAGTTGGGCAGCAAAAGTAGTGACGTGTGACCGTACTTTTAAGATGAATTAATGTCAACATTACGTGGAACTTTTTTTTTATTATTATTTAATAAGATTCGAAACAGTGTCGTGTGGAATCCCACATCACAGATTTTGCATAAAAGCACTTTGAACTGATTATGAAAATAATAATTCGACTTAGCCTTAAATGAAGTCTTGAATATAGTTGCCTCATTGCAGTCGATGTTTTTGTTTTAAATATTGTGTAAACAGTATGCTTAACTATCTATTAAACATCGCTATGAACTTTGTTTAAACACCATCCCTCAGACTGAAACAAAAAAATGTGCATTTTCTTCACCAGTAGGGAGAATACTGAGGAACTTTATTAGATAGATGACTCAAGTGTCGCAAAATTGAAGCATTTGATTAAAATAATGTGGGAAAGTGGAGTTTAGGACAAGACTTCACTTCTCGAAAGAGATTACATGAGCATTAGAGCACTGCAATTCAAATTTTTTTGCTCTCTCATATTCGTTCAAAGGTCTCACACTTGAGGATATTTCCTTCGAGCAAAGAGTGCTCTAAACCATGATAATGAGCGAAGGAGATTCGCAGGATGCAGTTGGGAACCATTTAAATTTTTACTAGTTACTCGGAATTGCTCATAACCTACAGGTGACCTAATGAGTTAGATATGTTCTGTGGGAAAATAGTTATATTCGTTCTGACTTGCCATTCCATTTGCTATATTTTGTGCTCTATTTTACTTTCTTCTTGTATTTCAAATGCTGTATCAATGAAAATTGATTCTACAGTTTTCATTTTCTACAGTATACCGAACTTAATTTCTATATTAAATTATGTCTTTGGACCTAAAATAGAAATATTGTCGGACCATCGGATCTGTGCCCCTTCAGTATGTCGTCGTTCTTAGAAAAGTTAACGCTTGTACTCATTCCATTCCACCCGCTTTCCTCCCACCACATCAAACAGCAGGCCACGAACCTTGCCGAATAGGGATGTTGCCAAACTTCTGTCAAACGGTGTCATAAATAACTGGTCCTCCATGCTACAATATCATTTTTTTCAATCAAAATACATCCTGTATTTCTACATTTTTTAAACCTAAATCCCATGTCTTGAATCACTTTCCATAGTTTTTCTCTCCAACCTTTGAAATTATTGCTTCTCTCGCAACCTTCAGTAATTTCTTCAATGTTGGGGCTTTTTTCTGCACGGTATACAATTCTTGTATCTTTCTTCTTAAAATACATCGGTTCATATCATCTACAAGAATTAAAGGTTCACTTGGTCTGTTCTTCCCTGGTGATTCTAGCTTTTCATCTCCTGCACAGACTCCCTCTCTCCTGATTTTCTTTATTAGGAGCTCTGACCTGCCTATATAAATTATAAATTACATAAAAATGTATTATTAGTAAGTAATTTTAATACGTAATCAATTGAAATAAAATAAGCCTATGCTGTGATCGCATCTACTCTTTTCATTGCCTGATTTATAGGAAACAGATATTGATCTGTTTCTCTTCATCGCAAAATGGTATTACATACTTGCTTAATAATATTTTTTTCACCACTCAGTGCTACAGTGTTCATGTTGAATTGACAACACTGGACTGCAAGTGCACATAAACTGTCCCGCAAGAAGGCCAAAATTGTGAGTAGTGGGGAAGAGAAAGGAAGAGAGATAGGAATGCAGGGAGAGAAATGAATTACCGAGGCTGAGAAGGAATTAGGGTTCAGTTCGCATATCTTACAGGGGCACAGATCCGATGGTCCGACAATACAAGAATAAATGCCACACTGAATTGTGTCTTCAGTTGGAAAATAAAAAAATAATAAAACCATAACAACTGAGAGCAACAGAAATTAAATAGTATTTGTTCTGTAGCAAATTTTCCCCACTGCAAAGGAGATTGAAACTCCAAGTCATGTGCTTGGTTCTTGTCCATTTAATTCTCTTCTAATTAATCAAATTGTAAAATTGTAAATTATGTTTTATTTAACGACACTTGCAACTGTCAAGGTTTATCAGTGTCATCGGTGTGCTCGAATTTTGTCCTGCAGGAGCTGTTTTACATGCCAGTAAATCTACTGACATGAGCCTGTCGCATTTAAGCACACGTAAATGCCTAAATATCATCGCCTGGGTCGTTATTGAAACCTCAACCCAGGCATAGAAGACCAGGACTCTACCAACTGTGCAGTAAAGCCAACTCTGATTAATCAAAGACACCATAAGATTGAACACATTCACCAACCTTTTGCAAAAAAAGAGGACTCGAATGTTATGAAGAAGTTCACGCAGTTGATACTAAGGGCATGCATCATTTTGTGGACATTGTGGCATTTGATAAAAAAGCGAAAACAGCTTACATAATTGATTCAGTTGTCAGATATGAGAAGAATGAACAGAACCAAGCACAAGATGTGGACCAAGAAAAGACAAATATATTTATGAGCTTTGCATTCCATTCTTTCAGGAGAAGTAGAGAGACAAGTTCCTTAATTTCACATTCATTGCACAAGGTTTTCGGTGCAAGGGAACTATCTATCACAGCACCGTAAATTTATTTAATAATTTTGGGTCAACAAACAATATCTCATTTCATTTGCCAAGAACATTATTGCTGATTCCATCATCATCATCATCATCATCATCATCATCATCATCATCATCATCATCATCATCACTCACCTTTCTAACAGGTAATAGTCCTAAAAAGAACTGTTCTGGTCTACAAAATTTTCCTTCCATCCCTTTACAGAGGTTTTAGAGATCTTTCTCCTGCTGGTCTGTAACTCAAGACTGCTTGTTCAAGGCCAGTTATCGTAGTATCAATGTATATACTGCAGTACTGATTGCATTCTGAGATCTTGTAGGATGTCTTCATTTTTTTTTTTTTGTGATCCTATTTGGTATAGCCAGCTGTTCGGCGCATGAAGAACTTCATTTCACTAGCAGTAATTGTATTTTCATCATTCTTTCTTAAAGTACAACCTTCACAGCCATAATAAAGGAGTGGTCTTGTTAGGGTCTTGTATGGACGACAGTGGATATGTTTTTGGACTAGGAATCTTTCATTACACTGTTAATGATGCCCATGGCTTTATTGATTTTAAAAATGTTTGCAGGAATATTTAAATCTTCTAAAAATTATAGTTTAATTCATTAACTCTTTCTAAAATTTTATCATTTGTACAACTCTTACTTGGTACCGGTACTGGTTCTTTGCCACAGAAAGCCATTATTTTAGTTTTGTCAGTGAAAATTTCCATGTAAAATTTGTTAGCAATTAATTTTAAATTATAGATTGATCGTTGTAGATCATCTTCAGAATTAGCTAATAAGACCAAATCATCTGCGAAGATTAATGTATCTAAACATAAATTTCGCTTGATGTCCATGTCTTGTATGTCTGAACTCACGTATTATTCCATTCATATAAATGTTGAATGAAAGAGGTAAAAGTGGGCATTCTTGTCTAACTCCAGAAGAAATTTCAAGCCAATTAGACAGTTTATCATCGCCTTTAACAGATATCACTGTTTCTTTGTATAAGTTGAAAATGTTTTGAATTATTTGTTGTGGAATTGGTCCTTTGCCAATATTTCTAAAGGTACGATCACATGTCACTACTTTTGCTGCGCAACTTTTGTACTGCAGCTGCAAAAGTTGCGAGTTGTGTTCACACGTAAGCCAAAAGTAGTGCGCAGCATGCTACTTTTCATGCTGCGCAACCTGAGTGCTGCAAAAGTTGCAACTGGAGGTTGCGAGTCTGTTCACACGCAAGGCTCTACTTTTGCAGCCGCAGTCATGCTGCAGGTTTCCATCTCTGTGTTGACTTCTCAATATACATTTTGTGGTTATGTTCGCATTATTAAGAAACTCATGCGAAAGCTTACTTATCTATTATTTGCTTTTCTGTCGTATCTAGTATTCAGAAATTGGCATTATTTTTGCTATAAAGCTTTTAAAAACGCCTATATATTTAAATGATAACCAACAGCATATTCACGTAATCAATGTTGGCAACCCTCCTGTTTGAAACCATGATACGGAAAATTAAAAAATGAATTATATCGTCAGCAAATATGCTTACACTGTGTTGTGTATTTAATAACTGTTACAAATAATTTATTTTCATCATATCTAACATTAAAATATATCCAAACAATAAAAGTATCATTGGCACATTTGGGTGGCAACACTGGTTGCAACCGCAGCAAAAGTTTCAACAAAACCAATATCAAAAATACTGCAGCTGCAACCCTGAGAACCCTGTTCACACGTCGCTACTTTTAAGTTGCGCGCAGCATGGAAAAGTATCGGGCAGCAGGTTCGGCAGCCACTACTTCTCGGGTTGCACCGTTGTTCACACGTCGCAGTACGAGAGTTGCGCAGTTTTTTGTACTGCAGCGCTGCAAAGGTAGCGACGTGTGACCGTACCTTTACAGTTTGTTGCAGTTTACTTTATAAAAGCTTTCTTGATGTCATGGATTCAATATGTACTTCTGTATTAAATTCACGATGTTTTTCTATCAAATGGAATTGGAGTGGAATTTACGACACCATGGCCCAGCACTGTGACCTGTTATGATCTATTGTGCTAACCCTCAAGCTAGGCGCATTCCCAAATCCACACCAACTGATTACACTAAGGTTTGCTGTGTACCCAGGTTTTGAGCAGGCAATCCCACTCGTCCCTAGGCCAGGCACCTTAATGAAAATAAAAGTTTTCATACTGATGTCTTGGATCATTAAACTGTCAGGTACATGTCTAAATCAATCAACCATACCCATTGTAATGTTGTAATACATGGGGATACGCCCACTTTGTGACCTCACTGTAGATTTCGACCATTTACTAGGTGGTGCTGCATCATTCCAAATGATATTTTAAATCACCATATTAAATATATATATATTTTTTTTTCATTTAATTTGTTGTATTCCATAGATCTTACATTAACACTGAAGCTTTAAGATGTGGAACAAGTCAAAATTTTACAAGAGTACAATTTTTTGGCGAGATGAAGTGAGGTGAGCCCAAGGATTCGCCATAGTTACCTGGCATTTGCCTTATGGTTGGGGAAAACCTCGGAAAAAACCCAACCAAGTAATCATACCAAATCAGGTAATATATATATAAATTAAAAGAAAAACAGTATGTCATATTATAATGTAATCCTAAATACTAAACAATTATGTATTTATTATATTTATTGTCTTACATGATTGATCATGTTAACTGTGTCTTAAGGCAACTTGTTAAACACAAGCAGCTTCATTTATTTGTTTGTTTAAATGTTTTTCTTTTCTTTATTATTATTATTATTATTATTATTATTATTATTATTATTATTATTATTATTATTATTATCGTTATAAAGTCTTGTAACCTATGAAATCTCTTGGCTGCTCAGTTTACAATTAGGATTGCCAACCCTCCCATATTTGCCCCTAATTTTTAACAGTCTCCTGGCTCCCGTATTATTCTTCTCTTCAGGTATCTTTCTCCCTTATTTTTGCATAATGTAAAACTTGTTATTCTAAACATTTGATTTTGCCGTGATTGATGAGTTTTGTTGTTCAAAAGATGTATGTATTTATTCACACTGCAAATGGGTATATACCTGGTGGCAGTGGTAACTAATTACACTCAATAATGACAGTCAATAATAAACACAACTAATAAAAACATTAATTATAAATAATATCCTAGATTAAATTAAGCACGATCACATAAAATTTAAAGTAAATCTAATTTGTATCTTAATCCTAAGTTCGAACTAAAACCCATGAGTGTGATAGGTTCATACCTGCACAAGTACCTTTCAGCACAACACTTATTACGCTGTCATCTCACTCACTGCACTGATTCTACCCTGATTTCACTAACACTTCAAAACCATTTCACTGTTCAACTACTTTGCACAGCCACTATGAACTATAGAACTTCACTGACACAAACTCACTTCACTGACACAATAGACTTCACTGACACAACACACTTCCTCACTGATAGAACACTTCAAATAACAAGATATCAATTACACCCTTTAAATAGTGTGTATAAGATACTACCGTCTATTAGTAAAGTCCTTAAGCCTATTTTTAAATACATGTTTTGTTATTGGTAAAGCCTTTAGTAAGTCTGCAGGTAAGGCATTCTAGTCCCTGATAATACGATTGAGAAAAGAAAACTTTTCAGTGTCCGTCCTCTATCTTCTTTCCCTCAATTTATATGAGTGGTCGTTCCTTGAAGAGTAATTTGGTGGCTGCAACCTATTTTTTATTTCTCTCCAGGCAGGCTCACCTCTGTATGTTTGAACATTGCGCATAATCGAATTCGCGTTCTCCTGTCCGTGAGTGTGTCCCATTTTAATGGTGAATTTTTCCAACAACACTTGAGAGCCCGTTTTTTAATCTTTTCCAGTGTCTTAATATGTTCTAATCTGTAAGGATCCCAACATGCAGCACCATATTCCATTACTGGACGAACTAGTGATTTATATGCAATCTCATTGGATTTATCAGAGCCTTTCCTTAGTACCCTTATCACAAAGTGTAACTCCCTCCATGCCTTTCCCGCTGTGTCAGTAATGTGTTCCCCCCAACCGAGATCGCTGCTAAATGTTATTCCTAGGTATTTACATTTGTTAACTTCCGGAATAGTTTCACCCCCTAACATATACGATGGGATTATTTTATTTCTTTTTCTTGTAAAGCTGATGGCTTTGCTCTTTAGAGAATTTATTTTCATTTTGTTGGCCATTGCTCAATCGTTTATTCTATTGAGGTCATTCTGAAGAAGATGCATTATGCAATCTCTATACAACTAATGGTTGCCAGAAATGGGTTTTAGTGCTCATACATTTAAAATGAAACCATGTTAATGTTGTAAATTTAGAAAACTGGCTAGTTTTGTTCTAAGCATATCAAGTAGTAATGCTCATACAAAGAGGTGTTTCACCTCATGAACAATTTACAGATGTTCGAAACAAGAGCACCA
Source organism: Periplaneta americana (assembly GCF_040183065.1). Classification (NCBI taxonomy): domain Eukaryota; kingdom Metazoa; phylum Arthropoda; class Insecta; order Blattodea; family Blattidae; genus Periplaneta; species Periplaneta americana. The sequence goes on from NC_091128.1 coordinate 42,561,595, forward strand.
CACATTCAATCAAATCAGAGCTGAAAAATGCAGTCAACTTCAATTATTACACAAGAAAAAATCTGTATCAAAATACTCTTAATTTAAGTCTATCTGCCGAAGTGTAGAATAAAGTTGGCTTTTAGTAACTGAACTGAATAATTTGTCTATTTTCTATGTGAAATTTTTTTGATTCCTTAGTCTCCCATATTTTCTTAAAAAAAAAGTTGGCAACCCTATTTATAATATAGTACCACTGCATCACAATTTTCCGGTTATCATAAATTTCTCAAATTTGTAGCTCCTCCTTCAGATTGCCCAAATATCTAAGTCTAGGTCTTCCCAATGATCTTTTCCCTAAACGAGTTTCTGTGAACACCCTTTTTACTCTTCTTTCTTCTTGAGGTCCAAAGGCTTGACTAATTTGCATTTGTGGCTTAAACATTCAGCATCCACAATCTCTCTACTTTCCCCTTCCATATTTATTGGGACAACTGTCACGAGTGTGTTTCACATGTCTTGAGCATCACACACTCTAGCGATAAAGTCTCATACACTCGCAGCATCTAGCGGTTAGATAGCCAACTACATGATCACTTTGTCATGCTCGAGCAAAATATAATAAATGCAGGTCTCTAGTGGGCATCTGCAATATGATACTCACAATTTTCCGGATGAGGTTGATATAGGTAATTTTCCAACTTCTGCTTAGCTTGTAGGTAGTAACTATAAATAAACCTGTCTAGTACTACTACAATTGGTTACTGATCATAGTTCAGTGCTATATGATTTTTTGTGGACACGGACACAATGAAGCTCCACCAGTGCGCGTTAACACTTATGCCACCCCCACAGTCAACCCCTACCAAGCTACATTCACAAGCCCGCCACTTCCTACCCTTGGTCATTGTCCCCCGTGCCATTCTTCTGCAATACGTTATGGCAGTTCCCTTAAACATAAATAGATTCATTTTCCCTTCTACCCCCAACTCGCCTCGGTAGCCGAGAGGTCTAAAGCATGACCAAAAAGCGTGTGTTTAGTGTTTAGTTACGAACTTACTCGGATCGAAACTTACCCTCTGCGAAGTATTAAGAAAAAAAAAAAAGAGAGAGAGAGACATGAAGCAAGGAACAGAGAAGGAGAGGCTGGAGAGAGAGAGAGGCAGACAGGACTAAGTTCCTCTTTTGGTTCATAGATGTCGCATTTATTCTTTTTGTTCCACTTTCCTACACTAGATGTCACCCCACCCTAAACCCCTATTTCCAATCTTTCCCGCTAGAGTGTGTGGTGAGCTTGTAGGGGAAAGTGGAAAGGGGTCGTGGGCGGAGCTTAGCGTTCGCCGTATTACGTTATTATTGTCTTATTATTAGGATTTGTCTGTGGTACATTAGTTGTTCTTAACCCGAAAAAATTTTCCTCCTCCACAGATCTCTGTCCTGTCTGGATTCAGTGCTCTCATCACTACTTCTACTAGTTGTTTCACGAAAGAACACATCCATATCATTTGCTTCCTCAATTTCACAGTTTGAAATACCCTTTAAAATTCACTCCCCAGCTCACATTGCACACCTACTTCATTGCAATTTGTATGTGTGTTTAAATTGGCATCATCACTTGTTTGTTCTTGGATATCACTGGTCCCTGCTTCTTCATTCACTGTCTCACAAAGTTTGCTGCATGAACTTGTAAATGACTCGTTTATTGCTTGTTTTATAATCTTCTTCCTTTTATGATCTTCTTCCTTGAGATCTGGAACACATTCTTCTATACTGTCCATCCATAAACTACAAAAGAAGTAAATTAAAATCATCAGTACCAGTTGCAGAAGACACAGCCCTGCATATATATTGACTACACCCCAACTCTGGTTACTAGCAACAGGCATTTATAATGAACACCGATCAAAATACCCCTCATTTCTCGTGAAAAACAACAACTGAATAGACTACATGGACTATAGTGGACTTTATGTTGTCAGCAAACAGCAGGATACATTACGAAGATTGATTGATAATCTTCTTCCTTACATATGCAACAGTTTTTCTCTGACTTTGAGGATGTCCATTAATTTCATCCAGCTTCAATTTTAAAGAAGGGATTGCATTTTTTTTTAAACCGGTCTACTTGTTTTGATATGCAGAAGTTCATTTTTAAGCCGGGACAAATTTAAAAATCTTCTGGAGTGACGTATTCAGAACAAACGGCTGAGACACTGTACGAAACGCTACTAAGTGAAGCTCTAAGGAAGAATTGCAGTGAACTACCTGGAGTTGTGATGTCACGACTACAGCTGGTGCATCATTATACACGCAGTTTTGAGAGAACGGAGCGTCGTAGAAACTTGCGATTTTCACTGTTTTATTTCTCTAATCAAAACCTTTATTTTCAGTACCACTTTATTTTTAAGTTGACTCCTGTCAACTTAAAAATAAAGTGGTACTGAAAATAAAGGTTCCAGAATAATAATATGGTCACCATATTAAAGATTGGGCATAAAAAAGGCCGTAAGTGCCAAAGAATAATATCATACATTTTGCACATCTATGGGAGAAGCTAGGACCAAAATAAATTTACAATGAGACTTATAATTTTTCTTAGTGTATTGAGCCAGGGACATAGACTTTTTTTTTTTTTTTGAAAAACTAATTTTCAACGATATTGGCCTTTTTTATGTCCAGTCTTCAGTTTATACGAATAATTCCACTTTCTTATTAATTCATCCTTAATTACATACAGGATGGCACACGAAATTTCATACCATTTATTTTACACATAACACGTATTGATTTGTATTAAAGCTTTATAAAATTATACAGAATTAATAATTAGAATATGGAATTTTATCTCTAATGCAGAACATGTTCCATATGACCACCGTTTTGCCTCACAACCTCTAGCAAATGAACCCTTACATTTGTCACCACTTTTCGACACAAGTCTTCAGATAGCGCACGGCACAACTCCACTAGAAGGGCTCTGAGCTGCACCACATTTTCTGGCCTCCTTTGGTAGACTTTCTCTTTTAGGAATCCCCATAAAAATAAATCGCACAGATTAATGTCCGGGCTATTAGGCGGCCACATTTTGCCGCATCCATGTCAATGTGACATCACACGAAGATCAAACATCTCGTGCAGGTAATCCAGAACGGTGTTTGTAGTGTGTGGATGGGTTCCATCGTTCATGAACCACTGTGTTTCCGTAGGGAGACCTTTTGCCATGAGATGGGGGATAAAACTGCTTTCCAACATGGTTTTGTATCAAACTTGGTTGACAGTTTCATCGAAGAGAATTGGACTGATGATTCCTTGGATCGAAATTGCGGCCTGTACAGAAACTTTTGCCCCAAACATTTCTTTTTCATGCAGTATGCGAGGACGTTCCCTCGCCCCGAATCGAACGTTTTGTTTATTCACAACACCGTTCACATGAAAGTAGGCCTCGTCTGTAAATCATATGTTGTGGAGCACAGCCTCTTCTTCCATTGACCACAATGCAAATTGTTGCCTCCGCTCCTTATCTCTCTGTAAGTTTATGCAGAACGGTATGTAGGAATACAATTATTGAAGATCTGAACGCATGATCCTTTGCACTGTCCAACGACCAATTCTCAACTCAGCAGAAGTCCTCCTTGTTGATTTAGAGTGACTTCGAGTCAAAGCCATGCGAACTGCTTCAAAGTTGTCTGGCGTATGGACACTAGCGCGTCGCGGCTGCATTTTTTCCAACACAGAACTGTTAGTTTCAAACTGTTGGACAATCTATAAATTGTCTGCTTGCTAGGAACCCATCGTGTTTTAAAGTGAGCACGAAAACGTCTCTGAGTCCTCACAACACTCTTCGTTTCTGCGAAAAACAGAACAACTTTCACCTTGTATTCAACAGTCAATCGAACATTGTCCGCCATTTCACAAATTGATGTTTGGCTCGTAGCTATGGTTATATCTGAATTGTGATGCAACCTATCAGATTTTCCATGAATTTCGGCATCCACTAGCGCAGTTAGAAACATCGAAACTACAATATTAAAATTTTAATGAGATAATTAAATGGTATGACATTTCGTGTGCCACCCTGTATTTCCTATAACTAATACAGTTCATTACACTGGTTAATTTTTTTAATACTTAATAACACAGACCCAGTCTTTATGCATTGATAGCATGCCTTTATTTTATCCATATATCTCTTGTTTTCAGGAGGAAGAAATAGTAAAGCCAAGGCATTCAAAGAAGAGGAAAAAGGTAAATCCTGTTGGTTCAGACAGCGATTGACCCACCACCAGTGTGAAATGTGGCAGTATAAATTGGGGACAATTTGATTATATTTTTGCCACAGTTTTATACTATGAGGAGACAGTTTTTATACATTCGTCAGTGAAAGAAAGTGCAAGAACTGTAATAAAATTACAATAAATTTGGAAAATTGGATAATGTTTCGAAAGTAATCTCAAAATTAAACAAGATACATTGCTGTTGTGAATGAAAAGTGAACCAGTTATCAACTGTACTTTGTTAATTTAATAGAAACTTGGTTTTTGAGTAATAGTTGTTCATTATTAAAAAAAAAAAAAGATATTGCATAGCAGCGGTATTTTATGAGGAACTGTTTCATAAATTGTAAGAATATGGATTTTGAGATAATATTAACTGGCATTTCCAGTTCTCCTTATTTTAGATCCATATTTATGTTGATGTAAATGACATCCCACATTGGGAATTTGAATGGATGAAAATGTTTTGCATGTATGTACTTGAATGTGTGCGAGGATGTGTGTAAGTTTGAATGTGTAACATATTATGTTGTGTTTGTTTTGAATGATTGTACATTCTATTACTGTTCAAACAGTAAAATGCATCTCATTGGAAACCTCTATCATCATCCTTGTAAAGTGTTTCAGTTTTGTGGGAATATGAGTTTAAATAGTTTACAAGGATTTCGTAATCTTGTACACATAATTCTTGTAAATAAATGCACAGAAACTTTTGTACATTTCCTAGCATAATATATGTGAATATTATGTTTTTTAAATTAAAACATGAAATGACATAATGGTGTTCTTCATTTGACTTATAATGGTACTGAAAATGTATCATTATTCACATTGGATTTAGTGTAACAGACTCAGACCCATGTATATATAATTCTTTCCAAGAAAATATTGTGATATGACATTCAAAAAAACCTAATGTGAACGAAAAAATATTTCTGCTACAACAAAGAACATTAAGTAATTCATCTGTGGAATGGTGTGCAGTGGCATACTCATTAAAACGAGGCAGTGATATATTTCTATGGAATTATGCTAAAAAGAATTGCTAAAATATTGACATTTAATATCCTAAGAAAATAATGGAAAGGGATTGACAAACTAACAGTTACTGTCCGTGCACTTAAGGTTTAATTTATCATACCCAATCAAACTCATTTTTCATACTGCCCTGAGCCATTGTTAACAGTGCTCATTGTTGAACTGTTTATCTTACGTTTGTTTGCAGGTGATCTGGTAGGTTGGTTGGTTGGTGTGTGATTTAGTTATTAGTGAATTATTAGAGAATGAGTGATTGTAGAGTTAAAATAAGTGGTGCGCAGCACAAAAAAAAAACAAACAAATGACTGTTTGGAAAACTGAATTTATCACACAAATTCCAAAACTAGAATTAATGTATTTTTAAAGAAATCAGATTTGAAAAAAGTTCGGTCCAACAATCTGGTACTTCCGTGTTCACTGTTTCTGATTTAAGTGATATTGTTGATTCAGATCGTACAGATGACACAGATAACAATTCTTCGTCAATATATTTATTATTTATTTGTCTGATGGCTAGTACATGATATTTACTATCATTGACTGAGGAAAAAACAAGAAAGTGGTGAACAAAACTACAGATAAGTACTTCGTCAATATATTATGATAGTGAAATCCTATTTCCTCCCATAAGTAATGGCTAATGATCCTGCTTTTTGGATTATGAACGATGGCATGCATGATTATGTTAGGAAACATGGTGTTGTACAGAATATACGAGAGTGATCCAAGAAGTAATGACTGTTTGCACATTCCTACCGCGCAGTTCAATTCCCTTCCTCTGTTTAAAGTTGACTAATTTACCCAACATCTTTTCTCAGTATTCTGTGAATGCAGGCTGTAACAAGATGTTACTGTGCATTTTGTAAGTGTTCAAAATGAACTGTGTGATACAAAATCCCTTTAACTGTGAGGTGAGAAAAGTTTATCGATTCTTAAATGCTCAGAAGTTGAAACCTGCAGAAACTGATCTGGGTGTCTCATATAACCCCAAGAGAGCAAGGGCAAGTCATTTGAGTGGCATCATCCCTCATCACCGTAGGAACCGCGAAAATTTGAACAGTCTTTGTCAACACAAAAAGTCATAGCGATTGTTTTTTGAGATGGTAAGGGGTTTCCCTGGTGGATTTCGTGCCAAGGGGCATTATGATCAATGTTCATCGGTATTGTGAGACACTAAGAAAACTACGGCAAGTCATCAAAAACTCCGGAGTGGACTGCTTTCTCACAGTATTGTGCTTCTCCATGCCAATGCCTGCACTGCTGCTGCAACCCGACATTTGCTGGATCGATATGGGTGGGAGGTTTTTGATCATCCACCCTACAGTCCAGACCTTGCTCCTAGGGAGTTATTCTTGAAAAGTCAGATTTGTATAATACACGCAATTGTTTGTTAACAAAAAACCACAACATTTAAGTCACACAGAAAAAGTGTGCACTCAATGCTGGATCTTTGACATCTTGTCAACCCACTTGAGGTACGTGGATATAAAAGGGAATAATTGAGCCGAGGTCTGGTAGAGTTCCTGGGTAGCTCAGTCGGAAGATTGTTGGCGCGCTTAGCCAAAGGTCCCGGGTTCGATACCCACCCACAGAACAATTTTTCCCTTGGAATTATTAAAAAGATTGGTTTTTTATACCCATCCCACAATACCATTCACTAATCATTTCTGTCTTACGGGATTATTCTATAAAATCTGAAGACACTATATAGTATACTGTTTTCGCTGTAAGAAAAATCCTAATGTAAACATAAGCACCTGGCTGTCATACCCATGATTGGCTCCCAGTCGAAACACTCACATTACGCAGGAAAATATAGCTCGTGTTTGGAAACCACAATCTTGTATTATTTGAAAATAAAAAATTGAATTCTAGTTGTTAAATATGATGAAATATTTAACTTCACTCATGTGTAAAACGCTATGTAAAAGAAAAGCTACTTTTATATTTTGTTATGTACTATGAACGCGGATGAATACCAACAGTAATACCGAGGTAGTCTGTTCTTGTAACAAGCTGGCGTCACTTGAGCTCGTACCGTAGTTCACGTAAGCACGTGCTACTGAAGTATGGCTTCTGTATCCTCAACTGTCCATTGTGAAGACATAAGACTTAAAAAATAATTTAATTGCTGTTATTATAAAATAAATGTTTCCTAAGCAAATGAATGCATAGTAGTGAGGTTAGGCCTACTTGACGAGTAAGGGAAATGTTTAACATGAAACAGAATGTACAACAGTAGGCGGGAACACGTACTGAGAATCTATGGCGCCAAACAGCGGCCAATGAAACCTCACTTCAGTCACGTGCTATTGTTTACATTAGGATTTTTCTTACAGCGAAAAGATTATAGATAGTTTAAACAAATGTAGATAGGTAGAAAGCGAGTTTTTGTAAGGTCTAAAAACAGTGACAGGTTAGGTTTGATTTGTTTAAACTACTTTTTATGTACCTGTATATATATTAACAGGATGGAAGTGAAATAATTCTACAGATTTTCAGAGCAAATAGTTCATGTTGTATGTAACAAGAAAGTGCCATACCACATTGGTGGAAAGTTCATATTTTTCTCAGAAAAAAATGTTTTTTCCAAATGTTTAACATCCTCTTATTTGATAATTATTGCGAGTAGGGTTGTGATTTTTGTCCATACCGATAGAAAATCTAATAAAGAATCATTTATCTCTCTGGTGTAGCCTATTTCAATAGCGTGGACGATTTTCGTGTAAATTTAATTTAAAAACCACTAATTTCAAGCCAATGAATGATGCATCGAGATTGCAATGTTGTAGCAGAGAGAGAGGTGGGAGGCAGTTCACGTAGGCTGAGTCTGTTGACCTCTTATCTGTATTACGAGAAGAAAGGGGACTGTGTTGGTGGCGAGATTGCCAGACTGCTGGAACTTTCAACTTAATTTTCTAATTAACCATGCATATAATCACAAAATGTAACATAGGTTTTCTATTCATTTAAGTGTATTCTATCGTCCCTTACAATCTGCAGGACTGTTTCACTTTCAGCCTGTATATGAAAGTTTTAGTGTACCAACAAATATCACTACTATTATTATTATTATTATTATTATTATTATTATTATTATTATTATTATTATTATTATTATTACTATTATTATTATTATTATTTTCCCTAGACAGGGCCCCCTCCAAGATTGGGGCTGTAGGCAGAAAGAAGTTTGCTGCTGCAGTTGTATAGCATGTTGATTATTTTAACTTTGTTTTACATTATGTTATCTTCTGATTGAGATTCTGGCTGATATGTACGAGTACATCTATTATCAGGCAGTACATCTCACTTGACGATAATGTCAGAGGAAGAACAATTTATTATTTGTATACATCTAAAGTCTACTGCAATAATGAAACAATTGTCTTTAGAGGCAATTAATATTAGGTACCCTCCACAAAACTGGCTTCATTTATACACCGACGGATCCTTGATCTCCAGAGAACAAGGTGCAGGTGTTACGTGCTGTCTCTTCTCACTTTATAGATCTCTTGGATATGGAACAACAAGTTTTGATGGAGAAATCATTGCAATAAGTGAAAGTCTCAGGAATCTTCTATGCCACATCAATAAATTCAAGAATGCCGTTATATTGTCAGACACCAAAGCAGCTATTCTATCAATAGTCTCTAAACACACACCTTCATCTCAAACAGCAGAAATAATTAAAATGCTCTCTCAATTAATATCACTCAATAAAAGAATTGTATTCCAATGGATACCATCCCATTGTGGAATCCTGGGAAACGAAAATGCGGATGCTTTAGCAAAGAAGGGCAGCACTGCTACTTACAGACCTGTTACTAAATCTACGTATTACTCTGTGAAAAGATTTATTAAATCTACATACTCAGACTTCAACAAACAAAATTTGATAACACAATCTCAAGGGAAAAAAGGAACTCTCTGCATCGTAATCCACAGTTAATTCCCGATTTACCATGCAAATCGTCTGTAGCTGCATTTAGATTGGCAACAGGCCATGACTGTTTGGCCAAACACCTGCATAGAATTGGAATATATCAGTCCCCGAACTGCCCATTGTGCAACTCAAACCAAGAAATGGATTCGGAACACCTCAAAATCTGTGCTTCAGTGGCTGACCATGATAATATCTTTGAAAAATATTGGAGTGCAAGAGGTCAAATGACTTTATTGTCAAAAGCCTGGGATTAGAAAACAACAACATCTAAAGTCTGACTAGTGTAATATGTAGCTAGTCAGCGATGTGCGCAATGGCGGGGGAAAGGAACTGGCCACCGTACCCCATTATATCCTGATATAGTTGCCTCATAAGTGGTGCCTTGTTGGTATCACTTGTGAGGTTCAGACCTGTCTTCGGAAAGTTGACTAAACAACAACAACAACATTGTTACTGGTATGCCAGTGCAGAAGTTTGTGTCTTCTTTCTAATCGTGGACGTAAATCTGAAGATCTTGCAATTGCTGTTTGCAGCTTCGTAGAAAAAACATGCCATTTAGTATTAATAATTACCGGGGACAGTCCGATGACAGTGTATCCAATATGTTTTGGCTCTTGTATTAGTTTACAAGTATGGATTAAATCAGTCAATCCTTTGGCTTCGTTCACCACCTACATTGCTCATGCTTTGAACTTAGTTGGCCAGTGTGCTGCAGAATATTGCAAAGAAGTCTGTGACATTTTTTACTCTCTATGTACAGTAAAACCTCGATAAGATGCGCCCGCTTATTACGCTATCCCGTGTAATACGCTTTTTTTGTCCGTCCCTACACATTTCATATATAACGCTTTTATAAAATACCCCGTTTGTTGTGCTCAAGTCCCGCATAATACACTGATTTTGTGGAATATTTTCGATGTAATTTTCAGCAATGTACTGTAACAGTAATGAAACATCTTGGTCATTGAACTCACTGGTGCCATTAACCTGAAAAGTATTGATATTCGACCCTTTACCTGCGATTTAAACCTTCATACTTCATACCTTAGTATACCCCACCCTCTTGTTACGCTCTCTTATTCGACTCCTTATCTGCGTGGTTAAAGCCTACATACAGTTACAATACCTCACCCTCTTGCTAACCCTCTCTCTCAAATAGCATTCCTCACTCGGCCATAATAAAATTCTGGAAATTTTTGTTGGGCAGTTTGTTGTCCTTTAGTGTATTGAAGTGTCTGTGAATGTGATTACAAAGAGTTTTAAACAAAAAGCCCTTTCTGTGTCGGAAAAATTGGAAATCTTACGAATGTACCATGAGAACAGTACTCTTACTCAGAAACAGCTCTCTGATTCATTAGGAATCCCATCACCGACATTAAGAATGATAATAAAAAATTGCGACTCAATCACTACAGCTGCGATGTCGGGAGAATGTAATTGCAGGAAACTGAAGTGTGGTAAACATGAGGACTTGGAGAACACGCACACGGCAAACAACTATAAATGACTTCTTTTTTTTTTTTTTTCGAAAGAATTAAGTACAGTACAGTAATTACATAATGGAGTAATACTGTATTACCTTTCATGAATCATGTATTTCAATTAAGCAAAATGCTAATAGATACTGTATATAAGTCAAAATTAGTATACCCACCTAATATGCGGTTCCGCTACACGCATTGTATCCTTCACCTGACATAATTAGGAACATTAAATCCAGACATTTGAGATGGGCAGGGCATGTAGCACATATGGGCGAATCCAGAACTGCATATAGAGTGTTAGTTGGGAGGCCAGAGGGGAAAAGACCTTTGGGGAGGCCGAGACGTAGATGGAAAGATAATATTAAAATGGATTTGAGGGAGGTGGGATATGATGGTAGGGACTGGATTAATCTTGCTCAGGATAGGGACCAATGGCGGGCTTATGTGAGGGCAGCAATGAACCTCCAGGTTCCTTAAAAGCCAGTAAGTAATATGGGATCCCGGTTAATATGCGTTTTACACCCAGTCCCTTGAACAGCGTCTTATCGGGGTTTTACTGCATCCACCCACCACTAAGAGGTTCTAAGTAAACATTTATCACAACCACAAAATGTAACATGAAAACGACTGATACATTTTAAAATTTCTTTGCAGAACAAAAAGTTACATTTTTTCTGAATAAATTTCTACACATTTAAAGGGCAAAACTAAAATTCTTTCGATCATTTATTATCATAATATACTGCTCTCTTAAGTTGATTGAGCGTGTCGGGAATTAAATAACTGGCTTTCCCAAAACACATTATGAAATGTTTCTTATAAAACATTTTTTTTTTTCTCTAGAAAGAAGTAAAAACGAGCAAAATTCTGTTAATATTTTTATTTGAAATATCACCAAGAATAACCCCCTGAAATTAATTACATTACTTACGGTTCACCCTGTATATTTAAAAAATGACAGAAATAGGAAAATATTGAAATTACTAGCATTAGAAACTATAAATCCAATATATCCAAAGCAGGGTGGTTACACATTTACACAGATGGATTTCTGCAACAAAATATACTGCTCAAACAAACTAGTGCAACAGGTTTTTTGTCTGCTGTAAATTCTTGGTACAAGACGATAGCTGTGCTGTAATATTATCACCATTTGCGTTAACATCTTTTCTATTCAGGAAACACGACATTTGGTTTTCATCTTCATCGCAGTCCAAGGAAACCAGATAGTAATCCTTCCATGCTGAAAACCAATATGATAGCTTGATCTTCTCCATTTGACTATGACTATTTTAGAACATATCGGAGGCTATGGTCATTGTTATGGTTTAATTCAGATGTTATTGCAAAGGAACTATAAAATGGTTGATATCAGGGCAGTTGAAGTGGCACGAGCAGTCACCTCATTCAGCAGGGATGGATTTTTCGTCAGATTGGCAACGAGCTCCATTACTCTGTGTCAGTTGTGTATAGAGCTGTCAAACGCTACAGGGAGTTAGGGCAGTACGAAAGGAGACGTGCGCAATGACTTAAACGAAAGACAACTGGAAATCAGGACAAATTTTTAGTTCTTTCTGCTCTGCGTCAGCATACATCCGCTGCTCGTGATATGCAAAATAAGGTCAGTACATGGAATCGCAGTAAGTGACAAGATGATCAGGAATAGATTGTGGGAAGTTAACTTGAGATCTTGGAGACCTCTACATGCCCCTTGTTTGGAGGTTCATCTCAAGAGAGCTAGGTTAAGATTCGCTCTGGAACATGTAAATTGGCAACTTCGACATTGGAGGCAAGTAACCTACTGTTCACAGACGAAACAAGGTTCTCCCTGACTTCTTGTGTTGGACAGTTACATGCCTGGAGATGTCGTGGAGAGCATCTTGATGAACCTAAGATCCTTGAAATTAACAGGTTTGGTGGGGGCTCAATTATGGTGTGGACCGGCATCAGCTGACTGTCCTGACCGGCTAAATTCAATTGGTTATGTTGAGAATATATTGCGACAATATATTCTGCCTATAATGGAAGGTATGGGTGCTGGATTTGTGTTGATATATGACAACGCGAGAGCCCACGTTGACACAGTCTCCATGAACTTTCTGAGCGAGCATGAAATTCCTGTAATGGATTGGCCAGTGATTACTCCAAATTTAAATCCTATTGAACACATATGGGATATGCTTGAAAGACGCATCCATAGGTGCCATCGAAGCCCACAGAATCTCGAAGAGCTTGCAATGTCACTTAATGAAGAAGAGTGGATGAATATACCCCAAGTCAACATTCATCAGCTTGTGAGAAGCCTGTCTGGTAGATGCTAAGCAGTAATTCAAGCTCATGGAGGCCACACAAAGTACTAAATCCATGTAGAGATTGTGGGGACTCATGATTGTTAGAATAAAAAAACAGATTTTTCAGCTTGTTTTGTGCAGTATCGAGTAAGATAACCATTGTTGATCACAACTTGGTTGTAAATGGCCATAAAAAGTAATCTGTTATAAAGTATAGTGTCTGAAGTTCAAGTTTACTAAGGACAACATTCTACGTTTTCATTGTTCAATAAAAAGTTAATTTCAAATCTTGTTCCGTTAACTTTTTTGAGCAGTATAATATTGCTGGAGCTGGTATTTATTGTAATCATTTTTTGACTTCTGCTTTGTCAGACTACAGTGCACGTCTAGAAAGTTGCGAGCACTGTAATGTTACCACGAGTATCTGCCTGATATAGGAGAGGAGAGGAGAGCATCCAGTGCAAAAAGAAAGTTGTACATAATTTAATACCACTACCACTACAGATAACTGCAAAATAGGCTAACAATCAGAAGACAGAGAGTGAGAGAAGTCACTACCAAAATTAAGTTTCTACAAAAACAAACAAAAATAGATGCTTTACGATGTGATTGTGGATTGGAAGGAAATGAAAATGCTGGCTTTTTGGCAAAGAAAGGAACCACAATCCAACAAAGATTTCATTCTGAGATTTCGTATTGTTCAGCAAAGTTATTAATAAAAACAAATTATAAACGGGCAGTATTAAATAGTATGATGATTCCTAATTCTAACAAGAACAGCAGTAGGTATTTTCAGATAGTAACTGGACATGACTGTTTGTAAGTGCATCTCTTCAGAATTGGAATTTATACTTCATCCAAATGTGTTCTCTGCAGAGAAAAAGATTCATCTATGAACTGTAAAGCTATTGAATAAAATCACAGGCCCTTACTTGTATATTAGAAAACAAATGGAGAAAATCTAATGTTCTGAGCATATGATTGATTGATTGATTGATTGATTACAGTAGGTAACCAATAGTAGTGATGCAAAGGGTAATGCCTTGGTTTCATTTAAGCAAAGCTGTTAATTAGCTCGTCTTTTATTTCTTAAGTATTTAACAAATCACTGAATATTTTAGTATAAAAAGTAAAATCATATTTTTTCCTTTGGTAGTACTAGTACATACTTAATTATTTGTTAAGTCTTAAACTCGGGGGGGGGGGGGGGTGCAATTGCGGCACACTTACATTCATTGACATTCAATGACTGTCTAAAATAAATGCCTTGACTCTACTCTAGTATGACGTAATAAACATGCTACTGGATGAGCTCAATGGAAGGTGCTGTAATCTGGCTATAGCAGCCTAAAAGCTGAAAGCTCTGATCACATATATCTGATATATGAAGGGTCTTGACAACCAGCACATTGACTCTACTGGTACTACCAGAGCCCCTTCAGTTACGTGTAAATGCCTCTGATACTACGCGTTTAATGTTAAATAACAGCTGAATTCTGATATCACTACTGTCATTGTATACAAGACACTGTAGGTGATTACGAAGGGCATTGAGGGAACCGAGGAGAGGGGTGGTGCCATCTGCTAGTTCGTGAAATCAACACAGGTCAATTTACAATGGACAGTAAGGTTTATTAATGTAAGTATATTAGCATAATATAGTGACGTGAGATGGAAAATTTGCCATTATATATTTTTCCAGAAAAATTTTTCCGCCTTGCAAATAGTTGGTTTCTTCTCTCCTTACAACCTCAAAAGCCTCACATTTATTCCTCACTATTCTCATCACTTACCAGGTTATGAAATGAAAGTCGTAAGTCGTCTAATCTTTGATTGCTGTGTTAGTACAGACTCCAAAACAACGCCATTGTCAAGTTCGTTTTGCCATGAGAGTACTGATTAAGAAATAAGCGCTGGCAATATATTTTGAGAACTTTACTAATCTGATCTAAACTGTCACAAGACTATTACCTCGACATGGGCTGATGAAAGCCTTTCATTTTAAAATAATTATTGTTGGCTGAGGAAAACATTATAACAATTATGTTATATGATTCGTAATTTCTCTTCTTCGTTATCTGTGAACTCTCACTTTATTTATCATAACTCATTCACAAACACAGCCAAATCAGCACCCGTACTGAAACTGCTTTACTGAAAGAAAAGCTGATACGCTGTTGTAGGTCTGTATAGCCCTGTCGCATTCCCCTCCAAGGCGATTCACTCCCTCCAGGTAGGGGAATAGAAAGTGCACATCACACAGAGACTACTGCAGGATTTTGGCATGCGTGACATAAATGAATGAAACATAACTACAATGGAATCACCATCGATTCCGTCTTGTTTTGCAAATAACTCTCATTCCTAAATTGTGTATTGTGTTGTTATAAATTGAGGCGGTAGCCGGGAAAAGGGCCCATAAGCAAAAGTCACGTTTCGAGAAAAAAAAGATTGAAAGAACTACTGTATTTTTATATAATTGCGATTTGAATGCACTTTTATCAAAATAACAATTTTCATTCTGTTGCAATAATATATGTCTACAAGTTTTTATTAAATAATGCATTGCGACTTTAATAGTGTTATAAATATATATTTTTTACTTGAGCAGTTTATATCCCCTTTTTCCAGAGAACAAGTTCATTTTATCAAAATGCTTTCAATATGATTATATTTTAGAAGAAATTAAACATCAGCATTGAACAGTGCACATTACAGAGGTTTACAAGTTCATAATAATTTAACAAAATTATATTTCTTACATACATCTCGTAGTTACGTCATAAATAATGTACCGAATACGTGAAATTAAAGAATATCTGTTAGGTAAGAATACAAATTACAGGTTATTTAGTCTTAATCTAGAATGGATTCACACTCACTTCAAAGTTTATCTTCAGAGTGCAGTTTACACTTTAGTGCACATCCTGGATGGACTCACACTCACTTTGAGGATCATCTTCACTCATGTTTGTTGAATTCCATAACTTCGAAAGGGTGAATCAGTTCATTCAATTAGCTATTCTGCTCTCTGTGTACAAGATATTAAACGAAACTAAGTAAGCAAGTAGACTAGATTTTAAAATGGAGAATTGAATTAAACATTCTCCCAAAAAAGAGCCAATAGACCTAGTATTAAAGTAAAGTAGAAAAATAATTTTAATAGCTTAAGTGCATTTGCTAGAAGTTTCGTGAATTTTTTGTATGCGTGTCTATGTATATTCGAAGTACATGAGACTAGTTATTTCAATATACTAGTAGGCTACATCGCTATGGTTGTGTTTCGGCTGACTGCGAACATTAGTGAGAGATTCTTGCAGGTTTTTTTTTTTTTTAATTTCCTTAAAGAGAAGAATGAAGCAATGAAATGGATAAACTATGTTAGTTTTTATAAACGACGTACCTTCATATACAAATACCGAAGTTAAAATTTCGAAAATGATACCTATAGCACTTTCTATTGTACCTACAGTACATGATTTTGTGTATTGTTTTGGAGGATAGCTGACAAAGGACCTTCAAAATACTGACTAGTTTGCAGTTTTCACTTGCAGTTCCCCAACCCGTTTTTTTTTTTTTTCTTCAGAAATTTAAGTAAATAATATAGGCCTATGAACTTTCCTCCTGCAGCATCTAACAAGACGAAACAGAAGAAGCCGAAAAGATTGGTAAGTCCATGCCTTGCTCTATATTTGTAATAAAAGAGAACATTACCTAACCAAAAGCCCTGTACATTGACTAATGTTATACATAGTTACCTTCTTAAATTCTCATGGTTTTTTTTTTTTTCAGCTATAGTGTAGTCTTTTGTGAGAATGCAGCAGAGGAAGAAAATGATGCCAAATAGACATCGAATGTACAACTTGCAACTTCAAGAACACTGGAGGGTGAAAATTATTTTCTAAAACATGAAACAGGATTGAAAACTGAAGTGGCTTTAATAGGAAGCAGTAATAAATTAATACTTACGTGCACTGTTTACCCAAATAACTTAAAGAAGTTTTTAAATTTGTGTTAAGTTTCATTTAAATATCTTACTGTATATAGTGTGTGGAATGTTTATTGTTTTTCAAAAGATCAACTCTTTATGGCATTGATTAAGCTGAGATAAAATCATCTTCATGAAGACTGCAGTTTTTGTTTGATGTTGATGATAAATTGATTGTGTATATATATATATATATATATATATATATATATATATATATATATATATATATATTCTCACTCGGGCTACACACATGAAAACAGAGTAGGCTACCTATAATTGAATCTGTTAATTTATATCAGTTTTTGAAACTTATTAAAATTTTCTCCTTTACAGGAGAGAAAAAACGTTATAACTCGAATAAAGCTTTGTAAATAGGCCTGTGCATTGATTGTCATAGAGCATTAACAAATAATGCATTTTTGACAATAGAGAAATAGGCCTACATAGAACTGCCCACCTTTTTTTATAAAAAATATTTTTTTTAAATGTCATTATTCCTTTTAGAACTATCTCCGAAATTGATATGTAATGGGTAGAAAATCTTGAAATGTAACATGACATTTATTTTATACAGTATTAATATAGTAAAATTCAATATTAAAGCTGAAAATTAACATTAATAGTTGACAATAAGGACTTTGTTTATAAAATGTCATGAATACGTATCGTTTAGAAATGTTATGAAAATAATATTAAAATCTGTCTGGAACATATATCTTCATATTTGCTCAGTGAATATAGTGACAGGGCTGTACATACTTGTAGTGCAGGCAGAACATGATAAAGAGTAACCTTTCTTCTTACATCTTGTGATTAATCACTAGTTTAGAATATTGTATTTTATAATCATTTTATCATCATAAGTGTTATCAACCTCAACGTATAGGCCTATTGAGATATTATGTTACCAGTATGTACGTATTATAATATGAAGAACATATTAAATTTTTGTTTGAATTATAAAGCAACTCTGCTTCAGCATAACATTATATTATGTGTTTCACTTGTGTTATTTCAAATGTTGTGAAGATTTTTTGTACCGGTACCTATATACCTAATGAAAAGTTTAAAGATTGAATTTAAATAAACAAGAATACGAAGTACTTAAGGGTGAAATGCATGTCTTTGAAAGCAGTTTACGTGCATGTAGTTACATTACGTTCAAGCACGTAGGCAATATTGCAGGCTCACACTGTAACATAATTTATGAGTTTATTAATAATTATAATAGCATTGATTCTGCACCGTGGCATCGCGGTCTAAGGCATCCTGCCTAGGACTCGCATTACAGAATGCGCGCTGGTTCGAGTCTTCGTGGGGGAAGAAATTTTCTCATGAAATTTCGGCCAGTGTATGGGATCGGTGCTCACCCAGCATCGTGATGCACTTAGGGAGCTACGATAGGTACCGAAATCCGGTTGCAAATACCAGCTATAATGGCTGGGGGGATCATCGTGCTAACCACACGATACCTCCATTCTGGTTGGATGATCGTCCACCTCTGCTTCGGCAGCCGGCTGGTCGGTCTAGGCCCTTCACAGGCTGTAGCGCCACAGATTATTATTATTATTATATATATATATATATATATATATATATATATATAATAGCATTGACTTCAAATCAATAGGATTAGTAACAGAGACGTGGCCAAGTTAAGATGGGAGGTGCCAAGTTTTGGGAACATCATATGACAAATTTGTCCATAACTTAGGCCTACATGCAGCATATTTAAAAGACGTAATAATTATTATCTAATACCATAACATTTAAAATAAATTTATAGACTTCCCAGACATAGACATTTATTTGATTTGAAAAAATCTTATTGCATAATAAATAAGCAACACCCATTTTGCGAGCTGTGTCGATTACAACGTGACATGCATAAACAACGGTCATACGATGGACTAATGGCACGCTAGCGTTGTGGTGCGCGCAGTTCTGATATCGTCTGCGTGGCTAACGTATCGTCTTCTTGTTACGTTACTTCCGCGCATGCGTACATAGTTAGAGATGGCCGATATTTCACAAACCGATATTTTGTCACAGATAAACCTGTGACTGATGACGCGAAATATCTGTGACAAAATATCGCTATCGAAATCTGCTCCTTATTCAGTACTCTGTGACTGATATTTTCTCCTCTACGTCGCGTCGTAGGTTTGCGCGTGCGCATGATAGAATAACAGCAGTCTGGCGGTAGTTTCTCCATTTCATTACAAATGATGTAGTTATTACACGATTTAAATAATAACACCATTGATTACCAGTATTTAATCTTGTGTAAAATCCTTTCTGAACAACTGTTTTGTTTTGTAATTATTTTCCGAATACTTATGTTTCATTAATTTTTATTCTATGACTCAATATTATAATGTTAATGCACGACTTAAAATAATTTAGGAACAACTGGATAATACGCACGGCAGACCAATATCGATAGTCGACTCTACTCGCTGGCCACTAGTCACCGGGCCGTACCGAGCCGTATCAAACAAAATATAATCGAAATGGTGGTAGTCAAATTCGCGACTATATTCTTAAATAATTCACTCCATTAGTATAGTTCAAGGTTTTATGTAGTACAACGGCGGTTTTTTGAATGCATTAAAAGAAAATGAAGATGTAATAAGATAATAAACTAGGTTATCACAAGGAAATTAACAGGAAAAAAGGTGTGTTTCACGGAATACAATTAAAATGACGGAAAGTAAATTTCCGGTTAATGTTCGCCAAAGCGTAAAGTACGTAATTATGACGGCGTTGCTGTTTTATTTCTGGCCTATCGAAAAATACCTAGCCTTTTACGAAAAAAAATTTAAGGACCATGAAATTATTCACCGCTTTCATTATAGGCCTATTATTTTTTAACAATATTACGAATCAAAAACTGTCATATTACATAATTTTAACTACTACATGGACGAATCAAATCAAGCTAACCTAACCAAAGCTAACCTAACCTAACCAAAGCTAACCTAACCTAACCAAAGCTAAGCTAACCAAACCAAAACTAATCTAACCTAACCAAAGCTAATCTAACCTAATCAAAGCTAATCTAATCTAACCTAAGCTAACCTAACCTAATCTAAGCTAACATAACATAACCTTCGTAAATGCAAGGCCTGTAACCGGAGCAAGAAGGGATCTCAATCATTTAATCTGCAAGTACACGCAAAAATTAATTCAAGTAAGGATCCCACTGCATGAGAGGTCCGCGCATGCGCTACAGCAAAACTGTTTCTGTCCCGAGCCTCTCATCTAAGGCACTCGTCATAATTTACTCGCAATATTTACGCAAATACACATTGTCGCTAACAGTGGTGCTATCTCTCAATAATGTTCAGAACGAAGGAGGTAGACAGAGAGAGAAAAAATTTCTCCCGCCAACTACGCCACACACCAACGTCATGTTCTTATGTTGGTGACATTGTGTATTTACTTAAATTTGGTGGTAAACGTAACGGCACGGTTCAAAGTGGCCGTGCTAATTCTCCAGTATAGCGATAATTTATCCATTCTATTTTATAGAATAAAAAGGATCAATTTTTAAAACGATTAGGATAACCATATAACCTCAATTTCTCCATACCCAACTAACTACATTTAAAAATGATCAATTGGTTCAATATCCACAATATAACCTCTTGGTACATGAGGTTAACTTTTGACATGTTACTGTTCAGTTAGATAAGTATTTATTTCTTAATGGTACATGTACATAATTTCTTTGTTGGATTTTCCCATATAAATCACTGATGAGTGGTGTGTATAGAGAAATCGTATTCATATTTCACTGCTCTTTAATATTTCCTGCTAATTTTTATCGGTGTGACAAAATATCGGTGTAATTCATGCTACGTATCGATATAAAATATCGGTGTGACAAAATCGCAGGTAAAAGTCACAGATATTTAATTGTCACAGTCACAGTTGTCACAGATACTTGAAAATATCGTTAAGCTCATCTCTATTGTATGGAACGCGTTCCCAGCGAATAGGGAATATCCCTATTCGCTGGCGTTCCTGTCTTTAGTCGCTGCTCGTTTATCTAGTTCTGGGAACAGGATTTAGCTCTTGATCGCGATCAGAGGACGGTGACACACTACAAACCCGATCGCGATTAGTGACTGTAGTCTGTCACCAGTATAACTTGTTGATGCGCAGACTGGTTTCAATTTTGGATAGAACACCAGTGCTCTGTGTGAGTCTATATTTGTTTTTTTGAAAGATGGGACATGACAGGAGCGTTGCGATCGGAAAAACAACTGAATGTCACATAGCGTGGTAAGCCTGTTGCTATGGTAACAACGGTTGAGTTGCCAAACTTACCATTCTCACGAGGCGAGTGCTTAATAGCTCTCTTGGCGACATTTATTGAGAGAAGAGAGACTACTAAATTGAAATGTCAGTTCGATTTCTGATGGTGTTGTGTGCAGTTGGTTCTGTTTAAAGTACGGTATATGAAAGTGTGATGTAATATCTTTTTCGTGTGTTGGCATTTTGGCATTCTCAAAGCAATTAATATGTCTCTTAGTGAGCCCAGTACAAGTGGGAATGCTGGATCGAGTGATTATGGCAGTAATATTCGGAAAATGGTGTTTAGTGTTTATATTTTCTTTAGGAAATACTCTTCTGAAGAAATGCGTAAAAATCTTAACTTTTCAAAATGTCAAGCACTGACTGCCGAGGCGTGTTCTTTAAGTATCTCTAGAGTGTCCCGTGTATGCAGAGAAGTTAAATAGTTCAAACACAGGGTGCCGATAAGTTGTTCCATTTTCCTAGAAAGCATATAAATGTTCCTAAAAGAGTTACAAATCTAGACGACTTCCAAAAAGACGTTGTACGACGTACAATTTTTTACTTTTACGATAACGGAAAATTTCCGACAGCTGACAAACTAACCGTACTGCTTAGAAAAAAAAATACTCAGGTTCAGTTTCTTCCACTAAAAGATTATTAAATCGGTTGGGATTCTGCTGCAGGAAAACCATTGATGGGCGAAAATATCTAATGGAACGGAATGATATTGTTGCCGCAAGACTGAAGTTTCTGCGCAAAATGCACATGATCAGATCATCACGTGACACTCGACCCACATTTTACCTTGATGAAACGTCGGTCAACAAAAATCATTCTCTGAAATATGTTTGGCAAGACTCAAATAGAAATGGAGGTCTTAAAGTGCCTTAAGGAAAGGGAGGTAGACTTATTGTTTGCCATGTAGGATCAGCTGAAACAGGTTTCGTTCCAGATAGTAAATGGGTATTCAGATCAAAGAAAACCAGCGATTATCACGAAGAAATGACGGCACAATCATTTCGCGATTGGTTCTTAAACAGATTTCTAAATCATCTAGAGGAAGGGAGTATAATTATAATGGAAAATGCTCCATACCATTTCGTTAGCATTAATAGAACACCAAGTACCTCCTCTAAAAAAGATGAAATCAGTGAATGGCTGAAAAATAAAGGTGTTAGTTTTTTTCCATCAGAAACTAAGTCAGAACTTTTGGAAAAAGTTTGCCTTTCAAAAGCAATGAAAAAATGTATGAACTTGATCAGCTGGCCAATGAAATGGGGAATGAAGTGATAAGACTCCCACCTTATCATTGCCAGTATAATGCAATAGAACTAATTTGGATCCGGGTGAAAAGGGTGGTCACTAGAAACAACAAAACTTTAACAGGGCTTGTAAATAAGGAACTTGATAATGTGACTATTGAGGACTGGGTAAAATGCGTGAAACACGCGGACAAATTACAAGAGGAAGAGTTCGCTAAAGAGTTAGGAAATGCAGACTAATTTGTTTAAATGTGTTCAAGGCTAATATCTGTAAAATCGGGATTTTTGTCAATCTCGACTCCGTTTAATCGGGACTGAACCAGGAAATTGGGAGAATCCCGCCTAAATTGGGATACCCGACAATCCTGGCTGTCAGACACAGGTACTGTCTTCAGACTTGCATCATTTTCATAGGAACTCTGAATGTGAACATTCATAACCACGGTTAATAAAATAATTAATGTCAACTTTTTAATTCAATCCGGTCGAGGTGGGTTCCTCAAAGTCGGTGACCAAGGGGTGCAATGGTGGCTCTCGTGCTCTTCTTTTCGGCCATTTTTCGCCTTATCACCAACCACCCCTTTTCGTTCTCTCTTCTTTTTTATCATTCTATTTCTCTCCGCCCGGCCACCATTGCATGCGGAACGCCCACCACATCATCACAGTCATTTTCACCTCTCCATCCCTGCTGTTTGTTTTGTCACGTCCGCCACAATGACGGGATTTGTTAATGCCTGGTGAGGCTACATTATTCTTCCTCTTCTAGTTCATTATATTCATTCTTAGGTTAAAGTACTTAGGTTTATAACTCCCGTCTCACCAGCGGGGATCTTTCCTATCTCCGTGGTCCTGTCCCACGGTTTCGAGCGCGACTTCCGACTTGTGTGGCCCGACAGGGCGCCCAGCAACGAAGCAATAGTGGACCCTTCACACTGCTCCTATATGTAAGTCTAGGTGCGGAGCCCGGACCATTACTTATGTACATTCACGTAGAGCCCCAACGGGGCCCCGGGGCGATTTAGACGCCCCGGTGACCGACTCTGCTCGCCGGGGCGGATATATCGCTTCGACATGTTACCGCTGACGAAAGGGTTACGCGATGCAATCAACCACAAGTCTCCTGAAGCTTTGCAGTCTCGGATTATTCGGATTGTGATGGTCGGGTGAGCTTTTTATGAGTCGGGTTGTGGAAGCTGGATAGTCCTGGGGTTGTTCAGTGTAGAGTGGGGAGCCACGGGCTGTTATTCCCGTGGTAGGGGCATAAAATTTTGTATCGCCTCTGGTGTACGACTTGCCGTTAGGTGTCTAATGGCCAGTCTCAAGGGTAACTTGAGTGAAGTGGGTTGCTGGGATCGGGCTGTGGGGGGAGTCCCCATGGCCGGCACAGACCGAGATGAATTTTTAGGTGTCTTTTTCTTACGCCCCCCTCCCCCGGTGGCAGGATGCCCAGGCTGACGCCGACGGTTCCGTGGGGAGGCAGTTCAAAATGGCCTCTTCGCGCTCCTCTTCCCCTCCAGAAAAACAGCAACAAAAGAAAATGAAAACAGTAAAAGACAGTACAACTGAAGTTAATAAGACGAACACTGCAATGGAATTGGACCCTGAGAAGGTAATAATTAAAGTGCCGCCTCCAAAGTTTATCAGCATCACGTTGGATGGGACGGAAAAAACAATGAAAAACATTAGTCCATTTTACGTGAGACGCGCGCTCGACGGACTCGTAGGCAAGGTCAGAAATGCAACTCGACTCCCCAACGGCAATCTCCTTGTTGAGACTGCATCTGCAAAACAGAGTGAAACACTGTTGAGAGCGAAGTTGCTGGGATCATACCCTATCAGAGCAGAGCGACACTCCTCGCTGAACACCACGCGAGGAGTTGTGCATACGGATTCTCTAGATGGTATGTCCGATGAAGAGATCTAATTAGAGCTGGCGGAACAGTCCGTGTCCAAGGCTTACCGTTTACTGCGTAAGCGGGACGGACGGACTGAACCCCTGAGCACAGTCTTTCTGACCTTTGAAACGTCTCTCTTGCCAGAATATATCTTTATCGGGTACGAGCGTGTCCCTGTGCGTGCATATGTGCCGAATCCAATGCGGTGCTTTACGCGCCATCGGTTCGGACATACGCAAAAACGTTGCACAAACAACATCATATGTGTAAAGTGCGGCGGTGCTGACCATGGGGAATCCCCATGTAGTATATGGTAGAGAAGGATATTCAAGAGCTTCGAGTCCGAGAAAATATTACTTTTTTCGAGGCGCGTAAGCGTATTTTCGACCAACAAAAAAAGGCGACAGGAATATCTTATTCCTCAGTATTGCAGAAGGCAACAGAGGGAATTGATGCATCTACGCAGACGCCACTTCTTGCAAGTATGCCTGGGAAGCGAATTGAGACCTCGACCCAGACATACGTGGACTCTGCGACACAGACTGCTGAGTTAGACGACTCGTGTGGGCTTGATATCAGGCATACGTCCCTAGAAAGATCGCTGCCGTAACAGCAGGGAAGGATTCTAGGCCTGGTAGGACACCGGAACGTCGCGCTCCGAGTTCGGGTGGCGGATCGAGATCACGCTCTCGATCACGTCCTCGATCAATATCACGATCTGGAATGCGACGAACTGCAAGTGAGTCGCCACAGTCCAAGATTAAGCAGTCGCTGACAAAGGCATCAACCCATTGAAAAGAAAAAAAGAGAAGATCGCCTGTAAAGCCACCATCATGATTTAGCTCCTCGCGATGACAGATATTGTCCAGTGGAATGTGAACGGTGTACGCAGCAGATATACAGAACTACAACAATTGATCTATCATGAGAACCCTGCTATTTTATGTCTACAGGAGACACACCTCCGACCCGAACATTCCCTGAATATTTCAGGATACAATATTTACCGGTACGATCATCTTGCCGGTATTCGGGCCAATGGAGGTTGCGCCATCCTACTACGTCAAGGTATCATTTCCTCTGTCAATATTAACACTCCTCATGAATGTATAGCAGCTAGAATATCTTTACCTAGCGTCCAGATGTCTATAGTTTGTGTCCATATGCCCCCTGATATACCTTACACAGTTAATGACGTGGAACACATTCTATCGCAGGTACCGGCTCCATATTTGTGAGTCGGAGATTTTAATGCATCTCACCACTCTTGGGGCTCTAATTCTGATGATGACAGAGGAAATAAAATAGCAGAGGTATGTACCCGTCTTAATCTGATTACCCTAAATTCCGGGGAAGCAACACATCTATCCTCGGCTTATGGTACTTTCTCCATGAGAGACATCTCCATTTGTAGCCCAGTTTTGTCCACGCATATCGAATGGTCAGTTATCCATCACCTTCATGGTAGTGACCACTACCCCATTCGAATGCGTCCGCTTTACGTCATGCGGAATCTCGCTCTTCAAACTGGGTTATTAAAAACGCGGACTGGGTCGGATTTTCGGAGTCCATATCATTCGATGATAATGGATATGAAAATGTGGACTCCGTCGTAGAGCACTTTTCAAATGTGGTTATTAAGTCTGCGGAATTATCTATCCCCCGGTCGTCCTGCAGGCCAAAACGCTTCCCTGTCCCTTGGTGGACGGATGCCTGTAGAGATGCAATCCGAGACCGCAAACGTGCCTTACGCCAATTTGAGCACCATCCGACCCAAGAAAACTTTGTCCAGTTTAAACGTCTTCGAGCTATAGCTCGTCGCATTGTGTGCGATGCTAAGAAGACGTCCTGGACAAATTACGTCAATTCATTGAAAAAGAACGTCCCAGCTAACATCGTGTGGGACAAAGTCCATCGAATAATGGGGAAACGTAGTTCTGTAATTCCGGGCCTTCTGAACAACGGCGTAACGACCACCAGTCACGTAGAAATTGCAGAGATATTCGCTAACTCATTTGCACAGATAAGCAGCTCAAACAATTATGACCCGGAATTTCTAAAAATCAAGGATACTGCGGAGAAACTAACTGTTAACTTTACATCTAATAACACTGAACACTACAATGCACCGTTCACATCCGAGGAGCTGGGGGCGGCACTGGACGCATCCCCTGACACCTCCCCTGGCCCTGATAACATCCATAACCGTATGCTTCGCCAGCTGGAAAATCCTTTCTTCTTGCAATATACAACAAGATCTGGACTGAGGGTGTATTTCCATCTGCTTGACGTTCCGCCATTGTAATCCCAGTCCAGAAACCGGGAAAGGATCCTTCTTTACCTGGCAGTTATAGGCCAATTTGTCTTACCAGCTGCGTATGCAAGGTTATGGAAAAAATGATAAGCAAACGCCTGATGTGAGTACTCGAATCGGAAAACCGATTATCTAATATCCAATGTGGGTTTCATAAGCACAGATCAGCCGCAGACCATCCTGTTCGGCTGGAGACGCCATTAGAGATGCTTTCCTCAAGAAGGAACATCTTGTGGCGGTCTTCTTTGATCTAGAAAAGGCTTACGATACCACATGGCGTTATGGAATTCTGCAAACTCTACATGATTGGGGACTTCGTGGCAGTCTACCAACATTTCTTGCGAAGTTCATGGCAGAGCGGTATTTCCGAGTTCGAGTAGGCACCACACTTTCTAACGAACACCTCCAAGAAAATGGCGTTCCGCAGGGGTCTGTATTAAGTGTTCTTCTTTTCTGCATTGCGATCAATGGAATTGCCCACTGCGTGGGTGGCCGAGTATCTTCTCTCTTGTATGTTGATGACTTCAGTCTATTTTACAGCTCCCGATATCTCCCATCCATCGGTCAACAGTTGCAACTGGTCATCAACGTACTATCAGAGTGGTCTGTTCGCAATGGCTTTAAATTCTCCACTCAGAAGACGCAGTGTGTCCACTTTTACAACCAACGTGGACTACATCCACATCCTGAACTGCGTCTTAATGGAGTGGAGTTGCAATATACAGACACTGCGAGATTTTTGGGCCTTATATTTGATTATAAATTAACTTGGGAGGCGCATATACGTGATTTGAGAAGGCGTTGCGAGAAATCCGTAAACATTTTACGCCTTTTGTCAGGGGTTCGCTGGGGTGCAGACCGTACAGTGCTTTTACGCCTTTACCGAGCTCGCATACGATCAAAGCTGGATTATGGCTGTTTTATTTATGGCTCAACATATAAATCTAAATTACGTCTTTTAGATACTATCCATCACCATGGGATATGACTCGCTACAGGGGCCTTCCGAACCAGTCTGATAGCGAGCCTTTATTGTGAAGCAGGAGAACCATCACTGTATCGGCGACGTAATGTCTTGTTGTGCTCTTATTCTGTTAAGCTCCGCTCGCAGCCTGAGCACAATTCTTATGACTCTTTCCATCATTCGTCTCTTTACGGCCGATACAGTGAAAATCCACGGAGACCTCGTCCAGCAGGTGTGCGGTTTCGTGAACTGCTCTCTGAGCTGGATATACATCTACCATCAGTTTGCACACTGGAGTATACCACCACTCCACCGTGGATTATGCGACGTACCATGTTTGATATAATTCTGAGCCGATGTTTTAGAAATTTTACACCAGCTTTTGTTTATAGACTTCGTTTTAGTGAACTTTTATCACGATATCCAAATTAGTCATTAGTTTTTACTGACGGATCCCGAATAAATGACTGTGTTGGTTGTTTCTTCGTTACAAATGGAGAGATATTTAAGTACAGACTAAGCCAATATACTAATGTTTTTACTGCTGAACTCCATGCATTTTACAGAGCTTTATTGTTTTTAATTAGGCAACCTCGGGGCAGATTCCTTATCTGTTCCGACTCTTTAAGTGCCATCCAGTCCTTGCAGTCTTTTAATTGTGATGATCCGCTTGTCTTAAGAACTCAGGAGCTGTTCCACACTCTCATTAGCTTTGATTATGAGATTGGAGTAGTGTGGATTCCTGGTCATGTAGGAATTCCAGGAAATGAGGCCGCGGATGCTGCAGCCAGGGCTGGTGCACTGAATGGCTCTCTGGTATATTGGCGCTAGAGGTGGCAGGACATTCGAAACTACTTGAAATATAAAATATGGTGGCAATGGGAAGGAGAATGGTCTGCACAAGTGGGAAACAAATTACGAAATATAAAGGATACTGTTCGAGTTAGGGATTCGTCCACAAGAGCGTCACGACACGAAGAAGTTTTACTCACCTGGTTGAGGATTGGCCACTGCCATCTGACACATGGCCATGTACTACGTGGCGAGCCTCAGCCGGAGTGTATGTGCCGTGTTCCACTTACGGTGGAACATTTTTTATTGCGTTGCAGAAAATATGACCGTGCCCGCAGGCAATATGGAATTCGGCCCACACTACGTGACGCTCTTGGAAATGATTTTAATTGTACAAATGCAATTCTGAGATTTTTATCGACTACAGGTTTGGATAAGGTGATGTAGTTTTTTATTTACTCGTTTTACTTATCCTCCGGAGGTTACATTTGTTGTTTTATATTTGATTTCACTTTGTTGACATTTTGGACTTTATACATCCGAACATTTGATATAATTTTATTGTTTTTAATATATGATTTACAACTTATCTCTGGTGGTCTTAGTTTTATTGTTTTATTTGTTCGTCTTGAAAACCACCTAGAGTCGTAGAATTGCTCACTTTTATGATTGTGTAGAAATCACCTTATGTATACTGCATTTGTGTGCCTCGTTTTACCGTGACAACGCTTTTTAGTTCTTTTAACACTCTGATTATTATATTATTTATTATGTATTTGTTATATTAAGAATTTTAGATAAGGGCGCAAATAGCCATAGTAGCTGACGCGCCCTTCTTAAACCCTACTACTACTACTTTAATTCAATCTGTAGGTTAAACTACTGTATAAAGTCATAAAATTAGTAGCTGCAGTAGCAGGAATAGTAGTAGTAATAATAGCAGTAGCAGCAGCAATAGCATAAGAAAATGTTTCATTAATCCGTAACTAAGACAGGAATTACTTTCAATCAGTTATATTAAAAGAAATATATTTTTATAACTTATGCAGTTTCTGTATGTTTAAGTTCGATGAATAATTTTATTATTAATGTATGGACTGAAACAATAGCTGTTTGAAGAAAATGAATGATATAGAGTGAGTGAAGGATAGTAGCAGTGTATAATAACGTAGTTTGAAAGGTAATTACTATCTTCGAAATGAGTTGAACACACTGAATGATTCAATGTAGGGTAGAAATTCTCTCTGCGGATTGTACGGTTAAGCCTTAAGGGAATCTTTACTCAGAGGAAACTTGAAGCATAAAGAGTCACATGGCAAGTACAGTAGTTTGTCTTCTGTAACATAATATGGAGAAAAAATCGTCGTAGAAATTAAGGATTAATTAACCAGTGAAATGTAACATTCCTTCCTTCTTTATCGTTACATCCGTGTGCATTGCTGCAATTAAAAGCAGCACACGAAAGAACCATACTTATTCAGCTCTACCAAACAAATGGCCGCTGGTTCAATTTGGGAGCATAACACTAGCGCCAGTGAGCGATCTAGAGGTTATTTAGTAAGTCTATGATTTCAGCGCTATCGGCCAGCAAGGCGTTCAGTGCTGTCGCTATTTCAGCGCTACCTCAGCGCTGTCCCGGCTGAACGCAGCCAATGTTAGATTGGTCACACGGCTTGTTAGGAAGCGTCCATTGTTAGTGTTGACTTCTGTGAACTTAGAAATATTCTTTCTATCCTTTAATTTCTATATACATTTATTGTACTACGTATTGTCATTAATAGATAGAGCATAATTTAATAAGTTGCTATCATTGACGCAGAAATCGTAGAAGTCCAATGCTGTGGACAAGGCGTCATTAAGGATTCCCATTTGATTTGTAGGTATTGGTGTGTTAGCAGAAATACTTGCACGTGAGAAGATTAAACGTTACGATGATAAAAGCTGGCGAACAAGGAAATAACTCTTCTGAGACAAGAGCTCGAGACAGGTAAATAATGTGTATTTAGACCTATTTAGCTCTTTCATCGGTTTGGCCTTCTGAAATGGCGTCATCTTGGTGCGGTTATAAATATGAAACTACCAAATTGCATCTTTATAAACAGTAGCTGATTCATTTAAGCTCCAAGTCAATAAAGATAATGTATGTTAATTCTACATGTAGTATTACAGGCTGTTTCTTTGTTTCATATACACGGTTTGGAATGGCTTGTGCGCTTCAGCATTTACAAATTGCAAGCTACGTGGCCAAAGCCAAATATTATCTTAAACGTAATTATGTCCTAAAACTAAGTACGAAAGGCGGGAAAATTTTAGAACACGGATTGCACCTACCAAATTATGTCTTAAAATACTAAAAAGAGCAGATTTGTCTGCGTTTGTCGAATGCGCATCATTATATTTAAGAAAAGGCACTTTTCAGTGCCAATTATTTTGTGTGCACAAGGTTGGAATTTTGAAGTAAGAGGGGAAGGTTGCAGTCCTTGTTCTGGAATTTATCCCTTGGACAAAATTATCGTATTTTATGATTATTTGAATGCAACAGAAGTCAGAAGTCTTGCTAAAATCGGCGGAAGTCTCTCAACGCTCGTTTCACCCAAGGCCCCATTAGTGTAAGGAGACTGAACATACGAAATGTATGTGCCCTGGCCTTCTGTGCCCGAGGTTGCGGGTTCGATCCCGGCCTAGGTCGGTGGCATTTAAGGATCCTTTCAGATGAGGCTACTTTAGTGGCGCTGCTTAATACACTAAATTTTTGTAGTAGACTGTCTTCCAGTGAACATATAAGCCTACGTAGAAGGAGATAATATACTTTTGGTAACTTTGATAATATAGGCCTACCAGTGGCGTATGCTGAACCTGGAGTATGGGTGTTTTGTCAAAAATACATAATTGGTCTATAGTCGCACAATTCTTATAAGTGAAATATCGGGTCAAAATTAACTGCCATGTGTAATATATAATTTTAATATATAATTTAGTATTGTTAACAACACTTTCATGGATTTAGTAATTCAAATTACGTAGGCCTACCTCTTTCATTTAAACATTAGCTGTATTCTTCTTTCTTGTGATGCGAACTTCTCAATCACAGCATTATAAAATAAGTCTCTGTCCTTCATTTTGTGCACTTAACTCCTTTCGATTGACGACAAACTTAAGTTACACGCCTTTCTTGAGTTTGAGTACTTCTTAAATAGGTCTTGATTCGTCTTAATGCAGAAAACTAACGTTCCACAGAGCTTGTAGTACAAGGAATGGTCCGTATTAATCTAGCAAGTTTATACACTTCACTAAATCCAGAAGAGAGGAAATTGTCATGCATAAAACTAATAAGTTCGTGAACATCCTTTCCATGAAATTCAGGTGAAGTGTAGAGAACACTTAATTCATTCTTCAGTCCAACGCGATCAAATAAATTTGCGTACTGAGCCAAAAGTTTCTGTAGGAATGGTTCGAGAAATGTTTTTCTATATTCACAGTACTGCTGATATTGTAACAAATGAAAATATTCTAATTTATAAAGTTGAGAAAATCTACAATCAGTTTTATGAATTAGGAAATCAGTCACTTTCAAATATAGCCGACGATAATTATTTTCTTGTTCCGCTTTTTCTGGACAGTGCCGCTTTGTTTTCACCCGACAGGTTTCGTCCTTATTTGAAATTGTATTGTTCCAAACTAATGAATAAGAATTGTCCCTATCATATTGGAGCTTATTTTTTACGTCGGTTACTTTCCTGCTACAGTAAAGAATATCAAAATGTTTTATTTGTAAAAGATTGTATAATATATCTGTATAAGTAAGCAACATCGAAAATACTTCCAATAGAAATATAGTGTCAAACTGTTGAAGGATAGCTAGAAAATCAAGTGAATTTATGATTGTCTCACTATCCCATTTACCAGAATGTTAAATAATATTTTCGAAAACTCACAAAGTTCAGATCTGTATTCTTTTACAGTATGGCAAAGTCTTGATGTAAAAGCTCCATCGTATGTCTGACCCACGAGTTTAGTAACTACTCGTGCTACGTGAGTAAATAAACCATCTGCTGTTCTGCCCAAGAATCTGCCCTTTAGGATAGCGGAGAACTCTAGATAGTTGAGATTTGTTCTCAATATCAGAAGTTTCATCAAGCATTATAGCTACAAATGAAACTGAGTTAGTTTCATTTTTTATTTCTTCTTTTCTATATCAGTAATAACTTTTATGATATCATTTTTAATCAATAGAGAAGTTCCTCGAAACACTGTGGACGAATTTAGATGGTTTTCTAAAAGTAAATCATATTTTTTTTACACATTCAAAAATTCTGAAAAAATTTCGTTTGTTCAAAGAACTACCTGATTCGTCATGTCCCCATAGAGGGAGCTCCTGGTTAGCCAGAAGACAAATAACGTCAATGATTCTTATCAATACGGCCATACTTTTCTTAACCTCTGCGTTGTGTTTACTGGTATCAGTTCTTCGTTGATCATCAAGTAAAGTATCATTTCGCTGTTTGCCGAAAAATTTAGATTTCAGGAAACATTGTACATGAGTTTGAGATTTTGAATGTTTCTGCTGTGCATTAGACAAGTGATTTAAGTCAGCAAATCCATGCTTACTCCAAACCTCATTTTTGTTAGAAAACAATAAGCATAGCCAGCAAAATAACCTGTTTGAAGTTTCACAACCCGCTAACCTTTCTACATTTTCACTAAATTCAGAAGTGACGGATTATGTCTACCCTTATTTGCTATATGTAATTTCTCCTCTAGTGGGCGAGAAGAGAATGGCTTTTGCAAAAGATCTTTTACAGTGTACATTTCCAAATGCTATTATAATTAAATAAGTAATTGAAATTGTTCACCTGTGCTGGCACACAACTATGAACCCTAGTAAAACCTAAACACAGTAAATTCACTCACACACACGTCAAACACAATATTTCATAACGCTACAATTGACAAGTTGAGCTGCCTGTATGCAGGACGACCTGCGAGCTTGAGAGAAGAGAGTATCCCCACCATGTCACCTTGCGCACGCAGACAATTATAGCAGTAACTCTCAGCAGGGGATGTTCTTTTGTACCTCATCCCACTTCGTCAGGCAGAGCATATGTTATAAAACGAAAGCTGTTCTGGGGATGGTATGCACATTCAACCAGCAGGCATTTAAAATATTTAAATGGTAATAAATTAAAATTAGTCTTGGACTTTATATGTCAATTTCCAATGAGATTACCACGCATTTAAATTGTGACAAATTAAAATTATTGTTGCATTATGTAAAACAACTTAAAATAAACAATGAGATTACCGAATTTACAGGGTGTCCAGCGCACACCTTGAACACCCGCAATACACGCCCTTGAAGCCTACTTTGGTAACTTTGCTTAGATGGAGAAAGAATACTTACTTACTGGCTTTTAAGGAACCCGGAGATTCATTGCCACCCTCACATAAGCCCGCCATTGATCCCTATTCTGAACAAGATTAATCCAGTCTCTATCATCATATCCCACCTCCTTCAAATCCATTTTAATATTATCTTCCCATCTATGTCTCGGCCTCCCCAAAGGTCTTTTTCCCTCCGGCCTCCCAACTAACACACTATATGCATTTCTGGATTTGCCTATATGTGCTACATGCCCTGCCTATCTCAAACGTCTGGTTTTAATGTTCCTAATTACGTTAGGTGAAGAATACAATGTGTGCAGTTCTGTGTTGTGGAACTTTCTCCATTCTCCTATAACTTCATCCCTCTTAGCCCCAAATATTTTCCTAAGCACCTTATTCTCAAACACCCTTAACCTATGTTCCTCTCTCAAAGTGAGAGTCGAAGTTTCACAACCGTAAAGAACAACCGGTAATATAACTGTTTTATAAATTCTAAAGAAAGAATAAACGTAGAAATAGAAGAAGAGTTTGAGTTCATTCATTAGTTTTGTCGAGATTGAATCGAGGACTATTCCATAGCTTGTTTGATGATTTACATCAGGATGATAAAGAATATTAATTTAAAATTACGCAAATGAGGGTTAAAATGGCATAAAACATATTTTTGTTTAATATTTAAGAATTCAAAATTAAAGATAATAGCAAACGTGAAAGCATTCATAGCATGTAATTCAACCAATAGGCTATACTGTAATAGGTGTCGGTAGTGTAATGATAAAGTCAAAGGCCGTGGTGTATTTGAACCGAGGTTCGAATCTGAGATCAACTAATTTTTTTTTTTTTATTTCTTTGCTAATTTATTTACATTATTTTAGATGCGTTATTTTATTTTAACCTGAAATAAAGTAGATTTTACTACATAAATAGGCCTAATATATCCGTAATTCACACTAGTCCAAACATGCTTCTCATGTGCCACTAAAATAGTGGCCTGGCTGTGGCCCAGTCTGAAATCTACCATTTAATTCTATGTATCACGACGAGAAGTGCCACTTTCAGTGGCTGCCACCAGCAGAGAAGTGAACCACTTGGAGCGTCTGCAGCACGACTGATTGTGTCTGAAGGCATCCATTTAAATCCATTATTCACAAGCAGCAGCACTTTAGCAGCGCTTCTAAAAGTGGCCTCATATGAAGGGACTCTTAATGGTTTGTCCACCGCTGTGGAGTAACGGTTAGCATTCTTAACCGTGAAACAAGTGGTCCCAGGTTCAAATCCTGGTTGGGACAAGTTACCTGGTTGGGGTTTTTTCTAAGGTTTTTCCTCAACCACTCGAAGCAGAATTGTTGGGTAGCTTTCGGCGTTGGATTTGGGATTCATTTCGCCTCCATTAGTATTATTTCATTAATCATCTTAGTAGGTTACAGGTTGACCAGAAGAACATGGTAGATGTGGTTCTGGAATCTGCCTATGGGCGGCACCAATATTTGTTTACGTTCTCTAAGTCCTGATGATGGGACATTAGGAGCAGAGTCTTATATTCGAAAATATCAAAGTTATTTCATACCATGAATTGCTAGCTGTTGATGCTGCTCTTCAGTGTGTTACTAAAATTTCTGAAAAATCTATTTGCATACTTACCAATTCCAAGGGGACTACATTCAATATAATCAGATATGTACCAAACCTATATGCACATAGAATTATTCCAATTCAGAAACAACTAAGTAAACTAAAAAACTCCAAAAGAAATAACATTTCAGTGGATACCTAGTCATTGTGGCATACCTGGAAACGAGAAAGTCGATAATATTGCAAAACAGGCAACATATTTGCAACCAAGACCTCTTCGAGTGATATCTCTAGCCAGTGCTTTTGCTTCAGTAAAGTCTCATTTTATAAACCTATATATCAACAATTCACTCTCTTCTGACAAAGGAAAAATTTTACAGTCCGTACAAAAAACCAAACTACCTGGAAATGTATAAAAACTTGCCCAGACATGTTCAAACATTTTTAACAAGAGCCAGAACAGGTCACATTGTCACTCAATTGTGCCTACACCGATTTCACATTTCTGATAATCCTACTTGTCTGTGGTGTAATAATCATGATGAAGGCCTGGAACACATTCTTCTATCAGGGCTATAGAAGGAAGGGCTGACTCATAGCAAGTCGGAAAGTGATGCTGTCCTCCCAGCCGCTGTGACATCATGGTACACAGCAAGTCCTTTGCTCACAAATAGAACGTAAAACTCCATTACAATAAGTGCTGGAATTATCGACCAAATATAATATCAACTGTGGATTGATATGACCATCGTGAACACCCCCCAATAATAACTTATAAAACTGAACCCTAGGCATATGGCCTGTTTCATTCAATATTTTATAAACGCCAGTTGTCTTTAAAGAGTTCAGTTTTAACAATTTCGTCGCTTTTCAAACTGATGTCTGTTGAGCTGTAGCTTCATAAATATTTTGTGGTAGACTTTTATTTCCTTTCACGTGTCACGTTTCTCTGCTGATTAAATTTTATATCCCAGGTCAAGGAGAGGCATTCATTCATTCATTCATTCATACATGGACAAGGTTGCTATATAGTATGGGACATGTGGACTGAAGCTGCTCGCCAGAACACATCAGTGACGATAATGATAATTAGACTATTATAATATTAGTATTGTTAAATATTATAGCCTATATTATATTATGTATTATAATTATATTATATTATATTATAAATATACGTGACTGCTGGGTTTGCAGTGAAAGATCTGCCCTTGGGCAAAAAATCTATCAAGGAATGAATATTATATTATGTCTGGAATGAAGCGTATTAAATGGACAGATAAAATAAGAAATGAAGCTCTGGCTAGGAAGAGTAGATGGAGAAGAATAATGCTGAAACTAATCAGGAAGAGAAAATGAAATTGCTTGCATCACTGGCTAAGAGAAACTGCTTACTGAAAGGATAAAGTTCGGGACAGAAGATATCAGATTATAACATTAAGATTTAGGGAAGCGACTAAGAAGGCGGAAAATAGGGGAGAATGGATAATTTTGGGTTTGCAGTGAAAGATCTGCCCTTATACAGAAAACTCTGAATGACTGTATATTATTATTATTATTATTATTATTATTATTATTATTATTATTATTATTATTATCATTATTATTTCGATAACCAATAATTTCACTCCTAGTGGAAGTGCATGAAATCAAAGGGTTTTAAATAATCAGTTAACTAGGCCTATATTAGATGGAAATAATGGAACAAATGTTTAAGGATGTACAGTGTATATTGGTGGCAGTGTAATCAATTTTCATAATATTGGTAAAATATCAAGTACATCAACGTTATTCTATAATGATTCAGCTTATTTCATTTTTTCACTCACCTAATGAAGTTGTTGTTTGCTAGATGACTTCATCCACTTGGCATTCTTCTTAGCACTGTTCCTCAGGAATTCTGCTCTCTGCCCCCGATTCAAGGATCTCAATCTCACAAATGTTCTCACACGTGCATATAGTTTGAAAGCTTCGGAGCACGTGTTTGAAAACTTAGTTTCTAGCAATGTTTTGAAACGTATCACTTGTTCCTCCTTGTCAATGGAGTTCCCGTGCATAGTTTTAAATTCAACTTCAAACATTTGTTTAGTTTTTTTCCCACTCTTTGGAAGGTTCAGTTAATCCACCGTAAGACAAAATCTCCAGCCAAGTGTTGTTTTCACTGCCTAAGTTTTTTGTTTTCTGGCCTAAAGATGAATCTTTTTCTTTAACTTTATGTGCTATGTAGCCAGCAATGTAGTTCATAGCTTCACTTTCTGCCCAGCTTTTCAGATCTTCTTGGTTTGCATCTTCTATTCCTTCCATAGGCCTTAATTCATCATCTTCATCGGAGAGTACAGAATTCAGTGTTGCAGTATTTTCAGTGGCAATAATATTCACCTCATCAATCCCGAAGGCAGATTGCAACATGTCTGCTGTTAAATATGGTTTTAATTGATAATCCTTATCTTCAGTAGCGTTAGTTTTATTAGATGGAAGGGGAAGTTTATTAGAAAGTAGGAGGCGTCTCAGTCTGAAAATGAAGTCTGTTGGACTTGGATGGTCGTAAAAATACCGGAGACCTATAATTTGGCTGAAGAGACTTTCTAGTACATCCTGAGTTAGGCGGAAAGTCATTATGTAAGTCAATCCTTTACGTTTAATTTCTTCATGTAGACCCAACAAGAAATTAATTGACACCAATATCCCTTTTTGGAAAGGCAGTAAATATTTTTTACTCAAAACTCTCACATGAAATATTGCATCTTTCACGTCACTAAGCACTTGCAACTGCTCTGACATGCAAGAATTTAAACCAAAGGTGGTCTTCATTGGATGAGATGATGAAAAATGGGCACTGTTGCTGTTCATTATATCACAGAATGAATCTATTAGTTGAAAAAATTCTGATGCCTTTTCATTTCCAGTTAAAGAGGATATTGCTTTAGCAACTGTTCTTGAGAAAAGAGTTTTAGCCAGGCCAACCTTTTGTCTCTCATTTCCTTTAAGGAAGAGAAACTCAGGCTTAAGTTTATAACATAATGTCACTTCCTTTCAATCTTTATTTAGAACTTCGATCAGTAAGTATTTATAACTGTCCCATCTTTAAGTTCTAATCCAGTGTCAAGCAAATGGTTTCTCAGTAGCTTTAGATAATGTGGCATGTCGGCAAAAACCCATACCTTTCGACACGGATCAGTGGGATGTATAAAACTTGAGTTTTCAGGTGATATTGACAACTCTTTCCACAACAAATTGCACCCACCCAAATCTGAAACAATTGCTGATACAAGAATCCCAGTTCTCTCTATATGTACAATTATGTCAAAGAGCAATGCCTTATTCATGGTTGTGTCGAAATTATAGTACACAGGTTGTTTCCAAGGTGCAGTCAATCCTCTAGCAAGTACTACTTGAACCTTAGAATGAGGTCCCAACACCTTATCCATGCCAGGATGGTAATTTAGGCGGCTGTTGATGCTCATCTCATCGAAACTAAGGACACATGATTTCTCTAAAGATGAAAGATTTTCAGAATTGTCGGACATGAGCTGCAAAACATTATGTAAAATTCCAGGGCGACATTGGAACCAAGAGCACCATCTCTTTAAAGTCGCTGGAGAAGGAAGTGGAATACCTATTCTTTCTCTCCAAAAATCGAAAGATTTTCTGGAAATTGCCCTTATTACAATTGCTCTAGATATATCCTGTGAAGACCAAATCATTTTTTTTCTTCTGAGAAATTACAGCCCGAATTTGATTTTCTGTAAAAATATTTTCCATATTTCGAAGAAAAGTGCAACACTTCTTACTGATAATTCTAGATTTGTTGTCTGTTTTTGTTCTATAAGGAACAGTTACTTTTTTTCTCATTAATCTCCTAACCTTGTTTTCAGTATTTTATTGTTTGACTGCAAAGTTTTAAAACTGTATTCTAAAATATTTACCTTTCCTTTCAGTAAATCAATTTGTTTTCCACGTTCATCACACTTTAGACAATGTACTTCAGACACTACAGACGTTTCTTCAAATCCCTGTGTGATATTTACATATTCAGAGCTGCCGGTACTAGGTTCTAATCTTGGCTTCTTTGGACTCAGTGTCTGAAGGTGATTAAGAGCAGCTTTTCGAATATTTCTCTTCTGATATCTATCGTCTCGGTTTGAGTCACTTCCAGCCTTGGAACTTGGAATATTTAGATATGGAACTGCATTTTTCTTCATATCATCTTCATAATCGGTCACACTTCCGAAATGATCACTACAGATACGTACTCACTTAATATTCACTTGGTCCTGCCTATGACACTTGCTTTCCCACTCTTTAGCTAAAAGCACATCTTTTCGGAAAACTGTGATAAATTACTTCGTGAGTGTGACGAGAGTCATTCGAACAGTTTGCTACAGCACAATTCACCATTTTAAAACTTAAAATACTGTCATTAATAATGTAATACTGTACCTTTATAATTATTCAACACATAAAGAACTGTTATACGCTCATTACACAACCAAATAGGCCTACATTACGAAATGGTGCACGTGAACTTGAATTACATTTCTCAACACTCGTAACTGCAACACTCACAGAGACCAACTGTACAGCAGTGACGTCAGAAAGTGGTGGGGTGGCTAGAGGGAGAGACTTAAGGTGGCAAGCTGAACAACAAAGCATTGAGCCAGCCCCTCTTTCTACAGCCCTGTTCTACTATATTGTCTATTAGGGTGTATCGAAAAATTTTTTTTTTGAAAAATGAAGATGGCTAGTGCGGAAAAGTTGCGACTTGTGGCAGAAAGACTGCAGGAGAAAGAAAATTAAATTTAATCAATATCTTGTGTCTCCGCATCAATACTGAAGATTCGAATTTATAATGCATACTTGTAAAAATATTATATCGACAGTCTGCATACCTATACAGCTATCCCTCGTTAAC
Organism: Periplaneta americana; assembly: GCF_040183065.1. Lineage (NCBI taxonomy): Eukaryota > Metazoa > Arthropoda > Insecta > Blattodea > Blattidae > Periplaneta > Periplaneta americana. Next base: position 42,601,996 of record NC_091128.1, read on the forward strand.
CAGATCTTTTAAAAGTTATCAAAGATAGTAAAAGAAGAGAAGCATCTGGCACCAGTATTTTCTTGTGGAGTGAGAGAAGAGAGGGATGCTGGCAGTCAGGGTAGAATCTGCCCAGCAGTTATATTTTGTAGGCTACGCTGGCCAGGTTTGTATCGCTGTTGTTTCCTATGAAATCGTGTATCATATCAGTGGTTTAGTGGTACATGCAATAGTTCTTATGCATTGTGTTGTCATGAGTGGAACAAAATAATTCCGTACTGTCGTACTGCCGAGTCTTTATTTGATATACCAGGACCGATACGAGAGTTGCAATTTCCAACCTATAAAGAAGTGATAACACATTTTCTTTGGATCAGAGAATTAAAGATAAACGAAGTAGGTGGAAAACACCTTTCAGTAAAAGATATCGCTCATTTTACTGCCGACAGACTTATCGAGGTTTGAAAAACAGCAAGCCTTCCTACCTTCAGCAATCAGAGAGTAGTGGAAAAGATGAAATAGTATCATAGTAAATGTCAGAATATTCTGAAATCGCACTAACGAAGTGGATTAATCTGAAGGGCGTGTGAATAGGCTTTTATTAATAAAGGTTGAAAATTGTTTGATATATGCACTTGTAAGTGCCCGGACCCGGAAAGCCTCTGTGAATGTGAGTTAAGTAGGAAAGTTCCATCAATAGGAGTATCCTTTCTAATAGATCAGAAAAATTAACGAACTATGATTATTGATAATATCAACATTGTGACGACTAAGACACTATTTAAGAGTGAAGAGAGAAAAGCGAATAGGCCCATTCGGCATCGATCTGAAGAAGTGCGACTTGAATTCCGAGGAAGAGAAAAACAGACATCAGTTACAAGCTCTGAGTCTTCGCCTTCGCACCACTCGGAACAGCAGTGAAGCAGTGCGGATTCTGACTTCGAATCGAAGTCTTCTGCTGCTCAGGCTCCCTTGCCTCTACCAAAATTATCTTCAGCAGCCTTCAGATAGGCACCTCGAAGAGAGATGTGGCTCTAATTGCGACAGCTATGCTACAAGCGCGAGAATAATGTCTAGTAGGAATAAGGGTCTTATAATAGATGATCATGAGAGAAATGAAGAATGGAGATAAAATTCAGAAAGAAGAAACACCTAATAATAAGTTCATTCGAACAGTATATTTTGATGGTCGAAAGGACAGGGCACTAACACAGGCGAAAAATGACAACCGATTATATCGCCGAGAAAAAGAAGAGGAGCATAATTATAACTTTATTAGAAGAACCACATTTAAAGTATATTCGACATGTCTCCCCTTCTTCTGGACATGGACATCAGATTTGAAGAGCTGTGCTTCAATTTTTAAAGGCAAGTAAATTAGATATATCGCCTCTAGCAGCACTTGGTTCTGATGGAGCCCCTACAAATACAGGAAGAAAGAACGGATCTATGGTGTGCATCGAAGAGGAAATCGGCAGGCCATCCAATGAATAATTTGTCTTCTCCATGCAAATGAACTTCGACTCCGCTATCTCATGAAACATCTTTCTGGTATCACTACAGGTCCAGAAACACGTTCTGGACATATTGGAGAAGAGTTACTCCATTGTGAGACAAAATCATGGCGAATTTCAAAGTTATTGAAGTACCCTGGATCAACAAAATTAACATGGAACGAATCTCCGATCTTAGTAGGCCTACTGACCAGGAGTATTTTCTGGGGATCTACCAAGTCGTTCATTCTGGCCATTGTCCGATAGAGCTTGAAAGGAAGAAACCAGGGCCAGTTGTTCAATCTCGATGACTTAACAACTGCTTATAGGATTCTCTGCTTGTATGTGAGCTGTAGTAACCCGTCACATAATTTAGTGTGCATAGCTGAGAAATGCCATGCTTCGAAACTTAAGTCGGAGTATGCAGCGTAAATCAACATTTGACACCGGAGTATACTACTAAGGGTGGGTGGAGGGATGGTGCTGGAAGTGCAACCACACTCCTCGTAAGTGAGCCCTAGGTTATTTTTGAGTGTAAATTTAAAGAAATAAGCGAAGAGTTGCACTACGAAACAAAATTTGGAAACAGACATAGAGCATTAAGCTCGCAAAACTTTAGAGCTGATGTGGATACACAGGATATTATCGAATTACTATTTTCTTTTTTTCTGCGTTCTTTCTGGCACAAATAGCAACTTTTCCGCACTAGCCACCTTCATTTTTCAAGAAAAGTTTTTTTCGATACACCCTACTGTCTATCCATAAACCACAAAAGAAGTAAATTAAAATCATCAGTACCAGTTGCAGAAGACACAGCCCTGCAGTATACTGTATATTGACTACACCCCAACTCTGGCTACTAGGAACAGGCATCTATAATGAACTCCAATCAAAATACCCCTCATTTCTCAAGAAAAACAAAAACTGAATAGACTACAGTGGTCTATAGTGGACTTTGTCAGCAAACAGCTGGATACATTAAGAAGATTGATTGATTGATTGATTGATTGATTGATTGATTGACTGATTTATTTCTGAGAATGCGACCTTCCTCCTCACACAGTTGAGTGCATGATGGCCGTAAATATCAGCAGTTCCTTCACAAATAAATCATTATTATTATTATTATTATTATTATTATTATTATTATCATTAAATACATTGGTGTGGCTGGCAGAGTTTACAACCAAGGCCATTGCGATTTTAAAGGATGTACTATCAGAGTGCTGATGTGAGAAGGTAATGTGTGTACCCAAGCTCTAGACTCACTCTCTTGAAGAGCTATGGTCATTGTTTTGATCCAATTCAGATGTTATTGCAAAGGAACTACAAAATGGTTATCAGGGCAGTTGAAGTCGCATAGACTGTCACCTCATTCAACAGGGATGGACTTATCAGATTGCCAATAACCTCTGTCATTCTGTGTCAGTTGTGAATTGAGCTGTCAAATGTTATAGTGAGTCAGGGTAGTACGAAAGGAGACTGGGCAAGGACTTAAGTAAAAGACAACTGCAGATCAAGACAGATTTTTAGTTCGTATGTAGGCGTACATCAACTGCTCGTGACCTCAGGTTAGTACATGGAATAGGAATAAGTGACCAGATGATCAGGAATAGATTGTGGGAAGTTAATTTGAGAGCTCAGAGACCACTACATGCCCTTGTTTGGAGGTTCATCTCAAGTGAGCAAAATTAAGATTCGCTCTGGAACATATAAATTGGCAACTTCGACATTGGAGGCAAGTACTGTTCACAGACGAATCAAGGTTCTCCCTGAGACTTCCTATGATGGACGATTGTGTCTGAAGATGTCATAGAGAGCATTGTGAACCTAACTGTTGTTTCAGTGTTAGGTGTTAGTATATAGATCTGATCACCATTAAAGAACATGAACGAACAATCTAGTGTGTATGGGGTTGCGTGTAATCTGAACATATTCTTCCAGGAAGTTGTATACACAGTAGACAATAAGATTGCACTGACCACTCTTTGCCTTGAGAAAATGTTTCATAAAGTATGTGTTTAATATTAATTATTATTGTCCACACCTGTGGAGTAATGGTCAGCGCATCTGGCTGCGAAACCAGGTGGCCCTGGTTAGAATCCTGGTCGGGGCAAGTTACCTGGTTGAGATTTTTTCCGGGGTTTTCCCTCAACCCAATACGAGCAAATGCTTGGTAACTTTCGGTGCTGGACCCCGGACTCATTTCACCGGTATTATCACCTTCATTTCATTCAGACGCTAGATAACCAAGATGTTGATACAATAACCCAATAAATAAATAGAATATTAATTTTTGTCCTTTATTTTCACAGATCACCATTAAACCCTACTGATGACAGAAATGATGAAGACTCCAACCTAAGCAGTGGGAAAGAGAGGGGCAGAGAAAGGGACCGTGATCGATCACGTAGAGGAGATCGGCCCAGTAGATTTGGCCCTAGGAATTCAAGCCAGAGCAGAGAACGTGAACGTGAACGTGACCATGACCGTGAACGTGATCGTGGAGGGAAAAAAAGTGCTTCAGAAAGACGAATTTTCGTTTCAAACATTGCTTATGAGTATCGTTGGCAGGAGCTCAAGGACCTCTTCAGGACAGAAGGTTGAGTTTGTCATATATTACAAAATAATTATAAAGAATATGTAAAAAAAATAGTCTTTAGAATTGGTCAAGAATTCCTTATGTTATTTTTTCTCCTAACCAACTTCAGTGCCATGCATTAAGAATGCCCATCATCTAGTAATGTAAAAACGAAGAATTTCAGACCTTTACCTAGGTTAGGTTAGATCATATCAGATCAGATCAGATCTTAATAAATACTTGACAACCTATGAAGATAATGCGAAATTTTATTTTTGCACTGTAGATCCTGAAATATCCAATGTATCAGAGCTAGATACTGACTGTATCAGAGATTCCAAGAAAAGAGGAATCTGTCTTTTGGATCTATTACCACGAGCTGTTTTCTAGGACTCTTGTAAGAAATGCAACAAATTTCTCTTTTTATGCCATTTTCTGATAATTGAGCTAATATATACAGGAAGGCTGGGACCCTTTACACCAACTTTTAGTTAGGTACAGCTTACCTGCTATGGATTTAAAACGTCCATGTAGGTTCCTCCATGTTCATAGCATAACCTTATGCACCTCCATGTTAGGTTGCTCGTCTGCAGCAGCATATTAGAAGTGATATTATTGCAAAAGCTGCATGAACTGGTGTATCTATCTTCCCGCACCTCTATTGCAATGCCACAAAGTGTATTGTCGGTGTAGTGGAGTCTGAGGTCGTTTTGTCCAATCCAATGATTTTGAAAAATTTCGTCCAGGTGTCTGTATATGTTCAAAGCAAAATGTGCTGGTGTGCTATCTTTTTGAAACCAAACAGTTTGGAGTAACAGTCAGCGCGTCTGGCTGTGAAACCAGATGGCCCGGGTTCGAATCCCGGTCAGTGCAAGTTACTTGGTTGAGGTTTTTTCCGGGGTTTTCCCTCAACCCAATACGAGCAAATGCTGGATAACTTTCGGTGCTGGACCCCGGACTCATTTCATCGGCATTATCACCTGCATATCATTCAGACTCTAAATAACCTAGATGTTGATATAGCGTCGTAAAATAACCCAATAAAAAAACCAAACAGTTTGGTGACTCATCTTAGTGTCAATACTGAAATTAACTGTTTGTTGATCATATTCAGATAACTGTTGATTAATAGCACCATCAAAGAAATAAGTATGAAGGAAGTGATTTGCTGTCACCCCTGCAAAAACCATAACATGTGATAGATTCCCTTAAAACTGTGAATACAGTGGAACCCCACTTTTCTGTCATCCTATTAATCGATTGGCGGATTATCAGACTGTCTTTCTCCCTTATTTTTTTTTTTTGTTTATTTTATTTATTTATTTATTTTTATTTTTTATTTTTTTTGCTACAGAAACGTGATATGAAGTAGATACTATTGTATGTTATATTAGTATAGGCGTTTTTTCTTGAGAGTCTTATTACAGCATTTACACTTACACAGTTCTACAGTTTGAGTTGCTTTACTGTACAACTTCGAGATGAAATGTATTCCATGAGTGTCAAAAGAAAACATGTTGTGCTAAGTATCTAACAAAATGCATATAATTAACTGGTTTGGAGAAAGAGAAACTGTGGGTCATCTGGCATCACAATACGAGGTTGATTTAATAAAAATCAAAGAGATAAAGTGTATACAGTATGGAAATCTACAACATGAGACCTCTACTATTCCTATCTTTCAGATGACTGCAACTAAAAGGAGTTTTCTTACCCCTTAAAAAACACATCGTTAACAACCGAACTTAAATTTATGATATTAGGAATATTTATTTTTCAGTCACTGACTTTACTGCAATATATGTAAGGTACAAAACTTTTACGTTACATGTTTTAAAAATCGTATGAACGTTTTCGTTGGATTATGCCAACATCATGAGATATGACATTCATTCTAGTAAGCAATATCATTAGTCTCTACAAATACAGTACATATTAAATAGCATACAGAGTAATAAAAACATAATAAAAACCAACATAATTAGGATACAAAATGTCATTCTTGTGTGACTGCCCTTATTATCAAATAGTTAAAAGTACACGTGTGAATTACAATATATATATATGTTTGCAAGTCTTCACAAGTAAAATAATAAAAAATAAAAGTAGGATGAACTGCATATTGTAAAATGTGAAGAGATGCAATTACAGTATTTGAACTATATTAGCGAATTTGTTTATGTTCGTGTTCTTATTTCTTATTGATGCACGTCTTTCCACTATCCAGTTATGTGTGTATCGTGGTATGTATCTTGTAGGTTTGCCTTGAGTGCTTGTTCAAAATTATTATGGATGTCTTTGTGTCCAATGATGTATTTCAATGTTACTGGTAGGTTGTTTTATGTTGATTAGCAGTATATGCTTAATTAGACAGTGATGCTATTCATCCAAGATTATTAATTTATGGTCGGTATCCAAATACTGTAGTTGTGATACATTGAGTTGAGCTGTAAAGACTACTATACAATTTACAGCATTATACAATTCATCAATTGAGCTATACAGACTACCATTCAATTTACAGTATATACAATTCATCAGTAGAGCTACACAGATTAGTAATCATTTTAAAAGCATATACAATTCATCAGCCAAACTATACAAACATACACAATCAAATTAGTTAAATTTACAAACTTATTTTTGTTCAGCTATACAAAATTGTACAATTCATATGAAGTAGATTAATTCAATTTATAAGCTTAAACAATTCATCAGTTGACCTATACAGTATACTATTCAATTTACTGCGCATACAATTCATCAGTTATGCTAAACAAAAATATACAATGCATAGTAAACATTTTAGTTGAGCTATATAATAATTGTACATGTCATTTAAGTAGAATAATTCACTTCACACGCATAAAAAATTCATCAGTTGTGTAGAAGATATGAGTATGTAGAAATTTGGTTAATTCTTTTCTAAACCTTTTCTCGTGGTTCTTCAAATCTTTAAGATAATTAGGCAGTGCATTGAAGACTGTTATACATGAATAGCGAACTCCTTTTTTAAAACAGCTTAGACTAACAGAGGGTAGATGAAGATCTGATTTATGTCTTGTATTAAAATGATGAATGTCGTGATTAGTACTGAATTTATCGTGGTTCTTAATATACAGCATCATTAGGGAAAGAATGTATTCACAAGGTAAAGTCAAGATTTCTAAGTTTCGGAAAATATTTTTACATGATGTCCTTTTATGCACGTGGCCATTATTCCGATAGCTTTCTTTTGTAAAACAAAAACATGTTTAGCTTCAGACGAGTTACCCCAGAATATTAATCCATATTTCATTACAGAGTGAAAATATGCAAAGTATGACATTTTAAGTAAGTTTATATCACCAATAGTAGATAAGGATCTTAATGCATAACAGGCAGAGCTCAATTTACGAGTAATACATTCTATATGCATTTTCCAGTTCAGGTGATTATCCAGTTCTAAACCAAGAAACTTTGTGCTTATAGATTCTTTGAGATGAGTTCCATTTAATCGAATACTGTAGGAAATCTGAGCACTATTGTGTGTACTAAATTTGACTGCACTGGTTTTATCAACATTAAGTGCTAGTTTATTTGCATGGAACCATTCATTCATTAGATTCAGCACTGTATTAGAAGTGTTTATAAAATGATCGTATTGTTTGCTTGAAATAATTACACTTCTATCATCTGCAAATAAAATTACACGAGATAAATTGTTTATGGTCAAGGCTAAATCATTAATATAAACTAGAAACAACACTGGACAAAAAATTGACCCCTGTGGAACACCATGTTTCAATATTTCTAAATTCTGAATAAATAACTTTATGACTATTTGGTACATTTATTTCTACTTTTTGTTTTCTATTCAATAAGTACAATGTAAACCAACCCAACGTCTCATCTTTAATACAATAAAACTTCAATTTTTTTACTTATATACTATGGTCTACACAATCAAATGCTTTAGCAAAGTCACAAAAAAATCCCACCTACATGTAGTTTCGAATTTAATGAATTTAGTATTTCATCCACCAAACTAAAAGCAGCATTTTTGTTTTCTAAATCCAAACTGTTATAAAACTAATACATTGTTGGACTCCAGGTAATGATATAATCTGTTATACATAACTTTCTCAAACACTTTTGAGAATGTTGTTAATAATGATATGGGTCTATAATTAGCAATGCTACATTTATCTCCCTTTTTGTATATTGGTTTTACTATTGAATATTTGAGTCTTTCTGGAAAAATACCACATTGCATTGACAAATTGCATAGATACAGTAGCTTAATGGAGGGGATATTATTTCAGAACAAGCTTTCAGAACTTTACTTGGAATTTCATCATATCCAGAGCAATATTTTGTTTTTAGTTGTTTTATCACATGCATGATTTCTGCTGCGGTAGTGGGAATAAATTTGAGACCTAAAAACTCAGTGTTAAATACATCAGTTAGGTAACCAAGTGCAGCATCTTGAATGTTTAAGTTCTGAATAATATTTATATAGAAGTCGTTAAAAAGATTTGCAATTGATTTTGGATTATCTATTTTACTATCATTGATTTTAATAAAAGTAATATTTTCATTCTTTGAATATCGATTAGTTTCATTTTTAATAATATCCCAAACAGTTTTAATCTTATTATCTGAATTTTGTATTTTTTCATTCAGATACATTTTCTTTGCATCTTTTATAACTTTTGTCAAAGTTTTACAGTAATTCTTGTAGTAATTAAGAACATGAGGATCATCACTATTCCTACTCATTAAATATAGATTACTTTTTGTAACACATGCTATTTTAATTCTCTGAGTTATCCACATGTTTTTACTTTTACATTTTTTCACCACCTTGACTGGAAAACATTCATTGAAATAATTCGTAAATGTAGTGAAAAATGCATTAAATTTAGTATTAATATCAATGGTATCGGTACTATATACATTTTTCCAAGATTCATTTTGTAGACATGTATTTAAATGATGAAGAGATTCAGCATTTATAATCCTTTTTTTTGATTTTAAAATTAACACTTTGGAATTTTTCAGTCATATTGAAGACACTTAGAATTTGTGCATCATGATCGGACAGGCCAATGACTAATGGTACTGTTGAATAGGAATTCAATCTACTTTTATCTGTAAATATATTATCAATGGCTGTACTACTTCCAGCTTGTATTCTGGTTGGAAAACTTACTGTGTGGCTAAAATTATAAGTTTCAAGAAGTGAGTTTAATTTTCTTTTACGTGAGCTTTCTGATAGATAATCTATGTTTATGTCACCACAGATTACAAATTCTGTATGTGGTTTATAAGGTCTTTTCAATAGTGAATCTAAGTTAGTTGTAAATTTCTTATAATCTCCCATTGGCGCCCTATAAACACATAAGATAATTAAATTTGATATCTCATAACCAATAGTTATGGTAAGTTAAATATTGGTATTAAAAATTACCATAGGTAACACAATAAGCCTAAGACTGGGGTGTATCCTGAGAAATGACTAGTTTGATGTGGAGAAAAACAAAGCAAAATATTACATGTGCCCAGACAGTCAAAATATTGTAGCTATGAAGAAGACGAGACATACGAACTAAGTCACGTGAAAAGCATTATAGTTACGTCAATCCCTCAACCCCCCCCCCCTTTTTTTTACAGTTGGAGAAGTTGCATACGTGGAGTTGTTCCATGATGAAAATGATAAACCTCGAGGCTGCGGAATTGTAGAATTTGAAAATGCTGATTCAGTGAAGAAAGCCGTAGAGAAAATGCACCGTTACGATTTGAATGGAAGAAAACTTGTTGTGAAAGAGGTGAGCACTAGTGTAATCCAGTATGAAATTATGTACGGTAAAAATGTTGTTCAAATATGTAGACTTTGACAACAAAGACATTAGTCTCCTTGCACTCCAATATTTTTTAGGTATGTAATCATCTTTTTGTAGGGTTCTTCATCTTCTTAAATGTTCTGATTTTCATGGTAATTGAGGAACAATTCCTGGATTAGATAACGTAAAAAAGAAATTATGTATTGCTAATTCAGGCAATATTTATTGACTTTCAATTAGCATATGACTCTGTTTGAAGAAATAAATTATTATTAAAACTCCAGAAATTAGGTATCTCCAGCAATATGTTCAAATGGATATCAGAATTCCTTAGTCAAAGATTCATTGCTATTAAATTCAATAACTCATTTTCTAGTTACAAACATATCGAGGTCTACTCCAGGACGCTGTCCTCAGCACAACTCTATTCAATATTTATATAAATGACTTACCGTCCCTATTAGAGGAATCAAACATGAAAACAGTACTATTTGCAGATGATATAGTTTCGTGGAATTCCGAATCTCACAGACATAGAGACAAAATTCAAAATTCTGCTCTTAAGCTCTAAATCAACTACATGAATGGAATACATCAAATTGGATGATCCTCAATTTAAGCAAAAGTAACTGTCAAATATTTTCACTTGGTAAAAAAGAAAGAATTCAGTATCAAGTACAATGGCCAACACCTTCCTAGGACTTATCTTGGAATTATTTTCGACAATAAGTTAGCTTGGAGCAACCATTTGAAATATATTTCTGGAAAAGCTCGTAAAAGATTCTCTCTTCTGAAAAGACTAGTAGGAAAGAAATGGGGATGCTCTAGAAATACTTTGAACACTACATACAAAATGTTTGTACAGCCAGTGCTGACATACTGCAGAGAAATTTTAATTACTTCGCCTTTCATAAACGAAATAGAACATCTTAGCATGTAGGTTTTCATGGCCGGTGTCTAATTGAAATGGAGCTTCTGGGCTAAGTTGTGTGGTCTACTGGTGAAGATATTTCCAGGCGAAACGTCTGTAAACCACACAACTACTGTGGCAGACATCTTCAGTGGTGAGGTATCCTAAGTCTAAGTCTTCTGCTAGGGGTACCTGTGGCAACTGATACCCTGACTGTTTGCCTGCCACTGAGATTCAGCAAGTGCGGACCTCCGGGACAACGGTATGCCACGACCAGCCCAAGGCCACTGAGATCCAGCAGGTGGGGACTGCTGTGACAATGGAATGTCACGAACAATCCAAGGTCACAGAGATCCAATGGGTGCGGACCACTGCAACAACGGAACACCAAGGTCAAACCCCAGCTCTAGAAATAAGGACAGGCAAACAGTCAGGGTATCAGTTGCCATAGATACCCTTAGCAGAAGACTTCGACCTAGGATACCTCACCACTGAAGATGTCTGCCGCAGTAATAGACAAAACATCTGGGAATATCTTCACCAGTAGACCACGGCATCTTAGCCTGGAAACTCCATTTCAATTGAAATAGAACCTGTCCAAAACCAAGCTCTAGGCTCATTACTGGTGGAATCAAAACAACTCCAATAGATTCTATGAGATTCCTCACTAATATTAATAGCATCAAAATGTCATTAGAAGAAAAAGCACTGATTCAGTATGAAAAACTTATCAAATTACCAGGAAACAGTTGGCATTCATACAGTCCTCTCTGTAGATTAAAAACTCAAAGTTTCATATCCATGGTTCAAGAATTAAAACAGAAAATCAACATCCCGAATTTAAAAGAAAATTTACAAATTAAACCAAACACTTTAACTCTCTTAAATATAGAGTATAATCTAAATTTAACACAAGAAATACTGAAATCAGAAGTAAACACTGAAATAATGAAACAGTTGTCTTTAGAGGCATTTAATATTAGGTACCCTTCACAAAACTGGCTTCATTTATACACAGACGGATCCTTGATTTCCAGGGAACAAGGTGCAGGTGCAGGTGTTACGTGCTGTCTATTCTCACTTTATAGATATCCTGGATATGGAACAAAAGTTTTGATGGAGAAATCATTGCAATAAGTGAAAGTCTCAGAAATCTTCTATGCCTTACTTTCAAGGAACCCAGAGGTTCATTGCCGCCCTCACATAAACCGCCATTGGTCCCTATCCTGAGCAAGATTAATCCAATCTCTACCATCATATCCCACCTCTCTCAAATCAATTTTAATATTACCTTCCCATCTATGTCTCGGCCTCCCCAAAGGTCTTTTTCCCTCTGGCCTCCCAACTAACACTCTATATGCATTTCTGGATTCGCCCATATGTTCTACATGCCCTGCCCATCTCAAACATCTGGTGGATTTAATGTTCCTAATTATGTCAGGTGAAAATCTTGTCAGGTTTCTTAACAAGCTGTTCTTTACGGTGATGGGTTGTTAGTCCTTCGCCCAACTCCCAAGCTGGAGGACCAATCTTCTATGCCACATCAATAAATTTAAGAATGCAGTTGTATTGTCAGACACCAAAGCAGCTATTTTATCAGTAGTCTCTAGAGACACACCTTCATCTCAAACAGTAGAAATAACTGAAATGCTCTCTCAATAACACTCGATAAAAGAATTGTATTCAAATGGATACCATCCCATTGTGGAATCCTGAGAAATGACAATGCGGATGCTTCAGCAAAGAAGGGCGGCACTGCTACTTACAGACCTGTTACTAAATCGACATGTTACTCTGTGAAAAGATTTATTAAATCTGCATAGACTTCAACAAACAAAATTGTATGCCAAAATTCTTCATTTAATACTCTATTCCAAACTCTAAGTAGCAGATGTTGACTATAATTATAGTGAAGTTATCCAATGGGAGATTGGGAATGTGGCGGTTCAGAATTACACTGATCCAGTCTCTTATGTGTAACAGTAACTGCCAGTGTACATGTACGAGAATTGAAAATGAGACTAGCTAGGATGAAGTTGGCTGTGAAGAACCAGGGGTAGATATGGGAAATTCAAACCAACTGTCCTTCAGAAATGTTTGTAATTTGAGTGCTCAGGAAATAATATTTAAACAGAAAAGAAAGTTGTTACTCTAATATGATTACTGGTAAGTTCATAACACAAAAAAGAGGGGTATTTCTGCATTGTATTGAAGTGGCATCTGGTAGCTGAAGTTTATTGGAGCTTAAATTGCTGATGTGTACCAGGTTGTCTGGTTTAGGTTATTTCATATTTCAGAAAGTTTGATGTCCTTGAGCATGGCTTCTATGCTGGCAGCAGTAAAACTGATAGGTTTATAAAGATGGAACTGTTGATATTTTTCTCCACTGTCTACTGCAAATACTCCCTGTGTTCAAAAAGTATCGAACCTTTTGTTGGCAAAGATACATTTATTCATACAGACTGTACTTCGAAGTAGTTCCCTTGGTAATGCACACACTTCTCCCAGTGATCCCACTTTTGTTGGAAACACTTCTGGAATGATGTTCAGCTGCGCTGTTGCATTCTGCATAATAGCTTCTCTTGATTCAAATCGGGTCCCTTTCAGTGGCATTTTCAACTTAGGAATAGCCAAAAATCAGACTGATCCATATCAGGAGAGTAAGGAGCCTGACAAACCACGGAAATGCTGTGTTTAGCAAAAAAACTCTGAATTAGATGTGAAGAATGAGTGATGGAGCTGTCAACTTGCCTCTGCCCACATGTCTGGTCGCTTGCATCACACGGCATGACAAAAGTGACAAAGGACCACCTGGTAGTACTCCTTGGTAATGATTGTGCCGCCTTGTGTGTACTCCACGGGAGTCAAAGAAAACGGTCAGCATGACCTTCACATTGCTGTGGGGCTGCTGTGCTTATTCTGGCCTCAGGAATGATGGATATTTCACTTTGAGGTCTGTATCTTTGTTTCTGGGTCGTACCCATAAACCCATGACTCATCACCAGTGATCTCGGTGTTCAGGAAGTTGGGGTCACTGTTTGTGTTGTCCAGCATGTCCCGTGCAATTTCCAGAGTTGTCTCTGCTCCATCGTTAGCAGCTTGGACACGAATTTTGCGGACACACTCTTCAATCCAGAATCCTCAGTCAAAATTGAATGTACCGATCCATTGCTTATCCCCACCTCGTTCACAAGTTCTCGGACTGTGATACGACGATCCTGCATGACCAAAGTCGCCACTTGGTCAGTAACATTGTCGTTTCGTCTTGTTGAGGGCCTACTGGAGACAGTTCGCCGTCTACAGATGTGCGGCCATCTTTGAAGCTGTTGTATAGAAGTTTCACTCATTTGAGCCCGGGAGCTTTCCTTTGTAAGCGACACTGAAACACTTTTCACTGTTGACCACCTTCCTACTAATTATAAAAAAGCTTGGAGCCAATTGTTTTGTGACACGTTGCCATACTGTATACTAACAATTAAATGAGTTGAAACATACCTTTACTCGTCATCGTCATTGTCTCAGACATGAATCTCATATCTCTCCAGGGTATTTTCTGTGTTGTGATTTATGTACTTGTTCTCAAATTTGTATGTTGGACGCAGGATGAGCCTTTTTCTGTATTTTTTTTTAACATACTCATGCACATTACAAACAAACTTTTGGCTTTGTTCATTTAAAGTTTCTGTCTCTTTCCTTTGGGAAACTGGAATCACTAGTGCTAGGTTGAGGGTTACTTTGTTCATTTTCAAAAGAAGGGATTTGGTTTGTTTCCCAAGGCCTTCACATATTGTTGAAACTATTAACAACACACTATCAAATAGAACTAGAAAAATAACTCTCTACAGAAACATCCAACTAAAACACGTGCTCACTGAAGAAGAATGCACTGATTAGCAACAGTGCTTATTCTGGCCATAAATTATAATCCACAGCTGCAATACAGTGTCATTGACATTGTTGTCGACTCTTTATACCTCACAGCCTTCCGCTTTCTTTGATAGCGTCTGGGCTCGAATGCGTCTGTACCACTCCTTTATCCATGAGATGCTCATAGCATCATCCCCGAAGGCCTGTTGGATCTTGCGAATGGTTTCCACTTGGGTATCACCAAGTATTGCAGAAAATTTAATGCAACATTGCTGCTCATGTCATTCTTCATTTTACAACAATTAGAAATCCGATGAGCACTAGCTACACGTCTTCACTCAGAGGCTGACTGACGCCATCTGTGGATGGAAAAAAATTCGCGCCTTTTCATGAATGTTTCCTACACATCTCCACCTTGCTTCATTTGTTTGGGCGGGAAAAAATAAGATTGGATACTTTTTGAATGCAACTTGTATGTGTATTTGAAGACACTCTCATTCTCCATCTTTATTAAGGGTGTAGGTTAGTGCTACAAAACTAACCACGAATGACCTGTTATGCACTCATAAACTGGAAATCAATTCAGAAGATTTGTGTGTATCATGATACTTTTGGGTTTAATTTCCTGACAGCATGTGTTTCCTAAGATAACTATGACTGATGTGGCTTAAACTTGGGCAATCCAGGAAAATGTTAGGTGGTTGGGTTACTCTGCGTCCATCCCATATTTCCTAAAATTTGGACCACCAGTAAGGCCCAGATGGCAGTGTCTGGTCAGAAAGTCCAGTTACTCATTTTAAAATATTAATTACCAAAGCCAGTAGTTGTTTAGTGGAGTCAGATTTTGGTTCTCCAATAAGGAGTTTGCCTATCTCATGGCTGGTGTAGGTTTCCAGGCTTCTAGCAAACCTTTCATCAGATTCTCCTTTAGATCCTGTTTGATTGTATGTATTTCAAAGTTGCCAACACAAGATTCTGGACCGTAGCGTTGGATGGAAATTGCATGTTTGGCCAGTAGATTGCCATACACTTCACTGTGTTGTGGGGACCCAAATTGGTTGTACTTTATTTCTTCTGTATAAGATTTCCAGGGTGTTTCTTGATTCTTCAATCATCCTGGGGTGAACTCCGTACTCTTAACACAGCCTGGCTATCAGAGCAAATATAGATAGATATTCATGCCTTGGCATGGTCTATTTAGGCTTTCTTGAGCACAAGTTAATATCGCAAGAACTTCAGCTTGGGCCTGGGACACACTCATACATGAAGATATGTGTATATCTTATATATATTTCTATAAACCAGCATATCATTTAAGTCAGATTGAGAATATAGTGTGTAACTATTTTGGTTTCAGGATTATGATGTTGAGCGTGACAGATATGGCCGTCCACAGAAAGGCGGTGGTGGCGGCGGTGGTATGATGAGCAGTAATGCAGGAGGAAACAGAATTCGAGACGAACCCAGGAGTAAATGGGACCCGATTCCATCTCTTGCATCATCTCTGAACCCTGCAGTTGGAGGAGGAAATCAAAATAAATGGGGAAACACGTATGGTCTCAGCCCACAGTTTCTGGAGTCTCTGTGGATTAACGGACCACTTGTCACAAGGGTGTTTGTTGCGAATGTAAGTTGTATTCTGTGTACTTGGTTTTTTTTTTTTTTTTTTTTTTTTTTTTTTGTGGACGCAAAATAATTATATGTAGAACATATATATTTTTCCTATTAACTACAAGAGTTGGTGCATAAATACTGTATTAATCAATATCAAAGACCGGAAGTTCAAGCATTATAATCTTTAAAATAGGTACCTAAGCAAAAAGGTATTGTAAACAACTAAAATAGGCAACAAAGGGAAACAGAGTATTAGGCTTACCTGATTAATCAATCTGCATTTTTATGTTGATATTGTGGTGAATGTTTTGTTGTAACTTTTAAATTTAAAAAATGTTTCCATGTACACTTGACAGCAAAGTTTTACCAAATGTGTTTCCCCCCCCCCCCCCCTACTGTCATGTTCTGTCTTCTGTCAAACAACATAGTTTTCATATGACAAAATGACCTCTTAACATTCACAGAGGTTATGGGGACAAATCAGAAGCCCAGTAACATAGAAGGGTCCATTTCAACTTCAATAGAACTGTCATTCTGTAGAATTTTTTAAATTTTTCTAAGTTTGTCCAAATCATAATTCTGAGAAAACACAGTCTTACACTTTTCTCCTGGAACGCTGTCTAATCATTGCACTGCATCTTCCATAATTTTCACTCACTTCCACAGAGACTATTTGTTCAAGTCGAGTGAGAGGAGACCCAGCTGCAATGAAAGTTGCATCATTTTCCACCTCTGTAGATCCCAGAAGTTTCTTGGCTGCTGTGATCATTGATGCTTTGTCGTCCAGAGCGCTGACCACCTTACTTACATTCGTGAAATTTGAAGTGTAATAAATTATTGCTGAAAACCATCTCGTTATGTTAGGTTTGAGAGGCAGAGTTACATCTGGAGCAACGTCTTTAAAATCTGAATTTCATGACGGGGATTTCAGAAAGATTTTCTTAATACTGCAAACCAATTTATCGACATCTGGAAACAAGCATCTTACATCTTCTGATTCTGTGGAATCCGTGGGCTATGCAGATCACATGAAACAGGTTTGGCCAGCCTTTTTCATGTATGGTGCAGTATTAGTAGCAAACAGTAACACATCGTGGTTAATTTCTTCTGGCACCACAAATTTTCAATGAATTGATATATTACTGTGAGATAGTTGTACTGTTGACCCTTTCCAGACATTCTGTTGTAAGCAAGAATGGTTTCACGTCTGTAGAAGGATCTAATGGTCCAACAGTGACATTGGCAATACAGCGACCTCTAGGATCAGGTGACTCATCGATTGGGATCCAGATCATATTTTTCATTTTGTCTTGAATAACTTTCATTAAGGAATAGCGACATTCATCTAAATAAGTTTTTTTATAAAGCTGACTCACTAGGCACAGATTCGTTGGTATACTTCTCCAAAACCTGTCTTAATGTAGGATTTTCGAGCTTCCATAAAGGGATTTCAGCATCCACAAAAGCTTTACATAAGTGGAACGCAAATTGTGATAGTCAACAATGTTGCAATTACCGTAGTTAACAGAAATCTTTTTCTTTGTAGCCTTTTGAAAGTGGATTTTTGTGTTTGACTGTTGCAATGTACAGATGCCTCAAACTAGGAAGCTGCCTGGAGAGGGGAAGTAGTAGAGCTAACGGAGGGGGCCCACCTAGGCTCTGATACCCAGGTATAGTCATATTATCTGAAAAGTTGATCCTCTTGACGATGTATTCAAGATGTACCCTCCCTATGCAGCCTTCTCAACTGTTATTAGAACTGAGCTGTACCGTTCTAGTCCACTGTGCACAGCAGTAGGCGGACAGTGGTAGGGGAGATGTGCTCTATGCGCCTGCGTGAACGAGACAGCTTGCTAGATTGAGACACCTGTATTGAGATATGAAATGTTTATTTTCAGCGTACATTGCCTGCTCACATATTTTGCATAGAAGAATTAGGCCATCAGTTGAAAACTCGTCAGATTCAAATGTACTGACGCAATTTTGCAAATTCCTGAATTTAGGCATGTTACTAGTAGCTACGTTATGTAACGACTAACGAATTAGAAAGATAATTTCAACCTTTGGCTTGTATTTCTAACTGCCGCACTCATTGTTGCTTTCAAAAAAAGTATGAACTTATTGGAAGGCAAACACAAGCAGTAATTTAAACCTTTTCTTTTATATTTCTAGAATTCGAAACTCATTGTCACTTTTGAAAGTAATATGAACTGACTGTCATTCTTACAGTTACAGAAATAAATTAAATGTACTGGCAGACAGTTTTAATTTAAACAAATAATTAAAGTAAGGCAATAAAAAGCATTCATTTTGAAAATAAGGCGTTTATATTAAAAAAGACAGAAAAGGCAAATTAAAACTTTCATTATTTAAATCCTAAAGATGTAATTCGTATAGATTCACTTCTAAATTCTACAGAGATGTAACACATTAAAAAGACATTCTACCATAGTTCTGATCATTGATTATTGTTATCATTAATATGTTTTTGTTTTTTTTTTTTTTCAGTTGGATTATAAGGTAGATGATAAGAAGCTAAAAGAAGTGTTTAAGCTTGCTGGGAAAGTTGTGACAGCAGAGCTGAGTCTTGATAAGGAAGGCAAAAGCAGGGGGTTTGGAGTAGTTGAATATGAACATCCTGTTGAAGCTGTGCAGGCTATATGTATCCTTTTGCATTCGGAATTTTGTTTGTTTTTTAAGTGACTACAAGTGTAGGAAATCGCAATCTGTAGATACAATGCTATAATTTTAATGGAATCCATTTCAAGTTCTTGGGCTCGAGTTGATTTCAACACCTGGATTTTAGATGTAGACATTTAGGAGGAGAAAAAAATCACGCTGATAGGTTTATTCACTACATATCTATAGCTTAGAACAGTGGTATTCAATCTATGGTACTTGTATCCCCAAGAGTATGCTGGCTATCTCAACGGGTACGCAATACATATCTCACTGATTACATGTATATGTAAAATTGCTGGCATATTTAATTTATTGTATTTGTTGATAATTTTTGCAGTTTACATATTTTTTTATGCTCGACCATGCCGAAATGTAATTATACACCTGGTAGGAGTCCTTTAATGCATGTCATTAAAGTACACCTATTCATTAAAGTTCAGGTTTTCGGTTATTCTCGGATATGCAATCGAAAGACGAGGGAAACATCACGGAGGCTGGAAATCCAATATTGTCGCAGAAGGTTATGTTCTATTAGCATTAATTGTAAATAATATTCAAATAAATTCAATTTGTCATCTCGTTTTTCAATTCTAAATCAATATCCAGGTTATATCAAAATTAGTTCATGTTATTCTGTATATTATAACAAGGTCAATGACATTATTGTTCCTCGGAAAAAAATCAATACTTTGCGTCTGCGCACATCTCACAATTTACGACCTATGCACAAGGTCACTTCCACTCTTCAGTTAGATACGAATAAAATGAATACTTCTGAATAATTTCAAGTTAGAAATATGGTCGAGCATAAAAAGTCGTATGAAACTTGCCTATAATGGTAATTAAGATGCTTGTATGGAAATTGAGACTTGCTTGCGCTCATTTCATGAACAAACATAATCGCATCTTAATTACTATCATTATAGGCTCGTTGCATAATGTACTATTTATATCGATTCTTTGTTTTTCCTTGCTTCAGTAACATTTTACTTAATTCATTGATAATATTACATCAATAATAATAATAATAATAATAATAATAATTTATCTAATGGCTGGTAAATTGATTGTGTAGAAGTGATGGAAGTGTACTTATCTGTGACTTCTAAATATATTTAAAGTTTTACGTGAGGATGAAAACTTATTCAACAGACATATTTGCGTGTTAAAATATTAAGGTAACTCTATTCTGAGATATGAAACTATCTTTCTGAAATTATTCCAGGCGCTAGTAACAGTATTACCAAAATTTCAGCTTCCTACCAAAGTATTACCCGTTTTATTGAGACTAATATTTTTAACAAGAATGGTTTAAAAATACTTCATTAGTCAAAGTTTTGGTCCTGAACATGCAAATTATTGTATAGATTAGAGCTGAGACGAGATGTTATGGCACCAACCTGTGCGAAGTTTTAAATTGGCAGCCAGCAGGGTAGAGGAGTGGGGATTGTTTGGGTTACGGTTCTCAAGCATAGGGTGGCAGGCGTGTTCGTTTCATCTCTTTCTAAAAACATATGTCTTACCTTAGTATCACCACTTTCCTATTCAACAGTCCGAAGGTACCTAATGGAATTACGCCGCTATTCCATCTTTATATTCTTATTCTCCGTCTGAATCAGACGACTGATCTGTGCTGGAATCAGATGTCCTTAAGTTTATGGAAATGTTCTTCAAAATACTGTCTATCACGTGCTCACTTTCAATGCAATTGTTCTCTACTTTCTTCACATAATTATGCACTGATATCCATTCTTGGAAGAAGCGATTGCAGAGTTGGCCTCTGCTTATGCGAGCGTAGAAGTTATAGATGAGTCTTCTTGGGACTTCCTCATCAAAACTGTCTACAGCTGGAACTATCTTCTTCTTTGGCTGTGATTTTTCCGGACTGGAGAAAGAATCTGCTGTTCCTGCCTCAATATTTTTCCCTTCTTTCCTGATTCTTGCAAAGGTTCGCTTTGAAATACCAGTGGCTGCCAGTACTCTTGCACACACACACACTTTTCAATGGAATTGGTATTCCATTTACAGCCTCTTCTGACATGAATTCCCATACATTGTATGCTATTTCATGTCCTTGACTATGAACTACTCTATGATTTCACACCTTGGACAATGCCATAATGAGGGTGCTCAGAAGGACAATGTTTTCAGTATTAGCAATAGCGATAGTAGCAGAACGATCTGAACACTCGGAATGCTAGTAACCAACTAACCCAATACCCCTCCAGTTGAGTTTGAGGGCGAGTCCAATCAAAAGAACTAAAATGCGTCCCTCGCGCCGGTGCCATAACTTCTTGTCCGGGCTCCTTTGTAACGTATGTATAGAGCTTACAGAAGTTTATGGAGAATATCCGAAACAAAAAAATTGAAATCCACTAATTTTACTTGTTTATTATTGGTTATTTGAATATTAAAAAGAAAAGTATGTAAATCTTAATTTATGAAAAACATTTTTATTATTGATTCATTACAGATACATGCTCCGTTAAAATTTTCTTCCATTGCGCGTCATTGGATTTCATATATTTGAAGGCAATGTACATTAATCGGGAACTTCTGTGAAAACCAACACTGCCTTCCATCCCTAACTAATTTCTCCACTGTGGGATACTACTGTTACACACTTAAAATTTTACGTCTCAACACGTCTTTATTAAAATCATCTAAACCACACATTTGCTTCTTTTGATTACATCTATTTGCAGGGGACGAAAATTTAATCATGCCACGTTGTTCTTGGCCTTTTTTCGCCTCGACTGTAATTCATTGCACAATACATATGTCGATACTACGGCAGCTGCCATTCTCTCCTGAGACTTGGCAGTGTCAGTTACTGGGCCACCAGTATCGGCCTCCCACTTGAAGTAGTCATGAACACGGTGCACCAGCCTTCTGGCTTGGCTTTTCTGCACTTCTCTCTTTGAGTTTCCTTCTGTCTTATCTTCAAACACTACACTAATGCTACAAAACTACACCATCGTAACTCTAATAGTATAGCTTAACACTAAAACTATAGAACAAATAAACAGCTGCCACAAGAGAAACTGTCTATTGCAACGAAAAAAGCTGGACTGAATCTGATCGGTTCTGAGAAAAACATGATTATTTCGTGCTATTGTGCACTTAGGGCTACCCGCGGTCCTACATGCGAAGAGTATAGTGTAATATGTAGCTAGTCAGCGATGTGTGCAATGGAGGGGAAAGGAGCCATCACCCTACCCCATTATCTCCTGGCCTAGTTGCCTAATAGATGGTGCCTTTTGGTATCACTTGTGAGGTCCAGACCTGTCTTCAGGCAGTTGATTCAACAGCAGCAGCGTACATAGAGCAGAGAAGTAGCCTACTACAAATTATTATTAGTTATTACGGTATTACTCACCTGATGCTTTCATCTCATTTGAAATTTTCTCCCATATTTTTAGAAATCACATTATTGTCGTGATACTGTTTCAAAGTGGGATTGTACAGAATGTATCTTTCCTGTACTAAAATAAATAATTTATCCGCATCTAGCTCTTTTCTGAAAATATGCGCTACACAACAATAGTGTTGTACCACATCTGACACCAATATTTTATTGTGCCCTATCTGACACCAGTATTTTGTTGTGCCACTTGCCATGACAAGGGCGGATGGCTTATCTTTGAGATAATCGCGAGTTATATCCTACTATCAAGACAACACAACAAATTAGACACTGCGGTATACTTCCTAACTCTCTGACATGATTTATATACTGTACTTGCTTATGGATAGGAGGGATTCCTACTTAGAATGTGATCTCAGGCTTTCGAAATAATCACAAGTGTAGAAATTCACTACTTAAATTGAACGATTTAAGAAGAATCAAAGTTGCTGTTAATTTTAAAGTATCAAAACGAACTAGTTAAATGTAAAGTACAAGAATTGAACTGATGATTTTACTTAGAGTTGATTGTAGGGCGAACCCTGGTGCATTTCAAAGATTATGCCATTTTCTGAACTTCTTCCTGGATGTCGGGAAGTTACGACCACTACTGCATGACCGCTGTCTACCAATGACTAATGACCGTGATTTATAAGTTCTCGAACTGCGTCCTTTGTGACGTATCAGAGTGACGCTATTTTGCCCGCGAATCTTCTAAAAAGACGGTGTTGCATTCACTAAACACCACGCTTCTGATTCTTAACCATTATTTCAGATTGGCATTTCCTGTTGTCACTTAGAACAATACCGATTTAAGGAACTCTCAAGATTGAATCTCTGTTTTTGATTTGACCAATAGAAATTTAGACTTCAAAACGAATATCCAATTAGGAATCTCGCAAGAGACGTGGTATGTTAAAAACTGCTGCTTAATCTACGTGCATGTCAGCTGTTGCATAAGGCTGCTAAAATGCAAGCATACGCATTTCCTGTCTTGTTCAAGGACTGACTCTGCTACTGCTGACATCTGTAAACTGTACAGTAATCTGTCGAAACAGGAAGCGATCTCTGTCGCATGTAAAAGCATGTCTGAATGTTTTAATAAGTACGATTTCATTACTTTCAAATAAAGTGATAATATATTGCTTATGGTCATAACAAAGTTATGATTGCTTATCATAATCCTTGGGCGCAACAGTAGTATCTGTAGATAGTGGACGTGGCTACTCATGCAAGCACAGTCATTGTGTTGTATCTTCGTGTCTGTCACGACTGTCCTGTCGTGTCTGATTCTGTGTGTACCCCATCATAAGACAAGTACCAATAAACAAAATGTTGCATCATGCCGTGCTGCATCTCATTCTCTGTGCACCCAGCCTAATGTGTCTGAATATTGGAATTCGAAATTCTAGTTTCTAGTAATGAATATAAATACCCTCTGAGTAACAGTTTCAAAGTTGATTAATTTCCTTGACTCTTGGATCAGCCATGTTGCACAATCAGACACTATACGACCGCAAGCTGACGGTCAGAATGGACCGAGTGGAGCACAAACTTGAGGGACCTCCAAAATTACCAGAAGGTTTGCGAGGCCTGGGAATGGGTCTCGGCCCGGGTGGTACGCAATTAAAGGATGTTTCCCGTAAGTTTTTCCTTACCTCTGAATATGGTAATATTTTGTTGAGATAAAAATTTGCTTAAATATTTTTATGTTATTACATGAAGTATGTGAAATGAATGACACAGAAAGTGATAGCTTTCGAGATTTTAACAGAAATACACATTTTCGCATCCCAGAAACTGAAAAGGAAATTGTTTACAATAAAAGAAGTAGCTGGGACCAAAATATGTTCTGTCTTCAAATGATGTGATTTCAAATTAAAGCATATGTAAGAAAACATTAACAAAAATTTTCAGAAATCTACTGCACTGTTATGAGCAATTAAAATTAGCCATGTACATTTACTAAGTTCGAAGAAAGAAGTACAAAATGAAGCTTGAGAAATCGGTTTTCAATTCTGTGTGTCACAGTTGTTTATTTTTGTTTCACATTGTTTATGTAGTTTTTAAATGAACCTTTTTATTGCTGTCACTCAAACTGATTGTATTCTCTAGTACCGGAAGTGCAGGAATTGCATCTTTCCTTGAAAGACTGCAACATAATTTTACTTCCCAGTATACTTTCTTTTTCTCCTCTTCCTGCTCATTTTACATGCTATCAGGGCTGTACATATCAGCTGCTGACTGTAAGGTTAAACAAAATGATACACTGCATGTTGAAGTAACAAAAGTATTATATAAGAATGATGAAAATACCAAAGGCATTGCACTGCATGCCAACAATAAAGAAGTAGATATCCAAAGTACTCGAGCCAAATAAATCTTAACACAGTTTGTTCAGGAAATTTCATTGTTACGTCATGAATATCTTGGAATAATAAAATTGATTGTATTACTATTTAGAACTGTATGATTGTTTATCTTTTTGGTTTTGAAAACTGTGTCTTCCTTCGAAATACAAATTAAGCCATATTTCGAATTAAATATGAAAGCAAATAAAATCTAAGTTTTAAACTGAGGAGTAATAAGTAGTTAGAATTACATGTCTCCTTGAATTAAGCAATTTCGTAGTAAGATGTTTTTCCTGTATGTGATGTGTAGTCTGAAATTGACATAAAGTAGCTGGTATTTCGGTGTCTGGGCTTTAACTTTTAAAACGGTATGTGTAGAAGAAGTTTCTTTTGGTTTTATTTCACAAAGAAAACTCCAGCTGTCTTAGTAATGGGGACAGCCTCTCTTTAAAGTTTCCTTCATGCTTAATTTGTAAGTCTTACAATCTTACCACTGTTGGTGAGGCCATTGGTGTAGTCTCGGAAACTAAGGTTACTTTCTGGTGTGGTTTGAGCCTGTCTTTAGTTTATTATATGATTGCTTTGTTCTCCCCATGACCGAGGTTTTCTCCAATTACAAGACGAATGTCAGATAATTCCATGGTGAATTGTCAGGCTGATCTGTCACCAATCTAAGTGGAATTCTATAATCTCGTAGTTTATACAGCATTGATAAATAATCTATTAATATTTTATCAGAAGAAAGTTCAGTTTAATATTACAGTAACTCAAATTTTGTACGTGATATATTAAGCAAGGCAACTTGCAAAAAGAATATTAATAGTTTTGTTATATATTATGTCATGGTTAAAGAAAATCGTATTGTATATGTTTGTACTGTGTTCAAATACATATTAACAGTTCTTGTAATGTTTAGGCAATCTCCCCAGTGCACAAGCCGCCACTGGGCTAGCAGGTGCTGTTCCTGCAGGAGCTGCAGCAGGATTGGGAGCTGGATTAGGTAATTGTACAACTGTACTACAAAATCAGCTGTGTAACTTAGTATTGAATATAACCAGCATTACCTCTAACCCAGCAAGGCAATTTGAAGTGTTAACAATTTACGATACAACCACTATGTTGCTTAAAATTTCTTGTTTAATGTTTTGAGTATTTGAGACTCGTATTCATAAAAGATACTTTGGAAGGAGACTTTCCCAAAGTCGACTTTCGTAGCAAAGTTTAGCTTTGTTTGAAAGTCTTATTCATAGACAATACTTCTGAGACTTCGACTTTGACTTTGGTAAGTTGAGAGTTGATCTTCATCTAGTGTTGGCAGTCACAATCACTGCCTTCTAAACGAATTAAATTAATAGATAGTTTTGATAGAGTATGCATTGCCGCAAACAGAGCCATCTTCTGAGTCACAAATCAACATCAGATCACATTACGTGATTGTTAACCATTCTTGTAGTGTTATAATTAGAATTATTTCATTGCAAAATAATTCTGAAGCCTTACAAGATAAGATGATGCCACCAGTGACAGATTATAAAAGTGATGTATTACTAGAATGAAGTGTAATAAAGACATAGTGGAAAACAAGAGAATGGACAGCATGTACATAAGAGAATAAAAAAGCTGCCTGGGAAGAAATAAATAAAGCATTTTGTAGTGCAGAAAACACCAATCCACGAAATGGAGAACAGCTCAAGAATATAGTAACTTCTGCTGTGGAAAATTTCAGCATGTTTAGACCACCAGATTCAGTATTGCCTCATGGGTACTGTCGATAGCTCCCACAACTTCAGGGAACTGGGACCTTTCATACACGCAATGGGCATTGTCCTGATTTTCAGCTGGATTTGGAAATTTTAAAACTGTAGTCTTTTCCGATCAATTAAAACACATATACATCTGAAATTTTAAAAATGTATTTTCCGAGCAATTAAAACACACATACATCTGAAATTTTAAAACTGTGGTCTTTTCCGAGCAATTAAAATACATATACATCTGAAATTTTAGAAATGTATTTTCCGAGCAATAAAATCAGACATACATCTGAAATTTTAAAACTGTGGTCTTTTCCGAGCAATAAAAACAGACATACATCTGAAATTTTAAAACTATGGTCTTTTCCGAGCAATAAAAACAGACATATATCTGATTATCCTACTTACAGTTGGCTGATTTACTCCCTGCAAGTCTGCAGAAAGTACTTTTAAAATTGCCTGAAATCAGAATGCAGAAAACAGTAGTATGACGACTGCTGTAATTTATACCATGATTATGAATTGACTGCATATGCAGCTGTATGACCTGCCCTCTATTAAATATTGAAACTCAATATTATACCATTAAATCTTACTTGCAGCGTAATATCACAATGAAATGAGAAGTTGTATTACTGGTGGAACAGGTAACCTCTTTGGTTACTATTCATCAGTGCATATTGAAACATGACAAGGATATCTAATACAGCCTGTTTATCAAACCTGTATCTTGATTTGAACTCATTATTCCCAGTAAAATTCAATACAGTTTTGTGCATATCAAATAATACGCCAAGAAACATTTAGCAGCTTTAATAATTTCGTGGATGTCCTCAATATTTTCGGCAAAATGGAGTGAAAATGGCAAGTTGTAGCCGATTTAAGTGAACACCATATTTTAACGTTTTTGTGGCTACTTCATTCACACACAACCCCAGAATGTCTGGAGGACCACACCTGCTGTTGGTCAACAGGTCCACTGGACCTAGCTGGGAGATCTTGTTGATCACCAGCTTTCTCTCCTTAAGCCACTGGAGGACGATTTTAGTGCCATAGCAGGTCAGCACCAGGAACAGAAAAGTAGAAAGAGGAGGAAGGAAAGTGAAATGAACCCCTAGGCCTCGAATGCTCTAATGCTGTCGGGGTCGAAGAAAGTAAGAGTTCAGTCAGAGGACTGGATAGGAAAGGATAAAGAGGGAATTAGGTATTGAATAGAGGAAAATTATACCAAATTCAGTCATTAACTCAAGCTGACCAGTGCTAATTGGTGAGTAGCCCCTCCCTTTAGTTCAGCTTGTAAAAATACAGACAAACATAGCGTGAAACATAAAATCTGTTAACATTAACTGCTATAATATACATATATGTTACAGATATCAGAATTGAGCATATGGAGATTTTTATGATATTACCAGTCAAGCTGCATCGTCATCTTACCTTCTTACGACAACATTAATACGTAATCAAGTTGAAATACAGTTGGATTTGACATTTAGTAATATGATGAATTTCATTCCTTTTATAAATATGACATCAACAGTCATAATTCTTGGCAGCTCCAAACAATCTCGCTCCCATCATGGCAACATTTAATTACTTAAAAAAGAACTGAATATATCAGTCCCCTAACTGCCCATTGTGCAACTCAAACCAAGAAATGGATTCGGAACACCTCAAAATCTGTGCTTCAGTGGCTGGCCATGATAATAACTTTGAAAAACATTGGAGTGCAAGAGGTCAAATGACTTTATTGTCAAACGCCTGGCATTAGAAAACAACCACATATTTTCGGCAAATTCAACAGTTTCCCAAATATCAGCAATTTTCCTTATGTCCACAAATGAAAGTCTAAGTCAAAGTCTAGATTTCTGGCGACTTTAAAGCAACGTCACAATTGACATTTACTTCAGTCATCATGTCTACTGTGAATAGGAAAATGGCGACTTTATACTTTTCAGAGTCAACTTCATGAATACGACCCTAAATTTAGTTGTGATTGATCCCATTTACAGCATGTCATATGTTTATTTATGTATTTATTTAATTTAATTTAATTATTTCATTTATTCATTTATTGAATCATATTCATTTATTTCTTTATTTTTGCAATATCTGGGATTGGAACTCCAAGGAGTTATATCTGTTGGACTAGATATGAGTATTTCCAGATGCAGTCTATTAATAAGCTTCCATATCATTGATCTAATGGTAATTATATCGGAATCATTAATTAATATTTATATTTTATGTTTCATTTGCCAGTATATATGTGGATGATGCTTATCAGGATTCATATTATCACTTTACAATTTGGTTGTTGATATCCACATTGTAATATTTTGCAATAATTTTACATTTTAGGTGCAGCAGCCTTATCAAATGTAGTTGGTCCATCACCATTAGGTAAGACTTTCTTTGTTAAGAGGGTTAATAATATTGTATCTCAGTTCATTGCATTTGTAATTTTAATGTAAGTATCTATGAAACAATGTACACCAATGTTAATTCCCCTTTTGGGATAGAGATGATGGTTGAATTGGGTACTGAAGTCTAATGTGCTGTTTATGGGACTTAAGGTATTATGAAAAATTGAGATTTGATAAAAAGTGGAAATAATGCAGTAATCTTTCGATTTTCTTTGTTAATTTTTATAATTATAGTAATTAAGTTATTTAAACTTACAAATGAAACATAATAATCATTAAAATTTCCTAGTACATTGCTGTCGCACTAAACTAAAATACTATATCATCTCCTCCAGAGCTAATTTTAAGAAAATCACAAAAACGCGTTTGTATCTATACAACAATTTTGCACTGTATTTTTATACATTACTTCGATCTCTTTTGAGTTTGTGAAAGAATGTTACGGTGTATAGTTTTGGCTTCCTAATTGGATTTAGTTTTTAATATGAATAAGATAAGTCAACAGTATTTCCATGTAAGAGTAATTATTTATTGACGAATTTGCAGGCTTATGATGGTATAATTTTCAATTTAAAATGTAGCCTATATTAGTTAATTACTGACTAATATAATTGACACATACAAGTTATGAAACAAATCTTGTTACACTTGCTGACAAGAACTAAAATGGCCTGTTTTGTGTTGGTGCTCAAGTATTATATATGCAATCATTTTCAAGCAACATTAAGGATTTAACATAGGGCGAACATTAATATGCCACTTTTGTTACAGTTTTGGTCAATGTATGGCATTTTAAAAGCAACATATATTACCAGTCTCTGGTCATCCATCCTTATTGTGTGTCCCAACCATCCTATTCTGAGAGCTCTAATATAATTTATTATATTTTGATTTTTAATTAGCTTATTACATTAAATTCAAAAGTTCGTTAAAGGTCTCTCCATTCATCCGTAAGTAATTCTTAAAATCCTCTGGACTATTATTTCTTATGTCTCTCAGTAGAGCATGTGACATTACTGATGTCTTCTAGCAAGCAATTCTGCCATAAACATTGATTTTTTTACTATTACTATGACCAGAATTAATGAAGATCTAGCATCTGTAACTCAATAGGCACAACAAATTTGGACAGACTAAATCCAGAAAAGTCGCAAGCTAAAATAATGCAACACCAACAAACATTAAATAAAATAGATCTGACCACTTAATCGAACATGAACATAAATAATACTTGAGTTATATATAGCAAAACAATAAAACATTTATGGATATATTTAAATTCAAATTTAACTTTTACAAGTCAAATGACCTACATATAGTTATGTAAGAAAACTTTTTCTATAATTAAATCCCTCAAATACTTGTCCACTGTCCTACCTATTAGCTTAAAAATCTCATTGAAATATTAGTGATGCCCCTATTCGATTACTGCAATTCTCTATTCAGGAACTAAATACTGATCTTGTCCACAGACTACAGCATGTTGAATACTTGCTTTCGTTTTGTTTGTAACATTAGCAAATTCGTTCGTGTAATATCGTCATTAGAACTATTGTCTTGGAATCCATTTAAAGAAAGAAGACTTTTCAATTTCCCCGTGAAATTAATTTTATGATGTTAATGATAATAATAATAATAAATACATTACACATTAAGAGTAAAACTGACAATATGTCTTAATAGGATAGTTATAATATTATGAATTATGGTTTAACTAAAATTAAAATTACCCACATCTCCATACCTACTTACCTAGCATCTGGTTTTGTTTTCCTTTCACTACCTCGAACCTGAAATGTGTACTTTCTCTCCACTCCTCTGCATTAACAAGACAGGAATTTCTTAAGCTCAGAATGGGACATTTGCTAATACTACAGCTTTGCTGTGAAAACTTCCTCTCCAAGTTTTTACTTTTGAAATAATGTGAACATAGTGTATTTAACATTATTGCATTACTCATAACACACGCAAAATTACAGCCTACTCATTGGGTGTATGTTTTTAGTGAATTAATTTCTGTGAGACATTTCTTAATCTCATTAAACTCGAGAATACAAGAATACTGTATTTGGAACTAACTGTTAATTAACAGTGCCTTTAATATGTCGGTCTTCAGTTTTGTTTTTCCTGATGTTCGTATTTTCTTCATTATGGGAAAACATTTTTCTGCAGAAACGTCGGTTCCAGATAGAAGTAAAGGTACGGTCACACGTCTCTACTTTTGCAGCGCTACTTTTATACTGCAGCTGCAAAAGTTGCGTGTCGTGTTCACACATAAGCCAAAAGTAGCACACTGCACGCTACTTTTCGTGCTGCGCAGCCCGAGTGCTGCAAAAGTTACAACTGGAGGTTACGAGTGTTCACACGCAAGGCGCTACTTTTGCAGCCGCAGTCATGCTGCAGGTTCCCATTTCCATGTTGACTTCTCAATATACATTTTGTGGTTATGTTCGCTTTTCTGTCGTATCTAGTATTCAGAAATTGACATTATTTTTACTATAAAGCTTTTAAAAACGCCTATATACTTAAATGATAACTAACAATATATTCACGTAATCAATGTTGGCAACCCTCCTGTTTGGAACTACGCTATGGAAAATTAAAAAAATGAATTATATCGTCAGCAATTGTGCTCAGACTGTGTTGTGTATTTAATAACTGTTACAAATAATTTATTTTCATCACATTTAACATTACAATATATCCAAACAAAAGTATCATTGGCACATTTGGGTGGTAACACTGGTTGCAACCACAGCAAAATTTTCAACAAAACCGATATCAAAAATGCTGTGGCTGCAACCCTGAGAACCCTGTTCACACGTCGCTACTTTTAAGTTGCGCGCAGCAGGTTTGGCAGCT
The DNA here is from genome assembly GCF_040183065.1 of Periplaneta americana. NCBI lineage: Eukaryota > Metazoa > Arthropoda > Insecta > Blattodea > Blattidae > Periplaneta > Periplaneta americana. Next base: position 42,633,746 of record NC_091128.1, read on the forward strand.
GCTACTTTTCGGGTTGCACCGTTGTTCACACGTCGCAGTACAAGAGTTGCGCAGTTTTTTGTACTGCAGCGCTGCAAAAGTAGTGACGTGTGACCGTACCTTAAGACAAATTCTACAATTTAAGCAATATTTCTGAATTACGTTTGTTGATAGGAGAAATGCTGAAACATTTCTGTTCATTTCATATTAACTTCTTTATTCCATTAAGTGATTTTGCACTAGCAAATTGCTTCACATTAACAAATTCACTAAACATGACATTGCCTTCGATGTTGGAATCACCAGAAATGTTTCTGTATACACTTTAATATTCCATTTTGGGAAATTTGCAAGGAAAATTCTTTTTTTTGCATTTTCTAACAAAATGAAAGTAATACGGATCCCAATCAAAACTGTCGGGACACAGGGATGGAATGTCTAAAAATAGAATGTCTGGTCACATTACTCTGTATAGAACATTCTTCTACTCGTCATCTTTCAGTATATCACTTACACAACTCTGGAATTCTTTCTGTGCTGCCTTGGCTTAAGCCGTAATTCATAATATTATAACTATCCTATTAAGACATGTTGTTAGTTTTACCCTTAACATGTAATATATTTATCATCATCATCATCGCTGTTTTCCCTTTCTCTCTTTTCTTTGTCTTGTATTAATTCTCTTTTGATCCTGTTCATCTTCTATTGGACTTCAAATAATTTGGAATTATTTACTGTCACTATTTGTAATTGTTGTATTTATGTGTGTTATCTGGTAGAATGGAAGAGAAGGCTTTTTGTATGACTTTAATGCTGTCATATTAAATAAATAAATAGACGAATAGATTACATAAATAAAATTCCCATAACAGCACTGGTAATTATAATTTTTCCTATTCTCTAATCCATATCGCTACATTTCAATGCTCTGGCTTTGCCTCTACTCCTACAAAATACTGGAGTCGGCAAAAGAAAGACAAAAACACGTTCAAAATTTATACATGGCAATGTGCCAGTCCAGATGACATGTCAAATGACAGTTTTTGACCGTACACTTACGATTTTTCCCCCAAAAACAGAATGCACTGCAATATCAAGTGTTAAATCCTCTCATGACTTCTTTACTGAGTATGGGTGAAAGCAGTTTCTTCCACACGTCATCCTTTTGTGCATGCCAACTGTGCCATCCCAACACGCCACGATTTTACAGAGGAAAGATTGTGCGTATGGCCACCTATTGTATTATAATATATGTATTTTGTGCATTCAATCGAAATGCATTTTGCAGTAGACGAGATTTAAAGAATAATTTAACAACACTTTTTAACGTAAAATATGGATTTGACAGCAAATATCGAATATAAAAATACATTAATCATATCATTCATATGTAATACTAAGAATAAATATTAGGACCATAAAAATGTAATTTTAAATGTGGAAAAACATTAAGTGAAGGTCTTGTAAAATCAGGGTTCTACTGTATTCTGTATAGGCTTTCAGTTACTGTACAGCATTGTAGTGCTTTAGCTATAATCCTAACATCTGAGGTATAATAGGATTTTTTGTAAACATGAAAAATCACCATCATCCTGTCAAGTACTAGTCCCAAAAGAACTGTTATGGCCTGAAAAAGCGATTTTCTTGCCATCTTTTCATAGGTCGACCAAATGACCGTTTCCCATTTGGACAATACTTCATTATTGCCTTAGGGATCCTGGATGAAACCATTCTTGAGACGTGTTCCTTCCAGTTTAACTGATATCTGGAGATATAGTCCAGTATTGATGACACATTAAGTTCTTGAAGGATATCTTCATTTTTCTTCTGATCCCATTTAGTGTAGCCAGCTGTTCGGCACATGAATCTCATCTCGCAAGCTGTTAGTCTGCTTTCATCTTTTGTCCTTATAGTCCATGCTTCACTCCCATAACATAAGACTGGTTGAGCTATTATTTGATAAAGACTAGTACGAGTTGATTTTTGTACTAATGAGGGTTTTTAAAACTCTATTAATGATGCCCATTGATTTGTTGAATTTTACAATTTTCTCTGATAAATCCAAATTTTCAACAAAAGAAAGTTTATATCCTAAATAATTAAATTCGTTAACTCTTTCCAAAATTGTGTTATTTAAACAAATTTTGCTTGGTATTGGGTATTTACCACAAAAGGCCATTATGAAAAATCAGTAGGAATAATAAGAATACATTGTACTTATTACGCTATAGTAACATACATATTGATTTTTATAAAGCAGAATTGGATAATAAGGGATCGTATTTTAGAATAATTATAACTTCTATACTTTAAGGACGGTTATTTGCTTTACTTAGCTGTATAAATAGCACCAAGTGACTTTGTTCTGTGCAGGTCTAGGGAACACAGGTCTGCAGGCAGGGTTGGCAGGTGTGGGCGGTCTTGGCGGTGGCAGCCTCATTGGCTCATCACTTGGTGGAGGTGGTGAGATCGGTCTGGGTGGAGCTGGCGCATTCGGAGGCTCAGGTCTGGGAGGAGGACTTGGCCCAGCCGCTTCAGGCCTAGCAAACCTTGGCGGAGGGGGCGGAGGCCTGGGTGGCGGAAGTAGCTCCTACGGCAGTGGTCTAGGCGCTGGTGGGTCTGGCTCATACGGGGCCGGTGCAGGAGGAGGTGGATATGGTGGCGGATCGTCATCAGCTATGGCTGGTGGGTCAGGGTTTGGTAGCAGTGGACGAGATTTCGATTCCCTGAGTGCAGCCCTGACAGGAGGTGCAGGTGGCTACAACTCGAGTGTAGCTGAGAGAGACTTCAGAGGTGGAGCTGGGGCAGGCTCTGGCTATGCAAATGGACCGTCCCGTGGGGCATTAGGTGCTGGAGGCAATGCATCGGGGAATGGTGCCCGGCTCTCTGACACAATCGTTGTCAAAAACGTAAGTAACTATAATGAAAACTGGATCTGCTGGTTTGAGTAGCTACCCCTATTCAGTTTGCTTTATTTATTTATTTATTTATTTATTTATTTAACCTAGCAGAGATAAGGCCATCAGGCCTTCTCTTTCCCTCTACCAGGGGATTACAACTACAATATTAAGAATACAATTATAATTACAATTAATATTAAATTTACAAATACAATAAAAATCAAAGTACTAAAAGATTAAGTGATTAATAAAAGCTAGACAGTTTATTGTAAAAGTTAAGAAGAGAGAAGCATTTCTTTTATTAAGTAAAAATTAAACCTCTACCCAGTAAGAAAATGCTTAATAAGTTTGCTTTTGAACGCTACTAAATTCCGACAGTCTCTGATGTCACTGGGTGGGGTATTCCATAAGCACAAGAGCGAGATTGTGTATGATGATGAATGCGATGATGTCTTATATGTTGGTATGGCTAGTATGCGGTTATTTTGCGTGCTTGTGAAGAGATTATGATATGATGACGGGTAACTGAAACAGGAGGCAAGGTAGGTAGATGTAGAAGTGTGAAGGACTTGGAAAAGGAGAACAAGAGAATGAAAATTTCTACATTCGTTAAGCTGTAGCCAGTTTAAAGTTTGGAAGTGATGGGGTAATGTGGTCAGCACGACAGACATCGCAGACTAAGCGAACACAATTTACTGTTTACTCTTATTTACACTGTTCTTTAGAGTAATATTGATTGAAACACTACAAAAACGTATATAGTGGCATACAAACCTGAAACATGCAGTAAAATATATGAAGAGTACACGGCATAACGATCAAGATCCATTTTAGAAAGTTTCGAGAAAAACTAATTTTAAAGTTTAAGCACGTGTTGTGTGTATTTAATAGAAATTGACGTAGTGGAATGTCAAGAACGATGATTTCTTATTACTAGCTAGACCACATGATAGTACTTCCTTTCCACTATAATATGACATTAACTCAATTTCGATTTTTGACGGACCTTGATCGTTTTTCCCGTGTACCCTTCATATATGTAAAAATAATTGAAGACTCTGGATCTGGCCATAGAGTCATTATTGCTTCTATCCATCTCCACCAATACCGAAGAAAAGAACCCTACAATAACAAAACAACATGGAATTTTAAGAAAGTGGATTGGAAACTATTTACAACAGAACTAGACGAACATCTCAACACACCACTAATGGAAAATACAAACCCAGATAGATTGAACAAATATTTCTGTGAATCTGTTCTTAAAATTGCAAAAAGCACATTCCATGAGGCAAACTAAAAAAAATACACTCCATTCTGGACAGAAAACCTGAATTTATTGAAACAAGATAGAGATAAAGCAAGAACCGAAGCAGAACAGCAAAACACCAGAAGATACTCAAGATTGGAGGAGGAAGACTGCCATTCTTAAAAAAAGCAATCATAACAGCAAAAAAGAACAGTTTTAATAAATTTATTGAACTGTATCTGGAAGTCTTGGGTTGGAAGTGCAGTGAACTGTATCTGGGAGTCTTGGCTTCGAAGTGCAGTGAACTGTATCTGGAAGTCTTGGGTTCGAAGTGCAGTGAACTATCTGGAAGTCTTGGGTTCGACGTACAGTGAACTTGAGTGAGTGAGCTAGAAGAACTAGCTAAGACGAACGAACTGAGAACTGACAGTTTTGTTCTGCACATAGTGCTTTGTGAACGTCAGTTGAAATTATTAGTACATTGTTGTTGTTCTCAATAATACACGTGGACTGTCATTGTCGTGTGGAGTGCAATAACGACTGTGTTGCTGGGTTGAGTTGAATACCCATTGTTGACGGGTGTGTGGTTAAAGTTAGAAATAAAAGTCACACATTGTTGAATAAAAGTTACAATATGAAGCAAGATCACTTCTCTACTTTGGTAGATTGTCTGATAAAAAAATGAATTGATTTTAAAAAATGGTCAAATATCAGTATTTTCTTCTAACACAAAATAAAAAATATATATATTATTATTATTATTATTATTATTATTATTATTATTATTATTATGATTATTAAGCAATTTGAATGAGCATGATATTGTAAACATGAGTTTCAGCAATAAAATAAGAGAGAGCGAGAGAACATTAAAAGTTAACAAGTTTGAGTTATGAGGGAGGAAATGCTTCATCACTGCTCAGTGAACTGCCACCATATTGAATTAAAATATATATATATATAAATAATTTTTTTTAATCGTAAAAATATTTTTTTTCATATAGCAGAAGAACAGTGTTTTACACATACCAATTTTCATTATTGTACAAGACATAGTAATGGAAGGAAAAAAAATGTTGAATATTTCCAAAAATGTTCCTGCTGTAAGCTGTAACTAACCCCTTAAAGCTGTTCAGCTCAACTTTTTTTACTTATGCTTTTTTTTTTTTTCTTCAAAATAAACTATTCATGTGTTTTAAACTGCTGTATAAAAACAAAATGTTTCTTCATGGATTTTGTAACTATAGAGTTTATTTTTTCATCTTTCACTGGACCTTCTCTCTTTTCTGTTTTAGTTGCCCCCTGCAGCAACCTGGCAGATGCTTCGAGATAAGTTCCGGGAATGTGGTGATGTTAAGTTTGCAGAAATGCGAGGTAAAGACATAGGACTGGTCAGATTTTCCAGCGACTGGGATGCTGAACGTGCAGTCCGTATCCTTTCATGCAGCATTGCTTTCTATGTTGGTCGACATGGCTGTTGTAGACTATATACTTTAGCCAGAATATTGTTGTTGATGTAGTGTAGTGCTAGACTTCATGTTCTTTGGCCTTACAGTCGAATTTGAAGTTCATATTCCTTGAAAAGACAGCAGAAAATATTGATGAATATTTGTAACATTTCAGGTGCGTAGGTGGGTGGATGAAAGATGGGATATATCCAGGTACCACTCATACAGAGCCACTAATGTTCCACAATTGAATTTTCAAAAGAGCATTAACAGTCGGTAACTGAAGCTCTTTTGCCAAGAGACATGATCCTTTAATTTTGCGTAAATCTAGATACTGGCATCCCAACTTTACTTCTCTTTCCAAAAACTCTTGCTGAAGATTTCATAACCTTTAATTCCATTGCCTTTGGCCTGTTTGAACCTGTGAACCTCTGATTCAGTGGCAGTGTTAAGTGATAACTAGGGCTAGGATTTTGATGAAATTGCATCTTTTTTCTAGTAAGCCAGAAACATAGCTGCTTTAGTATTTATATGTTATGTGATAAACTGAGTGTTTTGAGACATATTTGTTAGGGCATTTTTTTTTTTTTGCATTTTTTGCCTGTTTCAACTCATAAGAGCATATTTTGTTTTATTCGGACATTTTCATTTAATTTTGGCCATAAATCCCCATTATTAATATCAATTAATGTTGATTTCCTTTGATATTTTGTCTATATATTTTGTCCTTTAATACCCATAATTTTTTTACTTGGTTATTTAACTACACTATATAAACTACGAAGTTATTTAGCGTCGATGGAATTGGTGATAGGGATATATTTGGCGAGATGATGCCGAGGATTCGCCATAGATTACCTGACATTTGTCTTACAGTTGGGAAAAATCTCGGAAAAAACCCAACCAGATAATCAGCCCAAGCGGGAGTCGAACCCGCGACATAGTGCAACTCCGGATCGGCAAGCAAGCGCCTTAACCGACGAAGCTATGCCGATGTCTAATACCCATTATTTTGTATAATATTTTAATCGTTTTTTCTACACAAATATTGCCATTTTAACATAGTACACTCCAACCACCCGTTCAATATAATGATGGATAAGAGTGGCCTTGTGGTGAGCTACATCAGGTAAAATAATTTATTAAAGTGTACGACTTAGAAAAAAAATTATGTAAAATTAAATAAATTTAAATGTTGGTATTAAAATTTAATTTAATTACTAGTCTTAATATTTAGTACAAAACCTCTTTTCCTACTAAGCCAATTATGTAAGATCAATTTTTAGGACATTTTTTTAAGATTTTTAGGTCATAAATGCATTGCTTTTAGGACATTTTTTCATGATTTATAGGTCATCAAAATCCTAGCCCTAGTGATAACCATTAAATTACCAAGAATATCAGCTAGGCCTTATATCCTGTCAAGTGTGATGTGAAGAAAATCCCATTGTAGCAGTGGTATGGACAGGACTTCAGTAGCAATCATGTTACCGTTCTAAAGTAGTTACAATTCCAGTATAGTAAATTCTATATGGTCAGAAGTAAAACAGTTGTCATTGTTTATTGTGTATTGTGTTGACACCATTTGTCTGCATTCTGTGGTCCTGTATGGCAGGTCTATGTCCAGTTCTAAGATTTCTGTGACTAATATTCCAGACTGCTTCAGTATTATGTTAAATTATTTCAGCTTTTCTGTAAATGATAATCAGTCAGGTTTTATAATCAGTGGGGACTGTTCCTTTATGTACTAAGTGCTAAAACATTGTGTTGTTGAGTAAAATACTTAATTTCCTTGTTCGAAGTACAGTTTTACTTCATGTAGTCTACCGAAATGTGAATAATGAGGTATCACCAGAGAAAGTAAGAAAAACATTGTGTGCGTGCGTGAGTTGCAAGTGATTTAACATTACTGGTTACCATTGCATAGCTGTTAAAATAGTAGCACAATATGAGATGACGGTATTTTGGTTGTATTACTTGCGTGTTTGTTCTGACCAACATGAATTCAATAGACATTTTCTTGTGAGGTTTATTATAATTTTGTGAGAAAGACTGGAGCTGAAAAAATTAGGTAAGATATTCCTTCACACACAAGCCTAAGACAAGAAGCCAAAAGCGTAAATGGCGAAAAATATAATAAAATATTAACAAGTAGGGAAAAAAAGGAAAATACTAAAATCTATTATGTCAGATTTTGTAGTGTTTGATTTCCTTCGAGGAAACATAACAGTGAAGTCTTCTATCTTTGAAAATCTGTGTTTCTTTTTAATTTGTGGAAATAGTTTCTATTGTAGGCAGTGCAGTAAAGGAACACACAGAATCGAATCAGTTTTTTTAAGGGGATCCTTGTAAAGCGAAGAATCAAAAAGAATTCTTGCACTGCAAATTGGATGTGTAGTAGCATACATTCAGGACTGGTATTATTCACAAATTACCACTGTTCATTCTGAAGAATTTACTTCAAACGGGGATTTAAATTTGTTGCACACGGTAATTAAATTGAATATAGGGATTGTATAATGGAGACAAGTCCATATTCTTTATACTTATCCATTATCTTTAAGTGTTACTGATGCTCCTTAACAGCTTTCCCAGACATGATGGATCGCTCACGACTTGAAGGGTACACAATCGACGTTTGTCTCTACTAGAAAATGCAAGAAATCTACAAAGAAGAAATTTTCTAGTGTTGATGTCGTCCTTTTACTCTTTATATGCTGGCTGTTGAAGTTTGCATCAGCTGTGAATGGTAATTTTTAGGTTTTTTAAATTGACAGGATCTGTCTGAACTGAAAGCGTCCCATTTTGGAGTTAGTGGTTACCATTCATAAGTTGTCAATTCAGGTTCAATTTGTGTTATGTTCAAAAGTTGTCAACATGGATTCATTTTGTGTTGGATAGTGTTGTCGAGGTTGACATAGTGTGTCGCTGTATTCAGTTGAGTGAAAGGATTCTTGTTGTGGTTTTATATTGAAGTAATTGATTTCTGTTGGCTACTAGCAATAGTTAGGTGCTGTTAGCATAAAGGGTTGATCCATCATTGTAATCCCTATTTCACAATCGTGAATAAAAATTTTATATAAAAGTGAAACTTCTTTTTTGTTTTTATGATTTCGTCTTGTACATCTGTTTTCGTCAGAAGAGGAGAAGAAGAAGTGTTACAGAAGGGAAGTGGATGTTAGTTGCTTATACAATTGCAGTGTGTTTGGTATCTGTTGTAGCCGGCAACTTTTCAGGCAGACAGTTGAGCATCTGGGCAGCCATCTTCTGCATATTGTGTGGTCTTTGATCGCTACTAATGGTAAGTTGGTCTGGTTAGTTTGAACTTCCTTCATTCGGTTCCAGCACTTCTTCGGTACTCCTTTGACAAGGCTTTTCCGTAGATAGGTTATTTTTAAATTACAGTGTCCTGTACGAGTTGAGTCCATCTGCACTTGTTCTTAGGGAGTGCACAAGACCCTCCGACATCTAATGAAAAGTCCACAGTTCTCTTGACATTCGGCTTGGAAAGAGATTGGATTGTTGATGAACTTTAAAGGACAGATAATTTTTCCGTTTTTGTCTTTGTCTTCATAAGTAGATGTGAGAGGGTATATTAAATTTTGAAGGACTATCTGAAATGAAAATTTTCTCTTGTTTTTCAAATTATTATTAACTGCTGGAACTTTCTTGAATGGTGTAATGTATTAGTTACTTAAATCTTACAATTGTCTTAGGAAATAGTTGTGCCAATGCAATTTATGTGATTCCTGAATTCCTCAGAGATGGGACAGAACATGGAGACATGCACATTACATGTTCTTTCTATCTTTCTTTATATTGTATTGCTACTTCTGCTATTGGTTGTACTGCTAGTTTTTGTCTTGTATTGTTGGTTTCGTACAGGCTTTTACCAATTCAATTTCATTTATGATGATTCCATTTGTTCAAAATCTTTTTTTCCTTATTACTCGTGATTCTGATCTGATGATAAAACAGGGATAGCCATTATTTTATAGAATTTTATACATTTCCCTCGTGGTTCTCCCTTTCAAAATTCGTCTTATAGTCGCACATATTCTTTTATAGTTGTTAATTTTACTGGAAATATCTTTATCCTCTTCATATGATACGAGGGGGATCCAGGAAATAACGACCGTTTTGTTGTAATAATTAAAAAAATATATATTTATTTGAAAAAACAAAGTCTGTTACATAACTGAAGCTTCCTTTACTTCTCTACATAATCACCACCTACATTTAAACATTTGTCGTATCTGTTCACTAGCTTTAGAATTCCTGTGTTATACTCCTCTGCCGCTAGTTCATTAAGCCAGGTGTTCACTGTCTTCTTCAACTCTTCATCACTTCCAAAAAGACAGTAGCCATGACTTTTTGTGTTGAGAGAGTCTGTTTGAATTTTCTCGGTTTCTTGGGTGATGAGGGATGATGCCACTGACGTGATTGGCGCTTGGTCTCTGGGGTGTTGTGAGACACCCAGGTCTCATCACCAGTCACAATTTGATCAAGAAAGGCGTCTCCATCTGTGTGATATCGTATCAAGAATGTCAATGCTGAGGCCATTCTCTGAGTTTTGTGTTGGTCACTCAGTGGCCGTGGAACCCATCGTGCACAGATTTTGTGGTAGCCAAGATGTTGCGACACAATTTCACCAAGCAAAGAACAAGAAATGTCAGGAAAGGCAATATGCAATTCGTCGTGTGATGTCCGCCTGTCTTGCAAGATTCTGTCGTTCACTTTAGTCTTCAGGTCTTCTGTGATGAGTGATGGGCGTCCGGGTCGAGTTTCATCGTGGACATTTGTTCGCCCATTGTTGAACATTTCACACCATATTCTCACATTTCTTTCATTCATTACAGTATCACCATACACTTCTTTCAATTGCCGGTAAATTTCTGCAGGTTTCAAATGTCGGGCATTCAAAAATCGAATCACACTCCTCATCTCACAGTTGGCGGGATTATCAATCACGTCATTCATTTTGAAGTAACACAAAATGCACAATGGCGACTTGTTGCAACCAGTACTCACAACATTATGAGAACACATGTTAAGGAAGCCAGTTGATCTTCAAACAAGGAAGGGGAGTCAGCTGCGCAGCGGGTATGCGCGAACAGTCATTTCCTGGATCCCCCTCGTATGTATCACACTCTAAATATTTAGTGTCGTAGCTGCAATTCTAACATCTGAATTTCCTATAAATACCATGGTCTTGTTTTTTTAATTGAGGTTTTTAAATTATAGGTTATACATAACTCGTTTAGTTTATGGGTAGCAAATTTATCTTTGCTGTCGTGGTCATCTGCAAATGCATGGTATTTAAGAATTCATGGTGAATTTAACTTCCTAAAGATGCGCTTTCTCTTACCCTGGTAGCTGTATAAATACGAAACAATGTAGGTGACATAGTACATTCTTGCATAACCCCTGGATTGGTTTTAATTTTTGGAGTTATTTTTTTGTCAATGTCTATATCAATTATAATTTTGGTGTCCCTATATAGGGTTTGTGTGTGCATTGGATATCTTCTTTTCTTCATTATATACCAATTGCCTTTTGATATTGTATCCGTAATCCTAGGTGTGGAATACTATGAAAATTTATGAAACGGAAGTTTGGCAACTGAAGGAAAGAACAAATTAAAATTACTTGCTATAGAAATGAATGTTGGTGTAGAACAGTTCGTATATTCAGAAGAGATAAAATTAGAAATATAATCGTCAGATTAACGAATATAGATAGTACAATTTTTAATTACATTAGAATGAAACGGTTACAGTGGTATGGCCATGTAAATAATGGACAGAAGAGCAACTACCGAGAAGCACAAAAGGAAAATGCAAGAGGGAAAGGCCAAAAATAACTTTGAGTCCTGAACTCTGGACTTCATTACAAATATCTGCACACACATACCGCTCTTATCTGTATGAAATGGGGAGATGATGATAATCTGGTATGGACCAATGGGAATAATCTGTGCCATCTAGTCAGGCTGTCTCACATCCTAGGGGTGATGATGTGGAGCAGTGGTGAAATGAATTGATAAGAGACCAAAATACTTGGGGAAAACCTGCCTCAGAGCCACTTTGTCGACCACAGATTTCATTGCCACTGCCAGAAATCGAGGCCCATCATCTCAGTGAAGGGCTGTTGCCTAACAGACTTAGCCACAACTCAGCGTGGGAATGTAAAAATGCGACTCTTAGCAACTTTCACAATCACTGACTGTGCAGCTTCTGAGCTGCTGTACTTCGTTTTAAATCATTAACTTCCATTTGAATCAAAATCGACTGCCCCAGAAAAATGCATTCCCTCCTTTGTGAGTTTGTAGCTTGCAAAAGACACTGATGTTCGTGTGTGTTTAGATTTATTGTTCGGAATATTGACTACAATTTCCTTCAAGAGTGGTGATTAGTGTTGTGACGTTGGGAATATTCCTAGATTGGGAATTTTTTTTTCTCTATTTTTAATTTTCTTTACTTTGGTAAATGTTACAAATTACAATCCAAGGAAAACATAGAATATAGCGAATATTGAGAATATCCACCAGGAGATTATTGACCTGCCGGCCCTGTTGGCTTTTTTTTTTACTGGTTTATTTAATGACGCTCTATCAAATACTCTGTTATTTAGTGTCTATGGAATTGGTGATATCGAGATAGTATTTGGCGAGATGAGGCCGAAGATTCGCCATAGGTTATCTGACATTCACATTACAGTTAGGGAAAACCTCGGAAAAAATCCAACCAGGTAATCAGTCTAAGCATGAATCGGGTCCTCGCTCGAATGCAGCTTCAGATCAGAAGGCAAGCGCCTCATGGCGACTGAGCAACGCCAGTGGCTGTGTTGGCTTGTTAAGTAGTGTACGAGTCAGTTATGTGGAAGAAGCAGATTTACAGACTACACATTTGAAAGCACACTTAAGGGATGTAGTCTTAAAAAAAGTATTGTTTCGCGAAAGTTTGTCATTATGAATATAATAAGTGTAATAATAATAATGAGCATAACACCCTGACATAATCCATACTTATAAAATACAACAATGAGTAAGACCCAAGTAAGACAATTATTTTTAAAAGTAAAAATAAAAAAGTAGGACACTCCCAGGTTGCAGAAAAAAGTACTGGAATAGCACCCTGGCATGACTACACCCCTGAATACACAACAGTTATTTATACGGTTTAGATTTATTTAAAATAGTACGTTCAAAAGAAAAATATCCATCCCATTGAATTTAAAAGAGAGAGATATTCCACTTAGATGGGAACTTAGGCTACTTGCTAATGGAGCAGTCTTAATTATTTTGAACATGACATTTGTGACAGTAAAAATTCAGGTAAAATAAAGAAATATTGTTTTTAAATGTAAATATTCAGATTTTAAATGTAATTTATGAATAGTTTAGTAAAACCTGAAGAATATTTTCTACAGCACCACTGGAAGATAAAATGCGCCTTCTTTCTGATGTTGTTTAGATAGGTCTGAACCTCTGAAGTGATACCAACAAGGCACACTTAGGATGAGACAACTAGGTCAGGAAATAATGGAGTGGGGTGGCCCCTCCATTGCATACATCGCTGACTAGCTACATATTACACTAATCAGAATTCAGATTCATTCAAACAATTGTTCTTCCTCTGACACATATCGTTAATTGAGATGTACTGCCTCAATCAGAGGCATCTATCTGATGCTCCCTGCATTTATCGGGTTGCATTCAGTGACATCACAACTCTTGTCATTATGATAACCATTTTGTCGAGTTCTGATCGAGGGGTCTTTTAGACTGAACTCTATATTTTTTTTATATAGTATTCTGTGTATTTTAACTCTAATCTGAAATAGCAATAAAACTGTTGATCAACTGAAAAATGGGGCTTTTTTAAAGTTGTTAAACAGTTAATAACACTAGTCAACAAATTTTAACTTTTTGTCTGTCACAGAAATGAAATCAGCTGATTTTTACTAAATCGACCCTGCTGATTACGAAAATGACAGCGAAAAATCTGTAACACGTAACATTTTTGTGTGACAGAAGGGGAAGTATTTTGATTTAAAAAAATGTTCTCGTGCATTTCAAAATACATAATTACAACAGTGAAAATAAATAAATTCCTAAGATACAAAATTTATACACAAAATACACTGACGTTTCACAGAAAAATAATAACGCTGCATAAATAATAATTACAATAAGGAAAAGTAGCATTATATTCTTTTTCTCCCTTCAAAATAGGCTTTTATTTTATTAATTTAAAACTGCATCAATTGAACTATAATTTTTTAAGGTTTATAAATTAAATTGATTAAAACCTCAAATCAAATAACTTAGGAGCCCTATATTGAAGTAAACAACCAGATACAGACTTCAAGCTAGATTTTTAAGAAATATATTTAGTTACTTACAGTTATTTTTTCCTCTTGTAGTTTGAGTCTCCTTCTCCGAACAAAAACCAATAGTAATCTGCCATCATAAGAGAATCCCACTTTCCTTGATATCGTTGTTCCATCTGTATATAACTTGATGAAACCTTTCCCCTTGTTCATCGCTTACAGCTTCTAAGTTCTCTGGGAAACAGTCCAGATGGGGATGTAGGAAGTGTATTTTCAAAAACTTTCGACAACCAAGCTTCTGGTAACTATGCAGGAGTTCTTGTACAAGCTGTTGGTAATTGTCAGCTTTATTATTACCTAAAACTCCACTAACAACACTTTCAAAGACATTCCGAGCTTCTAGTTCCTCAATACAACTTTTTTTCGAAGCTCTCATCTTTCAAACGTTTCCTAATTTGAGGGACAACAAAAATTCCCTCTTTCACTTTAGCTTCACTGAGTTTCGGAAACATATTCCTTACATATGCAAAATCTTCTCCATTTTTATCCATAGCTTTTAACGAATTTATTAAACCAAGCTTGATATGTAAAGAAGGAAGCAGTAATTTTTCCGGTTTTACTAAAGGGACATACTTGATATTATGTTCTCCTGGGACATAGCTTTCTCTGGGAGGCCAGTCTTTCACTATATAGCGTTTTTCAGTTGCTTTACTATCCCAAAAACAGAGAAAGCAACAGCATTTTGTGAATCCACCCTGAAGTCCGAGCAATAAGGCGACAATTTTCAAATCTCTGCAGAGTTACCAGCAGTATGTTTTATATTGGATTACATCTAGTAACACTGACAAATTTGTATAAGTTTCCTTCATATCCATTGAATACGCCACTGGAATTGATGGTTTAGTGTTTCCATTGTGCAATAACACTGTTTTTAAACTTATTTTGGAAGAATCTGTGAATAACGTCCATTCCTCTGGGATGTATTGAAATCCTAGTTCTTCCATTAAGCCGTCTATATTTACACACGCACATAGAATTCTTCATTACAAAATACTTCGAAAACCATTCATGTCTCTTCTTCTACAATGAAATTCTAGTATCTGTTGCTAGCAGGTTCCATTGTTACAGTCTAGACCCTAAAATCTCAGTTTGTTGTTTAGTGAGATTAAGATCTCTTATTAAGTCGTCCATTTCATATTGTTGAATTAAATGGGTTTTTTTTTTATGATGTTCTGGACTATAGGACGGATCAGAGGATTTTGATGGTTAAGCCAAGTCATCTATTCTATTGGAAGAACCAATTCTTCCAATTGCGAAGGTGGATTAGGAATAGGGAGTTTTGTTTCATGTGATACAGATCTTATTGCAGATGGAACATTAGGATATTCAATTTTAGATATTGTTTTCTTTGAAAATCCCGTAATCTTTGTTAATCAGAAATAACAATCTTCTGCATGGCTTGTCGGTTCACGCGAGATCATTGGAACTGCAAACGGCATACTTCGAGTCTTCTCTCCATTCATCCATTTTATCAGTTTTGAGTAACATGTTGTGCAGCACACATATGGGGAGCCCATGATTTGTCCTCATCACACACATTACATTCTAACTAGCAATAATATGCTTGTTTCAACTTATCTGATAAAGGCCGACGCTGCAATTTTGCCGCAAATTCTCCACATGCGTAACAAAAGCTGTCCGGCAAATTTACACACGCACGACGAGACTTTTTCATTCTCAGAAAGCGTAAATTAACGTGAAGATAAACACTTAAAACCAGCGATACAACTTGTCACAAGCTCAAACAATATTCAACTAATCCTAAAATGTAATCTATTTCATTCTAAAAGCCCACCCTCTCAGTGCTTTCTGTCGGTCTAGCGCCATAAAGCAATAAAGTAATACAGATATGTATCACCCACTACGCGCCTTATTAATGCAGAATAGTGTATTTGAAATAACCTATTCCTTAAAATACACTTCTAGTATATTCTGAGCAACAATAATTTATAAAACGTATGAATATACTGTGTAACCGTTTAAATAAAGTTCATAGTTAGATACCCGATTTCTTTGGTAAATTCATTTTTTTTTTTTCTTCACAATTTCCAATTTTCCTCTTAAATGGTACGTGATGGAAATTTTTCAATTTTAGATTCACTATCAGCACACAAAAATTGATCTAAAATGACCATTTTCACATTTGTGACAAAAACCTTGTTGACTGGTGCAATTATTAAAGAGAGATAAGACCTCAGGGCACTGTCCTCAGCACAACTTTATTCAATATTTATATAAATGACTTACCCTCCCTATTAGAGGAGTCAAACATGAAAACAGCACTATTTGCAGATGATATAGTTTTGTGGGCTTTCGGATCTTACAGACATAGAGACAAAATTCAAAATTCTGCTCTTAAAGCTCTAAATCAACTACATGAATGGAATACATCAAATTTGATGACACTCAATTTAACCAAAAGTAACTACCAAATATTTTCACTCGGTAAAAAAGAAAGAGAATTCAATATCCAATACAATGGCCAACACCTTCCTAGGACTTATGAATCCAGATTTCTTGGAGTTATTTTCGATAGTAAGTTAACATGGAGCAACCATTTGAAATGCATTTCTGAAAAAGCTCGTAAAAGATTCTCCCTTCTAAAAAGACTAGCAGGAAAGAAATGGGAATGCTCTAGGAATACTTTGAACACTACATACAAAATGTTTATACAGCCAATGCTGACATACTGCGGAGAAATTTTAATTACTTCACCTTTCATAAACGACGTAGAATATGTTCAAAACCAAGCTCTCAGACTCATTACTGGTGGAATCAAAACAACTCCAATAGATTCTATGAGATTCCTCACTAATATTAACAGTATCAAAATGACAATAGAAGAAAAAGCACTGATTCAATATGAAAAACTTATCAGATTACCAGGAAACAATTGGCATTCATACAGTCCTCTCTGTAGATTGAAAACTCAAAAAAGTTTCATATCCATTGTTCAAGAATTAAAACAGAAAATCAATATCTCGAATTTAAAAGAAAGCTTACAAATTAAACCAAACCCTTTAACTCTATTAAATATAGAATATAATCTAAATTTAACATAAGAAATACTGAAATCAGAATTTAACACTGAAATACTGAAACAATTTGTCTTTAGAGACAATTAATATTAGGCACCCTCCACAAAACTGGCTTCATTTATACACCGACGGATCCTTGATCTCCAGAGAACAAGGTGACGGTGCAGGTGTTACGTGCTGTATCTTCTCACTTTATAGATCACTTGGATATGGAACAACAAGTTTTGATGGTGAACTCATTGCATTAAGTGAATGTCTCAGGAATCTTCTATGCCACATCAATAAATTTAGGAATGCAGTTATATTGTCAGACTCCAAAGCAGCTATTCTATCAATAGTCTCTAAACACACACACCTTCATCTCAAACAGCAGAAATAACTAAAATGCTCTCTCAATTGATATCACTCAATAAAAGAATTGTATTCCAATGGATACCATCCCATTGTGGAATCCTGGGAAACGAGAATTCGGATGCTTTAGCAACGAAGGGCAGCACTGCTACTTACAGTGTTGCTAAATCTACATATTACTCTGAAGAGATTTATTAAATCTACATACTTAGACTTTAACAAACAAAATTTGATAACACAATCCCAAGGGAAAAAATGGAACTCTCTGCATCAAAATCCACAGTTAATTCCCGATTTACCACGAAAATAGTCTGTAGCTGCATTTAGATTGGCAACAGGCCATGATTGTTTGGCTAAACACCTGCATAGAATTGGAATATATCAGTCCCCTAACTGCCCATTGTGCAACTCAAACCAAGAAATGGATTTGGAACGCCTCAAAATCTGTGCTTCATTGGGTGGTCATGATAATATCTTTGAAAAATATTGAAGTGCAAGAGGTCAAATGACTTTGTCAAATGCCTGGCATTAGAAAACAACAACAAGACCTCTATGCCCATATTTAATGGTTTCTTGTATTTTACTTATGAAAAAAAAGTCTGTAATCACAGTTTTCAGTATGATTTTAATAATTCCACTCAATTTTAACAATATTTTACATTTTTATGACTGGGAATTTTTCGGGGCATATTCCTGATGACAAAATTCCCGGGAATTTACCAATCACTATTGGTGATTAAGAGGTGATAACATTAAGAAATGATGCTACTATGACAGGGAAAATGGAATTAATATCCTGAGATGAACATAATCAGTCTTTACTTAACACAACAAAAATCAACTTGAAGTTCCTGATGTGGAAAGCTGATACATTCATTATTATTGTACATTAGTATTTACTCATGCATTCAGATTGTTGAGTTTTTATACCACGTCATCAATTCAGGATGGAAATATCCATAATTATGTAAGTGCAAGAATCCAAGAATTTCCCACGTCATCGTCATTGTTATTACACTGCAGATTTTTCGTGCAGAAAGCCTCAAAATATGCATCCAATTATTACTAAAGTAATCCATGGCGTGACAGCCCATGGAGGGCCAAGACCAACCAGCTGACTGCTTTCCTCACATCCATATGCTGTTTTCGCTACCAATGGGAACCCTCCAAATTCACCACATTACTGGATGGGCACCTATCCCATATATTGGTGAACTTTCAAGAGACAATTTCTTCCCTCATGAGAACTCAAACCAACACGCATTCAGTAACACAAGTCCTCAGCATGTTGCCACCCGGGGTGGGCTACTGAAGTTACATTCCTATTGATGCCTTAGTGATATTTATAGTTCAGCAATCTTTGAATGTTGGCAGCTTTCTGACTGAAAGCACTTGCAAGGTTCCTGTTCGTAGCGCGAGAACATGCGATAGGAAGCAAGAGGTGAATAGTTAGGCCACCATTGTATCCTTAACCTCTTAGATAAGCATGTTCTGTGTTGATATTGCACTCTTTTAACCCATCCATTGTTTGTGCTAAACTTTAATCTTTCACATTTTCTAGAGGCATAAATTGTAAAAATTACCTTTTCAAGCTATCATCGTTTATGTAGTGCACACAAAGAGAAAATTGTTGAACAGAAGACATATCACTAGTCTGATATGAAATATAGCGAGTTCTCATGTAGATGCGGGAAATAGTGTGTTAAGGAAGCATTTTTCAAGTTATCATAGAAATGCTACCTATGTAAGTTGGAATATCCAAAACCAAACCATAGAATCTCTTGGCTAGAAAACATATTGTGGCACCCATATGGAGCATTCTGGAAAATCCTGGTGGCCTCGGGAGTGTGCGCGCTCATCCAGCGGAAAGGAAGGTGCGGGTAGGCGAGGCTCGAGCTTCGGTGGGCGCTGGGGCGTGGTGCGGGACAAGGGGAAGGAAGACTGCAAGACGCCAGCAGAGCGGAGAGAGCAGGGGAAACATCTGGAAACAGATTGTTGTGGGTTCCAGAGGTTTCGCGATGCAGAACATTCTAGACGTTCGTGGTAAATAAATAACACCGTGAGTTGCGAATGTTAGTTAATTAGTCAGCTGCGAGAGAGCTAGTTAGTCTTGGACAGCGGAGATGTATCCAGAGGATCTGAGTTCAAGATGCAGTGAACTTGAGTGAGTCCGTAACAGTGGCAGCGTCCAAGCGAGTGTGGTGGATATAAAGGAAAGAATTGTGACGGTGTTGTGTATGGTTCCTGGGGTAGCTCAGTTGGTAGAGCATTCGTGCGCTAAGCGAAGGGTCCTGGGATCGATACCCGGCCCCGGAACAATTTTTTCCTTGAAATTATTCAAGCCTGCTTCACAGGGAGCTTCTACCTGAAAGTCAGATTTGCAAATTAATTCACTGTTTGCTGAAAAGTTTTGATTTCAGGAAACATTGTACGTGAGTTTGAGATTTTGAATGTTTTTGCTGTGCACTACACAAGTGATTTAAGTCAGCAAATCCATACTTACTCCAAACCTCATTTTTGTTAGAAAACATTAAGCATGGCCAGCAAAATAACCTGTTTGAAATTTCACAACCTGCTAACCATTCTACATTTTCATATTGTGAAATAGAAAAATGTCTAGTGTATTGTCCACTTTTTGTTTTATATTGTTGCACTAAGTGGCGGGGTATATCTACCTTATTCACTATATGTAATTATTTCTCTTCTAGTGGGCGAGAAGAGAACGATTTTTCCAAAAGATATTTTACACTATACATTTCCAAGTGCTATTATCATTAAATAAGTAATTTAAATTGTTCACCTGCACTGGCACACAGATATGAACTCTAATAAAACCTAAAGACATAAATTCATTCGCACAAGCAGTCAAACACAATATTTTATAAGACTACAATTGCCAAGTTGAGCTGCCTGTATAAAGGACAACCCGTGAGCTTGAGAAAAGTGAGTATTCCCACCACTCCACCATGTGCACGCAGAGAATTATAGCAGTAACTCTCAACCGAGAAGGTTCTTTTATATGGGCAGGACAACCAGCCCAGACCTCATTCCACTTTGTCAGGCAGAGCTTAGCCGTTCTGGGAATGGTGTGCACATTTAACTAGAAGGCATTTAAAATATTTAAATGGTAATAAATTGAAATTAGTCCTGAACTATATACGTCAACTTCCAATGAGATTACCACGCATTTAAATTGTGATAAATAAAAATTATTGTTGCATTATGTAAAACAACTTAAAATAAAAAATGAGATTACCGAATTTACAGGGTGTCCAGCGCACACCTTGAACACCTGCAATATACGCCCCTGCTCACAACCTGATTAAATGTTGCTACATGCTCGTTGCTGACTGCTTTCAGGATAGGCAGAAGAAATATCTTATATAAACTCTCTGAGATCCACTTTGACAAGTGTCTACATTCTGAGAGGCAGGGCATTATGTAGGTATCTATTTTTATGGCAACATTGTATTAATAGTGAAACTGCACCTGTTGAGTAACGGTTAGCGCGTCTGGCCGCGAAACCAGGTGGCCCAGGTTCGAATCCCGGTCGGGGCAAGTTACCTGGTTGAGGTTTTTTCCGGGGTTTTCCCCTCAACCCAATACGAGCAAATGCTGGGTAACTTTCGGTGCTGGACCCCAGACTCATTTCCCCGGCATTATCACCTTCATTTCATTCAGACGCTAAATAACCTAGATGTTGATACAGCGTCGTAAATTAACCCAATAAAATATTGAAACTGAGGAACTTGATAATTGTAAATGCTGTGTGTGTTGCATAACATATCAATACAAGGATACTTGATAATGCTTTGAATATATTACAAAGTAATTATGTAAAACTTGAGCAAGCGAGACAAAAGATGAATTTTTAAATATTTTCGTAGGGAGACATCTGCCTATTTTTATTCTTTTTCTTGTGGTTATTTTGGGAGCTCACTGACGTACATTTTAAATAGGGATGTAATTGTAATGGCTAGTCCTTCGGGTTGTCCTATTTGCATATTTCTGAATTTGAACATCTGGTTTCTGTACTTTGTTCTAATGAGGCCGAGATGTAGATGGGAGGATAATATTAAAATGGATTTGAGGGAGGTGGGATATGATGTAGAGACTGGATTAATCTTGCTCAGGATAGGGACCAATGGCAGGCTTATGTGAGGGCGGCAGTGAACCTCTGGGTTCCTTAAAAGCCAAAGGTAAAAGTATTGAGGGGGCTGTATATCCAATAAACTTTTCACTTTTCCTCCCAGATTGTTAATTTTATTAATTTTAATGTGTCTTGTTCGGTTACTTCTTTCATTACTGTTGAAAGTAATTCCATTTTTTTACTACTTCTAAGATAGATTTCACAGGCTACTTGTTTTTTTTTTTTTAGATTTCACAGGCTACTTGTTTTTTTAAAACAGCACATATAGTGTTCATCTTGGCATGGTGTAAAATTTTATATTTTCTTCTGTTACAGTTGCTAAATTTAATACTAGGGCTGGATAAAAAGTAATGGCAACAGTTCGATATTTCTGACATGGCTTTATTCACAGGGGTACAACATTTACGTACCTTTTATAAAGTTGCCCCCCTTATTTATTACCTTTTGCCAAATGTTTGGAAGGCGTCGTACACCAACAGCGCGTCCATCTTTGTTGATGTTACGTATTGACTGCCCTATAGCATGGATAAGTTCATCTCTGGTATTGTACTGGGTCCCTCGCAGTGGTTCTTTCACTTTGGTGAAAAGATCGTAATCGCATAGACTCATCGGGTGAGTACAGTGGATGTTCCAGAATCTCCCATTGCCAGTGACGCAAGAGGTCCTTGACAGCAGCAGCGGTGTGACTCCTTGCATTGTCGTGAAGAATGATGGGGTTCTGTACCACCAAGTGCCGTCATTTTCTCCTGAGAGCTGGACGAAGGTGGTGCTGCAGGAACCTGCAGTAGTAGTCCGAATTTGCCGTCTGCCTTGGAGGTACAGCGTGGTGCAGTATTACCCCATCAATGTCATACACCACAATGAACATCACCTTCACAGCACTTTCTTCGGACGAGAAGAACCTGGATGCTTCCATTCATTTGATTGACGTTTCAAGTTTAGTTGGTTCGTATGAGCGAGCCCAGGTTTCGTCCATAGCGACGATTCGTCCAAGAAAGTCGTCATCTTTCCTTTGGCACCGGTCCAACAAGGCCTGTGTGACTGCATAGCGGTGCCATTGTTAAACCTCGGAAATTTCATGGGGTATCCAGTGCCCTGTAATTTTGTGGTAACCCAGAATGTCTTGCAGAATGTGGAGCACAGTTTTGTGACATACTCCAACTTCTGCTGCTAACTCACGTGCAGTCCATCGGCGATCAGCATCCAACAGGGAAGCAAGGAGTTGAACTGTGTTGTCCTCCATGCGGGGTCGTCCTGTACAGAGGTTGCCCTGAATGACATCCCTGCTTTCCCAGAACGCTTTAACCCATCGTGCCACTGTGCAATATGGCAATGCTGCATCGCCACATGTTTCACGCAGTCCCTGAAAACTTCTTGTACACTACGACCTCGTGTCATTTCAATTTTGATCTAGGAGCATTGCTCTAGTTTTGTAAACGTGGTCTTAGAGCACTCGCACTATTCCTATGAAAGTCAACGTTCTACACACTGCAGTAGATTGACAGAGTACTGTCGCTGCTGACTGCACTAACTCATCTAACAGTCCTTGTTCATGTCCACACAGCTGGCAGCTCTCGAACACACCATCGTCACGTGACAGCAGTATTGCCATAACTTTTTATCCAACCTATGTAAAAAGATTCATGCTTTATCTACGTCTTTGATGTGTCGAATGCATTTGAGTTGTGTTACTTTAAGTTAGGTGATTTTGTATTACCAAAGGAGCACCACGTGAGGGCAGTCTACTTTATTGCTCTCATTTTAAAAATTTCAGGAGAAGATCTTAGTTAAACAGATAGCTTTATTAATGTGTTCAACTATATTTATTAGGTGCGTATTTTCACTTAAATGCTCGTAATACAATTTAGTGAGTATTTCTTGATGAGTTCAAATTATTTGATGTTAATAATACTGAAAAATGTGGATAATTGTCAACACAGCACTGCTTAGTTTATATTATTATGTTGTATTATTGTTGTTACTTTTATTGCTATTATTTGTACATAATTACATATTTACTCATTTAATTATTCTTTGAGTTGTTGCCTGAATATCATGTTACTGTATTTACCCGAATGTAAGACTAAGTTTTTTTCGAATTCTCGAATCCAAAATCTGGGATTGTCTTATAATCGCAGATTAAGGAATATCATTACGCCTGCTCAAATTCAATGTTTTTACATTGCATAGTATAGTGGTAGCATGAAATAGTACTGGTAAGTGAATAAAGAAAATTCTTAGGAAATCTTTTCAAAATAGGGGATCGTCTTAGATTCGGGTAAATGCAGTACCGGTAATTGTATTTCATTAAAAATACTGTTTTTTTTTTTTTTTTTGTGAGAAATGGAATTGTGATGTAAAATGTTTCACTAAAATTATGTCTAAAACTGTTCTGGTCTTCATCCTACAGGAGTATTATAGCTTCTTCAAACCCGAACGTCAAGGTTTCTGCAGTCCCATTTAAATCCTGACATGAAGAGAAAATTGGTATTTCTTACATCAGAAGTTTGCTTTGGTTATCACAAATGCTACCGGTACCAAGAGTGGTTCCAAAGATGGGTAAGTGAAGACAAATTTGAGTCTACAGTGGAGCTTTGATTATTGTCTTCAGTTATTGTCATTTCTTCTAATGTAATATTAAATTCGATTATCGTCAAAATTCTTTTTGGATCAGAACATAGCATACATTTTCCAGGAAATCATTCCAAAAATGATCCTCCATACATTGTTAAGTTAGATGCCATGGAACTATTCTGCAGCACATATAAGAATCATCTTCAAATTTATACAGATGGATCTCTAAATCCTAATAATGGGACATCAGGAGCAGGGTATTACATTCCAAAATATCAAGAAAGTTATTTCATACCATGTTCATCCTTCTCCAGTCTTGACACTGAATTGCTAGTTGTTGATGCTGCTCTTCAGTGTGTTACTCAAATTTCTGAAAAATCTATTTGCATAAGATAAGGTAATAACTGCCTCCCATTGGAGGTAGCCCAGAAGGACTCAGTATACTCTCCTACATGAATTTTACAATAATAAATGTTTATATAAATTTTGTAGAAGAAAATTAAAATAAACATATATGAATTATAAAGTGAAGAAAAAAAAAATTAAACAGAGTGAATATGATGACTGAGAATTTGGCAAGAGCATTTCAAAACTGAAGTTATGATGTCAGCAGTAAGTGTCTGTGGTAGTTCAAAAGTCTTCCTGAAGCTTTCAAAGAACTTGGGAATCACACCACGAGTTCCAATAAGAAGACCAGTCACCTCAATGTCTTCAAGCTGGTATTTTGCTTTAAAGTAATCAACTGTTGGCAGATAAATGTTGATCTTTTCTTGATTGACATCCTCCGGCTGGCTACTCCCCATTTCAATCCTTATGGTAGGATCAATTATATATCCTTTCTTGGTAGCCTGGACTGACTCCAAGGGGGCTATATTTTATATAATTAAATATGTACATAGAATTATTCCAATTCAGAAACAACTAAGTAAACTAAAAAAACTCCAAAAGGAAATAACATTTCAATGGATACCTAATCATTGTGGTATACCTGGAAATGAGAAAGTCGATAATATTGCAAAACAGGCAACATATTTGCAATGAAGACCTCTTCAAGTGATATCTCTATCCAGTGCTTTTGTTTCAGTAAAGTCTCATTTTATAAACCTATGGATCAACAATTGGCTCTCTTCTGACAAAGGAAAGATTTTACAGTCTGTACAAAAGAAACCAAATGACCTGGAAATGTACAAAAACTTGCCCAGACATGTTCAAACATTTTTAACAAGAGCCAGAACAGGTCATATTGTCACTCAATTATACCTACACAGTTTTCACATTTCTGATAATCCTACTTGTCTGTGGTGTAATAATCATGATGAAGATCTGGAACACATTCTTCCATATTGTCTTTCCATAAACCACAAAAGAAGTAAATTAAAATCATCAGTACCAGTTGCTGAAGACAGCCCTGCAGTATATATTGATTACACCCCACCTCTGGCTACTAGCAACAGGCATCTATAATGAACACCAATCAAAATACCCCTCATTTCTCGTAAAAAACAAAAACTGAATAGACTACAGTGGACTATAGTGGACTTTATGTTGTCAGCAAACAGCTGGATACATTAAGAATATTTATTGATTGATTGGTACATTTCTCCTAAGTAATTAATAGTCGCACAATTTCCAATATCTTGTCATGTGTCCAATCAAAGGAGAGCGCTGGTACGTTCAACCAGAGGTCCCGGGATCGACAATTTTTCCCTTGAATTATTCAAATCTGCTTTACAGGGAGCTTCACCTGAAAGACTAGATTTGCATAATATATACGTTACTGTGTACGTTAACAGAAAACCACAATTCCAAGTCACACAGATTGTGTGCACTCATTGTGGGTCTCTGACGTTTTGTCAGCCCACGCGAGTTGTGTGGATATAAAGGGAAAAGTTGAGACGGTGTCGGTTGGAGTTCCCAGGTAGCTCAGTGGTAGAGCGCTGGTACATTCAACCAGAGGTCCCGGGATCGATACCCAGCCCCGGAACAATTTTTCCCTTGAAATTATTCAAATCTGCTTTACAGGGAGCTTCACCTGAAAGATTAGATTTGCATAATATATACGTTACTGTGTTTGTTAACAGAAAACCACAATTCCAAGTCACACAGAGATTGTGTGCACTCGTTGTGGGTCTCTGGCGTTTCGTCAGCCCACGCGAGTTGTGTGGATATAAAGGGAAAAGTTGAGACGGTGTCGGGTGGAGTTCCCGGGTAGCTCAGTGGTAAAGCACTGTACGTTCAACCAGAGGTCCCGGGATCGATACCCGGCCCCGGAACAATTTTTCCCTTGAAATTATTCAAATCTGCTTTACAGGGAGCTTCACCTGAAAGACTAGATTTGCATAATATATACGTTACTGTGTACGTTAACAGAAAACCACAATTCCAAGTCACACAGAGATTGTGTGCACTCGTTGTGGGTCTTTGGCGTTTCGTCAGCCCACGCGAGTTGAGTGGATATAAAGGGAAAAGTTGAGATGGTGTCGGGTGGAGTTCCCGGGTAGCTCAGTGGTAGAGCGCTGGTACGTTCAACCAGAGGTCCCGGGATCATACCCGGCCCCGGAACAATTTTTCCCTTGAAATTATTCAAATCTGCTTTACAGGGAGCTTCACCTGAAAGACTAGATTTGCAAAGGAGAAATGTTATGAAACAATGAAGATATAGTTGTTTCAAGAAGCAAATTGATGCAGCCACTTCAGAATCCCAATCATCCACTTCCACAGACGTCATTCATTTTACGAACTTCAATTTTTCGAGACCATGAGGAACCCTGTTCATCTTACTGTCGCAAATACTACGCATACAAAACATTTAAGACATGCATCTCTTGATATAATACCGTAAGTAGAAGTTTTCAGTCATATTTATTGCGTATAGTCTATGATTTGCAGTCTCTATAACATGTCTTTTCTTTGGATATGAGTTTATTCCTGTGAGTTAATTCAAAATCGTAAACAAACATGGCTTTTCATCAAAATAAGGGACCGAGTATTTATTGAGTTTGCAGCATTTTTAAGCTTTTATATTAAAATCCTATAAGAAACATAATGGACTTGAATATTTTTTATTGAATAAAATCATTGTGATATTGTTAAGGTATCATATTTTTTTAAACGTATAACGTTGTTCAAAATTATAAGATAAAAGGAAGTTGTTCACATATGACTAGGTTTCATTTATAAAATGAATTTTTGCTCTAACATGAATTAAAATGCTTTTATTATTGTTTCGATAACTGTCACAGTTTTGTGGAATAAAGTAATGCTAATATCAAAGCTCTACTGTACTATGTTTATCATTTAGAAAGTGCACCATGTTCTGTTCATATTTTAATGTATAAAGCATAAATGAAATAAAAAAAAAATTACAATTATTAGTAAATGTCTATCCTGTACTGTAGCATCAGTGTCTGGGGTGTCAAACTGGTTTGAGTCTGCCACTTAGAGAATATTGCAAAATAGGCTATTAGAAGTAATACAAATAACAAAAGTTCAAGTTTTGAGTTACACAACAGTGGCAAGGAATGATTGAATAAATAATTAATTAGTTATTTGAAAGTCATTGTTGACCATACAGATGACATATATACATTAATTATGGTTACAGTAGTGATGGAGGAAATTAATTAAATACCGATATATTGATATTACAATGTATTGAAAACCTAATTTCGATAAACGATATATATCACAGAAAATGTATCGATATATCGAGCGATTATTGATATATCGCTATTCTGTAAGCAAATTGCATTTTCAGGCGTACATTTACTGTATTAAAATAAAATTACTTAAATTTTAATATTCCTTTTTACCATTGAAATTAATATCATAACAGTCAAAAGCATAAATGTAAAATTGTAACGATAAGCAATACATTTTCAATACCATATGATGTAGGTCTTAACCTAAATCAAAATTATGGTTGAGGCGAGGGAGCTTAAATGATATAGTGGGAAAGAGTTAAGTGAACTCTACATGGTTGAGTATTTGATATTGGAATACGATTCAGTTATTCTAATGTTATATAGGATTCAATCCAGGACACAGATATAATGCTCTTTTCTACCTAACAACGTAATCATTTTTAAATGTAAGTAAACTGTACTTAGAATGTTACAAGTTTTAACAAACTTCACAGTTGATTTGATACAATCCTTCTATAGAAGTTCCCATTGCAAGTTATTGTTACACTCCAACATTCCAAACAACAATGGTGATGATTATATATAGGGATAGAATTTTTATGCACTAAAAGATGATAAGAAAACAGAATGTGAGCACTAGGTTGTGCATAGAAATCATAGACATAAACAAATGTCACATCGGTATTAAATTCTTGTTTCTCTTTCCATTTCATAATATAGAAATAAAAGTTTCGATACCCGTTTTGAGGTCAAAAAGTTCTCTTTCAGGGTGGGAGTTGCTCTCCTGCCATGGAGAACATTAATAACAATATTAAAACAGTAGTAGATAAACCTCCGGTCTGTCTCACGTTCGCACATGCTGCATTTTGAATTTGGTGCTGCATATTAAAGAGTATGAATTCGAATTCCAGTCCAGCCAATTAGAACAAGGTAATTTAGTGAGGTTGCACAATTATATAACTGTCTACCTTCAGTAGCGCCATATCTCGGGAACTATCGGAGTTGTCTAGTGTGGATTTTGTTGTTGTTGATACTTACTTACTTACTGGCTTTTAAGGAACCCGGAGGTTCATTGCCGTCCTCACATAAGCCTGCCATTGGTCCCTATCCTGAGCAAGATTAATCCAGTCTCTACCATCATATCCCACCTCCTTCAAATCCATTTTAATACTATCTTCCCACCTACGTCTCGGCCTCCCCAAAGGTCGTTTTCCCTCCGGCCTCCCAACTAACACTTTATGCATTTCTGGATTTGCCCATACGTGCTACATGTCCTGCCCATCTCAAACGTCTGGATTTTATGTTCCTAATTATGTTAGGTGAAGAATACAATGCGTGCAGTTCTGTGTTGTGTAATTTTCTCCATTCTCCTGTCACTTCATCCCTCTTAACCCCAAACATTTTCCTAAGCACCTTATTCTCGAAAACTCTTAACCTCTGTTCCTCTCTCAAAGTGAGAGTCCAAGTTTCACAAACATACAGAATAACCGGTAATATAACTGTTTCATAAATTCTAACTTCCAGCTTTTTTGACAGCAGACTGGATGACAAAAGCTTCTCAACTGAATAATAGCAGGCATTTCTCATATTTATTCTGCGTTTAATTTCCTCTCAAGTGTCATTTATATTTGTTACTGTTGCTCCAAGCTACTTGAACTTTTCCACCTTTCTAAAGAATAAATTTCCACTTTTTATATTTCCATTCTGTACTATGTTCTGGTCACGAAACATAGTCATATAGGTACCTTGTTTTATCAGGGTTTACTTTCAAACCTATCTCATTACTTGCTTCAAGTAAAATTCCCATGTTTTCCCTAATCGTTTGTGGATTTTCTCCTAGCATATTCACGTCATCCGCATAGACAAGAAGCTGATGTAACCCATTCAACTCCAAACCATGTCTATTATCCTGAACTTTCCTAATGGCATATTCTAGAGCGAAGTTAAAAAGTAAAGGTGAGAGTGCATCTCCCTGCTTTAGCCCGCAGTGAATTGGAAAAGCATCAGACAGAAACTGGCCTATACAGACTGCTATAAATTTCATTAAGACACATTTTAATTAATCGAACTAGTTTCTTGGGAATACCAAATTCAATAAGAATATTATATAAAACTTCTCTCTTAACAGAGTAATATGCCTTTTTGAAATCTAAGAATAGTTGATGTACCGTACCCTTATACTCCCATTTTTTCTCCAATATCTGTCGAATACAAAAAATCTGATCAATAGTCGATCTATTACGCCTAAAACCACACTGATGATCCCCAATAATTTCATCTACATATGGAGTTAATCTTCTCAAAAGGATATTCGACAAAATTTTGTAAGACGTCAACAAAAGTGATATTCCTCGAAAGTTACTACAGTTAGTCTTGTCCCCCTTCTTAAAAATAGGTACGATTATGGACTCCTTCCATTGTTCTGGTACATTGTTGTTGATAATGATAATAATTCCACAAAAAAAAAAAATCGATAAATTTATGAGAAAACCGATATATTATATGATATATTGAATAAAAATTTCGATTATTGATATATCGCTATATCGAAACGAAAATATCAGTATTTCGTAAAAACCAATATCGTTCCCATCTCTAGGTTACAGTAATTCAGAATCTACATACACATAATATGTAATGGTGGTCAATGTTGTGTGCAGAATTTAAATTAGTAATCATTCTTCCTTGTGCACAGAATCATTGACGTTTTTGTGGGAATTGATTATGACTTATCAATACAAATGTATCTAATACTGTACTATAAAGAATGGAAGAAGAAGATTATCGAAAAAATGTTAAATATAGTAAAGAGGAAGACCACAGGAAAGATGTATAGCCGAATTAAGAGAAACCTACAGGAATGGGGGTATGAACAGAAAGAAATATACAAAGGAAGAGCATGGAAAGATAGTGACATTGGAGGCATGTTTGGAATCAACCTTCTGAAAGGAGGATACGATGAATGGAGGAGGAGGTTTATTATATTCTACTACTGCTACCATGTCAGGTCTGGAATTTTTCAATGACACTTGCGGCAGACAAGATCGCAATTGGCGTTTTTCTTATGCTTTCCCATATTAGGCATCTACATCATTCCAGCAACATTTCTCCATTTCGTTATAATTCTGTAACATTCCCTGAAAGCCGGCTGGTGAGACACAGAGGGAGCTGACCTAGGGACGAGTGGATTTGCCTGCCGAAACCTGGGTACGCAGCAAACCTTAGTGTAGTCAGCCAGTGTGGCTTTGGGAATGCACCTAATTTGAGGGTTAGCGCAGTACATAGATCGTGAAAGGTTGCAGTGCTGGATCATAGTGTCCCCTTCCAGAAATTCCATTCTACTACCATTACCACTATACCACTACTTAAGATTGCCAACTTGTTTTGAAGAAAATACGTGAGATTAAGAAATCGACAGAATTTCACATAGAAAATTGACAAATTATTCCGTTCAGTTACTTAAAAAAAAAATTATTTTATTCTACACTTCGCAAGCTAGGCTTAAATTAACAGTATTTTGAGATAGATTTTGTCTCTCATAATAGTTGAAGTTGATTACAGTTTGCAGCTCTCACTTGATTACATGTTTTGTGCTCCTCTTTCGAACATCTGTCCAATTATTGTTCATGAGATAAAACATCCTCTTTGTATGAGCATTACTACTTGGTATGCTTAGAACAAAACTAGCTAGTTTTTTCTAAATTTATAATATTAATATTGTGTGATTTTAAACGAATGAGCACTAAAATTCATTTCTGGCAAGCATTACTTTCTATAAAGACTGCACATTTCAGTGCATCTCTTGAACAACAAACTTCATCATGTAAACAGTCATCATTCACGGCAAAATCAAATGTTTGGAATAATGATGTTTACATTAAGCAAAGACTGTTAAAAATTAGGGGCAAATATGGGAGGTCCTGAGAAATACAGGCAACTCTACTACTGCTACTGCTGCTGCTACTACGCATTGCATAGATGTAAAACAAAAATAAACAAAATTAATCAAATTTGAAGAATATTTAATACATGCATAAACTTTGCTGGTTGGAGTTTACTTTTGATTTAAGATCGGAAGTGAACAGAATTCTAGTTCTGTTTTTGATCTTAGATTATATGAAGTTTGTTTGGAACTGAACTGAAGTCAGCGTAATACATATAACAATAGCAGGAGAGAATCATGTTAATAATGAGTGTTTGCAATACAGTGTTCGATATTCATTTGTGTCTTTGATAATATGCATAACTAAAATAATCTGGAAGTAAACATAGATTACAACCCAGCCAGTATAACAATGCATTGTTAGCATTATGCACATAATTACTGTGTAAGTAAAATATTAATGCAGACCTTTCTCTATATATAATTAAAATACATTTCACTCACAATTTTACTTATAGTATCAGTATTTATTCTTCCTTATTTTAATATAGAATTATTCTAAACAAAGTTCAATCATCCTGAACCGAGAAAAGTCTCCAGTTTGATTTGATCTTAGGTCAAGATGAAATGATCTCGAATTAGTGTTTATACAGCCAAACATCTTAGCTTAACTGAAAGTGAATATAGTAAAACTTTAATTATTCGTTTTTATGAGGGTCTGAAAAAAAAACGCATAATGAGAAAAACATATAACTGAAATGACTTATAATAACATCTGAAATAGCATTTGAAGACTATATGGGGAGAACGAGTTAAGTCAATTTGGTAAAATTTTCACAAGAGAAATTTAGTACTTTACAGTTAAGTCATCTTTGAATCTGTAATACAGTACTCGAATTTATAACACGTATTCTGGAAGAAGGTAAGAGTATTTATAGAAAATTTAAGCTGCTTAGGACGAAAGCAATCTGATATATTAAATTTCAAACTCCAATCCAGAAAATTTTATTACATTGACTGAGCTTATTCTTTCTGTGTGTTCTTCGTTTAAAATATATGATTACTATTTTAAAAAATCAGTTATTTTGGACTGCCTGCTCCTAAGGAATAAACACTATGCCCTCAAATTGTGAAAACTGATAACTGTTTCTTAATTTGTTCACTTATATCATTGTGTGATACAAAATGTTCCACTCTTTCTAAAGCAGTAACAGCATCATTAAAGGATCCAAGATTGTTGGAGACAGACATGAGCAGCTTCGAATTTTCACGAATTTCAAAGTGGGCTGCATCTTAACAATGAACACGCGCTGTATTTTCATGTTCTTACATTTTCATGGCAAACATAATTTCGAACAAAATTGATATAGAACTTACAAATGACGTTTTATATCTCTTGGAGTTTAAAATTTGATTGTATAAGTTTAAAAAAAGTATAAACTAAAAACAAAAACAAATTAAAATGGAAAGTATAGGAATTTTACCAGGACTTCATAAAAAACGAATGTGTGAAAAATGTATGAGACACATTGCTGTATCGTGGCCTAATCTCTGATTAATTATTTATACAACTGATCCTGAAGCAGGAACATGTCAGTTCATACACAAAAATAAGAGAAGCTGTAAGGTAATTGTGAGATTGTAAGATTGTGATTAAGATCATGAGTAAATTGCGTTAAAAGTGTTCTGAAACAAGTTGAGCTACACTTTGAATATCTGTGTGAAGAGAAGTATGGTTACTATCTTAAGAAAACCACTGCACATTTGAATCCAGATGTGAAATTGCTGCTTTATTTCGTCCTTATGTTTTATTATTTTACAGAACCAGCCATTCTCGTGCATTATTCAGTACGATCCAGTCCAGCAGTTATGCTACACTGCTTGATTTCTTATGCAGAGTAAGTTACATAACCTTAAGAAATATTTATAGAAACTGTGTTTTAAATTTATACAGTGGGTAGTATTAATACAAGTTAGAAGTGTCCTGTAAGACACAGCTCAAGAGAAATGTGAGACACAAATAACCTTGAGTCGTGACTCCTGTGTTTCGTATTAATAATTTTCCCTCTTTGTTTATCCATGCCTTCGTGTTTTAAGACATTGCTTTATTTATCTTTGTTTACAGACAGCTGATTGCGAGTAAGTGAACAAAGATTCCCTTCAGTTCGAGGAAGCATATTTTATAAATGCTGGTTTTCTATCGCAGTGATAGAAGTGGCCATTTTCAAACGTGTTTTGCGGTAAGTGGAAAAGTTTCAAATATTGACACGGCTTGCCTCTTTTGATAATCTTCCAATTTGTATTAATAATAAATAATTTAGTTTAACCCAGCCGTCAAATGTACGATAGGGTCGATGGTCTCATGGGTGAGGTGTGGTACAAATGAAACACTCAGCATAAATAATAAACTATTGTTTACATTTATTAGTTGACACTTCCGGTAATAAGAAAATAAACAAAATGGATGCAGGGGGAATAAAGTCGACTATAACTCTACTAATCCTTCGGGACTGGCTTGCCAATTACTCGTCACTCAACTGGCATTCCTCATTACATACAATAGTAACACAATCTGTAATAACAGATTATAAGTATAAGTTAATCGGTCGACAATACTATACTTCTCGAATGCTGCAGGAAGTACCAATATGAAGGCAAACACAACCACTATCAAATATACAATTGATGAAATCCCAGCGGATACTTTAAACCAAAGTGAATTACACAAACCCCAGTATGAGAGCAAATATACTTATATTGCTCAAAGAAACATACAGTAACTGATGTTGGAAAACCTATTATAATCGTAGGCAGACCAGCCTCGAAACCAACCAACAATGGTCTCTCTCCAATTCTCATCCCACCATCATTACACAACTCAAACACTCCACAGCCTGTCCACGCTTTCACACGTAGTAAGAGACGATCCCAGATCGAGTCCCGACTACACCAGATCTTTCATCCCAGATCACCGCCAAACAAAAACCCCAGCTCTCAATGGCTGTTCTACAACCATTCTCCCCGAGCGTCGACCCACGATACTCTGCGTCCACCGTCCGCCATGCTTCACCGACAAACTAACGCTAATTAATAATTAATAAGAACAGAGCCAATGAAATACGAAAGCCCATATCACGTGGTAACTTAAATTCGCTCCTTATACATGAGAAGTATCAGACCATGAATGGCGGAAAGAAGAAAGCCATCTATGAAAAGGAAGAATGAGACCTAAAATGGCGGACAGGATGCCATCTATGAGAATTAAGAGTAACTAACAACAGAAAAATGACATGAATAAGGAAGAAAAAAAAAGAAAAAGAAAGAAAGAAAGAAACACAGAGTGCCGAAACTAAAACGGCACAATGTCACAGTGACATTTTGCATAAACCACAATTGTCCAAATCAAAGAAGAGAAAAACTACTGTGATAGGAATAAGAGAAGATGTGAAAGGGGAATTCTGTTGTTGAGAGAAAATCAAATTTAAAAATTATAAATATGAAACGTAAAGTAAAAGAGAAACCACATCTGAAAGGGGACAGGCAAAAGGACTATGCATCTGCAAGACTGGGAGCTAAAAGGAAAACAAATCATGTCGTAATAGTGACAGGTAAGCATAAATTGAGTAAGGTCAGTATTTTACTGATTCATTCTTTATTCAAATAAATTAACGGCATTGAACATGGTTCTACAAATCTATGTTATATTAGGGGGCCTGGCAATTGCGGTTTATTATCCAAGACCATCTTCTACGAACCTGGTGCCTAAAGAGACTGATTACGTATCAATACGAGATGCAAGTTCAATGCCTGACATGATTCTTGAGGGTCCCAGCAGACATACAGGGAAAGAAACTGGAAACACCAGAGATTACTTATGTTAAAACAGTCAAAAGTGCTCACAATGCAAGAGGAGAATTTGCAAAATGCAGAAAGAAGTGTTGTATCCAAAAATAAATAAATATGTAGTTGTGGGAGAAAAAAGAAAGAGAGTCGCAGAATAGAAATGAATTAAGCATATATGATTGTGTAATTTGTTACAATTATATTATTTTAATGTACCGAAGTACATATGATATTTCCATGCAGATATTCTGAGTCGTCATATGATGAAAGAGTAATGGAACGGAGAAAAATTCTCTCCGGCGCCAGGATTTGAACCCAGGTTTTCAGCTCTACATGCTGATGCTTTATCCACTAAGCCACACCGGATACCCACCCCGGCATCGGACAGAATCGTCTCAGTTTAAGTTCCAACTCTTGGGTTGCCTCTAGTGGACGCCCTCTGCACTACATCATAGAGGTCTTTGAACGTAGGACTGAAGTCCATACATGTGCTGAGGTGCACTCGTTATGAGTGACTAGTTGGCCGGGATCCGACAGAATAAGCACCGTCTTAGAGGGAACCCAAGAGTTGGAACTTAAACTGAGACGATTCTGTCCAACGCTGGGGTGGGTATCCTGTGTAGCTTAGTGGATAAAGCATCAGCACGTAGAGCTGAAAACCCGGGTTCAAATCCCGGTGCTGGAGAGAATTTTTCTCCGTTCCATTACTCTTTCATCGTATGATGACGCAGAATATCTGCATGGAAATATCATATGTACTTCGGTACATTAAAATAATATATATGATATGCGTAAATCACTTCGTGATTTAAGACGGCACTTATTCCATCGGATCCAGGCCAACTACTCAGCTGAGTTGGGTAGAAATGTTTCAGTATTTCTCTTCTCAAAAATGGTCATTCAGTAGCTTTTCTGCGGTTGTAGAATTTGGGTTATCACTGCCAGATATTAATGCACCTATAGAGAGAATGTTTGCAAGCATGAACAAAATATGGACATTAGAAAAAACACAAAAGTTGAAATGCTGAAAGCATCGTTGTTTACCAAAGCAATCTAAAGTACAGGTGCTTTGAGTTTTTCAATTACTTGAAGCAAAATGGGAAACCTCTGAAGAAATCCATTCTTCAGAAAAATATGTCCTGTAACTATATAACATGATGTAAAATGTATGTTATTTTTATAGTAAATTCCAAAATGTCTCTTCACTTGACTTCTGTATTTAACTGAACTTCTAAACCGCGATAAACTGTGAACACTAACTTAATTAACAAATAAATCGTTATTTTTTATTTCACAGAAGCATGTCCAATCTTCGGGTCCTGCGCCGTGGCGTTGCGGTCTAAGGCATCCTGCCTAGGACTCGCGTTACGGAATGCGCGCTGGTTCGAGTCCTCATGGGGGAAGAAATTTTCTCATGAAATTTCAGCCAGTGTATGGGACCGGTGTCCACCCAGCATCGTGATGCACTTGGGGAGCTACGATAGGTAGCGAAATCCGGTTGCGAATGCCAGCTATAATGGCTGGGGGGATCATCGTGCTAACCACACGATACCTCCATTCTGGTTGGATGATTGTCCACCTCTGCTTCGACATATGGGCGTGAGGCCAGCAGCCGGCTGGTCGGTCTAGGCCCTTCACGGGCTGTAGCGTCATGGATTATTATATATCCAATCTTCAGTGTGATGATACGAGCACCTAAGAAGATGACATACTAATAATAGAGGACACTGCAATGGAGGATGCTGATGCACTATCAACTTCTCAACTCACAAATAATACGTCAACACAGAACAGTGAATTCACTTTGACCACCAAGTAAACGCCAAAAACACCGCGAAAAAATTATAGACTTGCTGGAGAATAGGTGCATTGAGAGAAAAAATATCATTGACAGTTTGAATCAGAATCGCGACGATGATGTTGATTTATTTTTTAAAAGTATTGCGATGTCCGTAAAAAAACTGAGACCAAATTTGATTCATGAAGCGAAAATGAGATCACTTCAGATGGTTTTTGATTTGGAAAATCGCTACACAAATCCTTTCATTTTGCCACCAGAACCTTCAGCATCAACAAGCACTAGTAGTTGCATGGCATGATCGTCACCTTCAACTTTGAATATCAGCAATCATTCAACCAACCATGACTCGTATGATTACATGGGACTTTAAACCCCGGCAAGTTTTGAATCACTGTACAAAATAAAAAATGTATTAAATTATTACAGTTTATACCAATAAAGTATTTTTACTTTAAAGGTTTTGCATTGTTACATTTCAATGTTGCAAGGAAAAATTGATTAAATATATTACTACTATAAAGAATTTTTACTTGCTTCAGTGTTATGGCTAACATTTCGTCAGGAGTGATAGGGTACAAATATCTACTTGAAGAACCTTTCTTGAGATCTTCTTTGATCACATCAAGAACATAGTTCAACTGAGCAATGTTTAGCCTGAAAAACTCCCAGAATATCTTGTCATCTTGTAACAAGTGCAGATTGTTTAGTGTTATAAAAAAAACCTTCCTACGTCTTGTTCTAAATATGAGATGTACTTCAGCGTTTCCCTCATTCAAATGTTGGAGCTGAATTTCTTTCTCTTCATTTTCTTCCAATAGTAAATAAGAATCTAACATTCTAAATGTGCTAAGTGCCAAATATAATCTTGCAGAGATATTGATTAAAAACACACTGTGCAAAGAATGTTGAGATACCTATTGACACATGAATGAGTCATTTACAGTTGAGCTACGACAAAGCTAAAATTTAGTGTGACATACTCATATGAATGTTCCTCCCTTAGATTAAATAAAATGAAATTTGAAAAATTTGTACTTAGCACATTTAGAATGTTAGATCTTCAAGTATAACAATAAATCGCACTCACTCATTGTGCAAGTGTTCACTCATTACCAAAAGATCGCACACGTGCGACATTTCATAAGAATCACTTACTAATGCGTCAGGCATGAACATCACACGCACTACATCAGTTGCTTCATAGGAATTACCACCTCAATTTAGCATAGAATTTTGGAGTGTGCACAAATGTGTGTCAGCGGCACAGCAGTAAGAATGCACATCTGACAAATCAATTCGCAAGTGAGTTCGGAAATGGGGAGAGATTCAGTCTTTGATAATATCCCTCCTGGGCTGAGGAAGACTAAAAACACCAGAAGACATCGCTTAAGAGGGCTATGTTGACATTGCTGCAGTCAACGAGTTAGATACAATAGAGAGGCTGAAGACCTCTGATAAGCGCTCCCTGCGGAGGCCAACAGTACTATGGATCATTCCCTACAAAACATGGTGGTCTACAGTACCGCCAGCCTCCGCAAGGAGTGCTTATCAAAGGTATACTGCAACGAGTTAGATACTTGATCCGAATAAATATTATGAAAACAAATAGTCCTTTAACACCACCTTAAACTTATTACAAGTTTGAAATTATGTCAAGTAGTAATTTGGTTATAATGTGGCAAACTGAAACAACTGGAGACTTTGAATAATAAGGTGTCCCGTAGTTTCCAATGAATACTTTATTTCATATTCTTGAATGATACACTTTCAATAATAATATTTCACAACATATCTAATATTATTATTATTATTATTATTATTATTATTATTATTATTATTATGTATTTGTATTAATTGTAGACTTGGGTCAGTGGAAGAGCAGGCCTTAACTCTGCCAGGTAAAATAAAATAAATTATTATATTTTTCGGATACATCAATATTTAATTTAAACATTTCGCTATAGGTTTTGTAAAATGCTGATTTATAAATGAAAAAGTAATAATTAAGAATTTAAAATTTCCAAAAATGACTCATTCCCTCGGATTTAAATGAAATGTACCGTACCGTAAATCATAATATTCGTTGCTGGCTAATTAAACCCTCTCAATACAGGTATCATTGCCCCAGAGAATTATAAGATAAGACGGACTGAGCATAAGCGAAATATCTGTATTAATAAGTTTGTACCAGCAAGAGTTTAGTATTTATTGTGTTTATAGGGCCTACGCCAATTTTCTTTTTATTAATGCATAGGGCTCTTTTTGTTAACAAAGAGGAAAGTTAGCACTTTCATCACACACAATTTGTCATTATTGTTCAAAATAATGTAAGAACAGTTTTATTCTGCAAAAGCCTCTGCCTAGTTGCAAGACACGTGTGAGATCAATGTTTATTTCAAATTATATTAGACTACACGATGTCTCCATCACGCGACAATATTTGTTTCAAATTATATTAGACTACACGATGTCTCCATCACGCGACAATATTTGTTTCAAATTATATTAGACTACATGATGTCTCCATCACGCGACAATATTTGTTTCAAATTATATTAGACTACACGATGTGTGCATTACACGAAAAGAAGTGTAGCTAGCTGTGGCTCCTCTTGTTTCTGATAACAATGTTAATTGTATCTTATTGTTTCAATAAATGTGGTGAGTTATGATCATGAGTAACTTTCTATTAGTGTCATTCTTTAATTATTATATTGCATGCTAAGAGGCTATTTGTAGTTTTAATAATTGCAATTTTCAAAAGTTCTCTGTGTTAATTCCAATTTCAAATGAATTTTTCTCAATAACTTAATTATTGGATTTTTTTTTTTTTTTTTCCGCCACTACGTTTCCTATATTTTACTCCTATTAGTTACATACGTCGTCTCTCTTGAAATCACCTGGTGAGCACTGAATTACATGATTTCATATTAGGTTAGACTAGCTGTAAGATAATTAAATTTGTGATGAAGTCAAAAAATTATTTATTTTTCTTCTGCCGAATACATTCATCCATCTTTTTGTGCTTTGCTTTGGTTGCATTGAGTATAGCTTGTCATTTAATATCTGGGCTATATTTAGTGAAACTAATAAAACATAGGCCTACAGCTGTTATAAAACGTGAAGTTTTGTGTGTATTTTACTTTTTACTTATTAACATAGGCTTAATATGTAACTCAATTCACAATAATACTAACTTCATCACAGTCATTTCCTACAACATCCGAGCCACGCCCCTTTGTTTTGACT
Organism: Periplaneta americana; assembly: GCF_040183065.1. NCBI lineage: Eukaryota > Metazoa > Arthropoda > Insecta > Blattodea > Blattidae > Periplaneta > Periplaneta americana. The sequence continues at coordinate 42,674,249 of NC_091128.1, forward strand.
AACCAAAATATGGCGGACCAATGTTCAATTGTCTTCAACTTTCAGAGGTCTTCCGCCTCTCTATAGTATCTAGCTCGTTGGCTGCAGTACAGACGGCCATTCCGAGGAGTCTATAGCAGTCAACAAGGCAGCTGGCAGTGAGCACTTCTGGGTATATTGCACATGGATCTTCAATTTCACACCTGCAAGTCATTAGTCGTACAGAAATTCAAAGCTAATGATCCAAATGCCCATATTACATTCTGCTGACTGTTACTGAAGATGAAAAGATCCTACATTCGTGGATCATTTAATATACAATCAACATATTGCCTAATACTAGTGTAAATCATATTAACTGATTACATAAATTTTCTGTATACAGAATCAATGTATGATAAAATACAATATGGTGTATTGATATAAATTGATTAATTAAAGAAGGAACATTTCATCTAAATAAGAGGACTCAGGGAAGGATGCAAGAATAGGGTAAAGATGCCTAATTCCGTGATAAAATTTCAATTGACTGCCATGGAGTTGTGGTATCTGACTTTTAAGTTTTTTAAATACCTAACAGATGCCAGGAGATGACTTCTTTTCAATTCTATTGAATACCCGCCTTTTGAATAGAAGCAGTCGACTGCAGAAGCTTTTGTTCAGTGAAAGGTGGTTGACCAGTAAGTTTTTCTTTCTCTTGTGACCACTTCTGAAGAAACATTTTATATTTGAGAATTAATATAGCATTATAAAAATGATATATTATTGCAGATTGTAGTCAGCTGAATCAATGTGTATGATCATTTAAACATTATGAGACAACAATGCTACAGGAGCTTTCTCATTTTCGGATTTATTTTCATATTTCTTCTTCCTGGCTCACTCGACCAGCGATACCAACGCTAAATTGTGAAAATTAATGTCTATGAAAGAAAATAGTTCGTGGAAATAATAATAGAAATAAGTTATAGAAAACCAATTATAATATAATAATAGGGCATATATTTAACTTAATGACCAGCCTCATGGTCTAGTGGTCAGAGCTTCTGGCCATAGTTCATGAGGTCCCGGGTTCGATTCCCGGTTAGAGCACAGGAATGTTTCCTTAAAGGGGATTATTCCTGTGTTCGTCCATGGTCTGGAATTTAGGTTAAGTTTAGATTTAAGACCTCTCCTGGCACCACATTATCATAATCATCCTATCACATCATCGGGGTAATGTAACTCCGCCTTCCAGGCGCCCCAGCTTCAGAAGTGGGTTACAACTAAGCCACGGCCAGAAGAGAAGACCAGAAATGTCGAAAAGACAACCTGGTGGCATTGGATTAAAAAATAATAAGTGACACAGCTCAGTTTTTGTTTTGTGGTGAGGTGAATAATCAACCAGACAATCTAATTGAATTAGAAAACAATATTCGCTAAGCCATTACAGACATTTCAGCTGGCATGTGTTGTTGCATAGTGTGTTCAGCAGCTCTATAAAAGAATGATGAACATCTGATGGACGTTCTCTTCTGTACACAACACCTAAGATGAACTTACTACAAGTATATTAAGGAGGAGCTCACTTACTGGCACGGATTTGTTTGGTGCATTCGGATTTTTATTCTTTGCATTATTTTAAACGGAACATTGCCCACTTGGCTGCATCGACTCTGTCCGCATGACCAGATTCCGTCCAGAGAATAGTAAACAGATTTCCGTACGGGCCAGGATCAAAATAAAGAATGTCATGAAAATTATATCGATTGCAAGGCCTCTAATCGCAGTTATACTAAAGATAAATGGATGATGCGAAGCTTATTTTGTTAGTCCAACAGTATGCATAGCTTTACAATTGATCAAAATAGAATTATAGTAATGTTCTTCATAGTTTATTCAAGTTACATTGCTATTCATTTTACTTCAAGTTTCAGTTAAGAACACTACAATGATATGTGCTCTAGTGGTAAATTACACCAATGTTTGATGATTTAATTCGGAAATGCGGACAAGTGAGCGATATAATAAAAATCCAAGTGCGGCAAACTAATTTTTTCTGGTAAGTTAGCACCTACTTAATTCTCAAAGATTTGTAGTTATATTTCAGCTATAATAAATATTTCTCTCATGTTCATCAGTGTTTTGAATATCATTTAAAGTTAAAAGTGACCAGATTTTCAAGTTCTAAAATCGGGACACCTTGCAAAGTGTGGTAGTAAATGAATTTTGAACTTTTTTGTATAGATTTAATATGCAATATAAATACCCAATAAAGAAACAGAATCGTGATGAAAACAACACAGTCAAATATATGGATTAAGTAACATAAAAACACAAAAATTACATATTATACAGATTAAAATCGACTGCATGTGTTTTGCCTTAACACTGAACATGACATCCTGGGTAAACACCTCAATCGTCTTGGCATCCTGCCATCATCAGCCTGCATTTTGTGCCGTCAACAGGAAGATTTGGATAGACAACATCTTGCAAAATGCTCTGCTCTGAAATCCTCCAAAGAAGTCGACCGCTACTGGGAAGCCAGAGCTCGAATGTCTTTGATTACTTAATTCGTAGTTTTGTTCACCACTTTCTTGTTTTTCCCTCAGTCAATGATTGTAAATATCATGTACTAGCCATTAGACAAATTAATTTTTTTATTCATTAAAGACATCAGCTCAAAGAATCTGAGTGACACAAGGGTCCTGAATACAATAAAGATGTGCAGTATAATTTGATTTGAAATATTAAAGAAAAAAGAAAGTTCATTGTTGAAGGCAAATATATAAGTGGATTAATTGAAATAGAGATGATGATGTAATATTTGAAGATAATCCTTGATAATATTTATAAGAAGAGACATATAATCAAAAGGAATGTGAAGTTCCTTAAGATAATTCCATGTAAATTTTGTAATAGAACTTCTACTGCCAAACAGCAAACCAATTACAGACCATTGTTTAAGAAGGACATACTTTTGAGAAAGATACGGCAAACAAGGTTCATATATAGACTTCTTCTCAATATCAACTTCGGTGGCCTGATTTAGGTTCCTTTCGAAACGAACGGTTTCCCGTTTTAAATGTCCGTTAATAGCAATAATATCCGCCCATCTGAAAGAACCATCTGATGATACACAATGCACTTCCTCATGAATCTCCCAATTTTAAGTTTTTAATGTCGCACACGATGTCTAGCATTGATCAGCAGCTCGCCTTTAGGGCATTGTCCAAATGTTTCAAGCTCACTACAGTCTGAATGACGGCAGCGGGTTGTGCTTAGAGTTCTGCCCGGTATTGCGCAAACCGCCAAAATATTGCTTGACGTTTTTAAAGCATTGGTCCACCCTGAGGAAGATAGGTCCTTTCGACTGCTTAACCATGAGTTAGCCTTGGGGAGATCATTGTAAACAATAACCCCTTTTCCACGCAAGATATGGTAAGTGTTTACGAATTTTACGACCTGACTAGTTGATAGCATCAATAGTTGTTATATTCAGTTTTGACAGAGCAGAAACTTTTTCGCTTACAAGGCCCCTAACAATGTAGAGATGGCAGTCATCAACACGAAGAAGAGTATTGCAGATATTTATGTGTTATACATAAGCTTCCCAAGACTTTATCTAAATCATTAAGAAACTCGGTTTTGATTGGTTGAGTGGAGCACACTGTAAGGAATAAGTAAGAGTGGGCCAGAGATATTGATTCTTAATCATAACCTTTTGATCAGGTTTTAATAAAGGGGAGAGACAGAGTTTAGAAATATTTTTACTGAATGTGGTAAAAACTGCACATTTATCAAAAACGATTTCATCATTAAAATTGATACCAAGGTATTTAATGCGGCCATTAGGATTAAAAATGGATTGAATGAACGAACCATTAGCGGACGCGACATTAATCAGGGATAGGATACCACTTTTAATCGCTATTAAATTGCACTTGCTAGAGTTAATAGCCAAACCAAGAGTAGAAAGGTTACTTTCTGCTAGACTGATCAGAGATGTAATGCTATTTTCACTACTTGAAATCAAATCAATGTCATCAGCAAAAACAACGGCAGAGAGATTGTCTAGAGTAGGATCTAATGAAAAGCCATGGGCGTGCGATACTTCATCATCAGTAAGGTCCTTAATGATAACGTCGATTGCTAAGTTGAATAGAGTAGGAGAGATTCATGAACGCACGAAACAATATTTTCCTCCTCTAGCAAACTGCTACGCCTGAGCGAGTTTTAAAATTAGCAAATCAGTGCAGCAGAATTCTTGAGACGCCACATCATACAATTAGTGATGCAAGTTTTGAAATTAGCGAAACAGTGTAGCAGATTTCTTGAGGCGCCATGCTATAAAGTTAATGTTAATTATACCACGGTGTTATGCAATAGTGATGGGCGAAGTTGTTCTTTTCCCGGAACAGTTCCGACTGTTCCGGTTCCGAAAAAATACTATGTTCCAAATAACAGTTCCGAAATAACAGTCACCAGTGGTGATGAGTCGGAGTCGTTCAAACTAGAGTTGGGCAACGCGATTCTTTTTCAGAAGTCGATTCCAACGATTCAATCACACATTACGAATCGATTCTAACGATTCGTTCACGATTCTTCTCAGTCTGCGATTCCAACTATTCTTTTGAATCGTCAACGAGTTCACGATTCTTCCCAGTCTGCGATTCCAACTATTCTTTTGAATCGTCGCAAGACACTTTCCTTTGCAAACCACGCGTAGAACAAAAACGTTCTACATCTCTCATAGATGGCATAAGTGGCGAGACATTGGATTGTCTCTTTCTCATTGGCTGGAACCATTCAGTATTAACTCCATTAGTCTACAAAATTACCCAAGATAATGTCTCTAAATTATGATTTATCAACTGAACCTTATTATGAAGTACATTTTTTGCATTACATCTCTATTTAACTATGCAAATTTCAGGTTTGTGTTCATTATTTTCCATACTTAACAAATGCAGTACATATTTTGAGTTCACTCTCGCTCGGAAGCATTCGACACGGTTCGGAAATGTCCGTTGACAGGTTACATCAAACAACGAATAGAATCGTGGGTTACGATACCATGCCGATTCCTTCATATTCTTTTGAATGACGATTCGTTACGATTCGTTTGAACGACGATTCGTTACGATTCTTTTGAACGACGATTCGTTGATACCACGAATCGATTCTTACGATTCTTTATTATTAGTCGTTCGAATGAACGATTCGTTCACGAATCGACCCAACTCTAGTTCAAACGAACGGTACAATACCCTCCCTCTTCACCATGCTGCTCACACTGGAGCACTCATAGGCATGACATAGTACACATTCTTATCTATAGATGGCACTGCAATGCACATTCGAATCGATTTTGGAAAATTGCTGTGCATGCGGACAGAACTCAAAAGCTTAATGTTAGTAATTAAACAGCTGTTGACTACAAGGACAGAATACAACACTTTGTTTTCGTACATAAAGTTATAAAGACATGGTAGCCAACTAAAAAAAAATAACATAACATTTAAAACATATGGTATGTAATTTCTGTTCTCTCTATTACATAATAAAAAAAAAAACAAATCATTAATTTTTATTTTTCTTAATGCTCAGTTATAATAATAATAATAATAATAATAATAATAATAATAATAATAATAATAAATATTATAATTTCATAAATAATAAAAAAGATATATATTGGCAGTACTGAAACCTGGAAACCCCGCAGTGGGTTAGTAAAACGTTGGAATCGCATCTTTACCAAAGTGTAATTTAAACTTCGCATTAAACCTCGCTCTCCAAATCAGTACTTCTATGGGTAGTTTCCAACAAATAATGCTACAACATTTTTGTCGTTCTTTGATAACAGAGAAGATAGCACAAAAACTTGTGCTTGTCAGACTTAACCTCAACAAACGACATACAGACATTGTAACTAAACCACTCATTACCATTTACGACTTTAACCTTTGTATAGAATCAGCTGATCAACGAATTAATAATACTATGCTTACTTTATGACTTTGTAGAATGTTTATAAAACAGAATTAGTCAACTAATGGTGAAATAAACCATAAAGCGGGAATGAATATTACAGATTATTAAATACTTACTATAACATTACAGATGATTGGCCAGTCTTACAAATGTTGATATTAAAGTTCGCGCCACCGCAAGGATTTCAATTTCCATGCGCCCCCCTCCAACCACGTGAGAGTTTCAAGTACCAACTTCATCCAACGAAGTTCCAAGTATAACATAAAGAACAACGAGAACAGTGTAACTGCAGCTGTCGTTGGTTCATCGGAACAAGCTCCGACGCTTCGACGTTCCGACTGTTATCTCGGAGTCGGAACATACCTTGTGCAACGCGGTACTGCGAGCCCGCAACAGCTGGGCAAGTGAGCAGCTCGGAGTCGGAACACTGTTATTTCGGAACAGGAGGTTCCGACCTACTGTTCATTTTTGCAACAGTTCCGAGACCGGAACAGTTCCAAAATAACTGTTTTGTTATTTTTTACCCATCTCTATTATGCAAGCATAAATTTAATAAATCACAACTACTCCTGAAGTGCCAGACCGTGGTTTTCGATAAAACAACGAATGGATAAGCGTTTAAACAAAGGATATGAGATCGCATCCGCTACTTTTATGCCAGATATCAAAATCAAAATGTTTTTCAAATAGCTTACATCCTCCATTTCAAAGTATATTAAAAACTATTCAAACATAATTAATATATTTACGAGTCTATTCTTTTTTCCGGTACGGTTTATCATAAGAGAAAACAAAAATTATACTATGTAATTTATATATCGTAGAAGCAAGTTGTACCTGATTATGCCGTAAAAGATGAAAACGTTTATACATTATTTATATTTAATATGTATTACCAAATGTTAATATTAAATTGAGAAGTCATAAGATTGAACCTTTTTACATTATTGTATTTATTAACAAATACCTATTTAATGGCAAGCAAAGCATGTTCTGTAAAAGTTGAATTGAAGAGCCAATACGAGCATAGCATAGTATGTTCAATATGTTGGTCACACTGTTAGATAGGAAGCGTCTATGGATTTCTGAGAATTTTGAAGGGTACGATTCTAGCTCACTTGGTTTGGAGGTATTGGTGTGTTAATAGGAATATTTACTCGTGAGAGACTGTGTCCTGAAGATTGAACGTTACAATGATAAAAGCTGGTGAGGGGAATAGTACTTCTGAGACAAGAGCCAGAGAAAGGTAATGTTTTGTATATTGCAGCTTTTATATCTTAGTAAACTCTCTGAAATGGCGTCATTTTGTTGCGGTTGTAAGTCCTCAAATAAATGAATTGTATCTTTATAATCTGGAGGTGAATTGTAATACTTAGATTACTAATTTAAGCCCCAAAGTCAACGAAAATAATCTATGTTAATTATACATGTAATATTGCAGGATGTTTGTTTAATACAAATCTAAAATTTCGAATGAATCGTGAGCATGCGCATTTAAATTTTACAAATTGTACGTGGCCATAGCTACTGCCTTCATGCAATAATGTTATGTTAAAATTACTCTGTACGATACTGGAATATCAAAGTATTTCTAGAATTTATGAGTACAATTATAGGTGTCTACCGAGTTTTGTTTTTTTTTTTCGAACTAGGCCTACTATTTACAATACCGGTACGTACGTACATCTAAGAAGGAAAGACTATTTCTACATTCAGTTGTTTTCTTGTATGTCTTCATCCTTATGAATTCGTGTATCTACTTAATTATTTCAAATTAATTTTGTTATTGACTGCCTTCTGAAATGTATCCCAAATTTGGGCAGTGGTAAAGGGCTAAAGGGCTTTAGTCCCTCGTTCTTACCATGTACAGTATTTAGTTTTTCCTTGTGAGAGACTGCCTACTGGATCACATCTTCGAGTGTTCTGCATAGTTTGATACATTTTAGAACACGGATACCTGCCTTTTCTCCCTATTCCAAAATTCCAACCATGTGCACACAAAATAAATTATTGGCACTGATAAGTGCCTTTTCGTAAGCATGATGTTTGGTACAATGATAATTCCTTCAAAAGTTTCTAAATTATTATTCAAGGTAGAACATCCACCTGCCACTGAACGAATATTGTATTGTACACTTCTATCACTGCCAATGTGCGCTATAAACCAATTTTCAACACTTTTATCACAGCCACAAATTTTAATTTTTACTGCATTATATATATGGAATTATCACCGCATTAACACGTAATTAATGCGCAAAACACACACTTAACGAACTAAATGTAGTTATGAAGAATGGAGAGACAGTCGCCTGCCATCACGTCCCACTTCTTCCACTAGATGACTCCCGACACGACGTAGACCAAGGAGAGCAACGAAATGGTACTAAACGTGAGAAATGTTACTATAGGGGTGTAGTATTATGTGACAGGTTAAGTTAGATTAGATGTGTATTATGTGGCAGGTTAGATGTGTAGTATCATATAAGAGGTTTGATTAGGTGTGTAGTGTTATGCGAGAGGTGTTTACGACACTGAAAACCCCATTAATTTCTCCCACAAATTACGTCCTATTCAGGAAATATGGCGATGGTTTTCATTCACGCACGACGAATTTGGTATATAGGCTATTTAAGTAAGGTAATATTTGGGGTGGGGTGGGTGGCTATACAGCTCTCCCAGTGATCACATCAATTTACACTACTCCATACTATAACTCCTAGGTATTGACAATTTTCTCTAGTGGCTGTTTCATGAGTAACCTTCACCTCACCAAAATATGTAATTTTATTATATTCTAAACCTATTTCTGTTATATTAAAGATATTTTATGTTGTTTTTTGCCATAAAGAAAGATTGTGTTTGGATGAAATGCAGAAACACTAAGAAACTTAATTAGCTATGTTCGCTAAATTGAAATACCAACTTTGAATCAGCTGATGGACATTGGAGTAACTTGACAGTGAAATTGAGGATTTGCTCTGTATTCCACTCTGTTAATTTCTGGTAAGTTTTCTTTGGTCATTTTTCCGCTTAACTGGAGAATTTGGTATGGTAGCTTTGAACTGTGCCGTTATGGTTATGACCAAATTTAAGTAAATACACAATGTCGCCAACATAAGGACATGTTTCAAAATTACAATAACGCCATCTAAGGCAATGTACTGAAATAAAAAACAAATGACTTCGTCTATAAGGGGCCTTGGACAACAACAATCGAAAGCTATGAAACATCGGTAGCCTACAGAGAATGTTTCTGTGTTTGTATGAAGTAATATCGGAAGCTAAATGTCCTATTTTAATTATGTAATTACTTTATATTTATTTTTAACGGGTGCAGTGGAGTGCACGGGTATGGCTAGTTTTAAAATAAGCACCCGTGGCACACATGAACAAGTTTTCTTCTTGTTAAAACAAGTTGTTTATAATGAAAAATATTTCAGGAAAGTGAGGGTAAGTGCACAAATATGTGCTTGCATTAATATTTTGAAAGACCTCTATTTTATTTAGAAATTCTGTCATGGGTTTGCCAGTAATTTTCGCCACGGGTGTAACAAAATATATTGCCAGAAGTTATTAAAGATAATGTGAACTTCTTATAGTTGGCATGTAAGGAGAATATCTACGTACAAAATGAGATGTGTTTGCGATAATTTATTTTCACTTGTCTTAAATAATGAGTTGTGAAAATTCATCTGAAGACAAATGTTGAAGTTAAAATAGTTGAAGAAAAATTGGTGAAATCCAAGATCTAGTCGCTATTCTCCTGGACCAATTGGCCAACGATAACGCAATACAGTATATAACATCATGCAGGGTGCTAATACTTGAAAATGTGAATTAGACACCCTCACCACTCGCTCTTTTCATTCTCCCATTTACACTACTTCACTGGCCTCCTCTTTCTCACATATTTTCTTGTGCTTGTATATTTCACCATCTACCTACTTCATTCTAGAAACCACTTTATATTAAATTGAAATACACAACTTATCTTCGAATACGCCTAGATTCGATCCTAGGACTTTAGTGCAGTAAACCACCATCATAGTCGTTATGCTACGAATTCGTTGATGAAGAACTCCTTAAAAATTATACTTAGGCAAAATTAACATAAAATACTTTCAAATGCATTAAATATAAAACTCCATTATTATGTAATGAAACCGAATTCATTAGTTTGCTATTAACTTTCTGACATTAAAATCTAAAAATAGATCGCAAACTATTTAACTTGTATTATACAAAAAAGTAATATAAATATCCGAAAGATGGCGTTAGGCCTACTCCACTTATCCACTATCAATTGTCTTATTGTACGTAGCCTATATTAAATAGATTCACTCTTGACTACTCCCTTTAGTATTCTATTAATCTTACAATGGCTAGTGCATCAAATATACATGTACCTGACGCATCACAGAAGACCATAAACTTCCGCGAATTATGCAAAGCTATCGATACAGATAACGAAAGTAGTGTAAATTAGTGCACTGAACAATGATTAATTCCAGGTAAAACACCAAAAACTTGTACTAATTCTGGTGCTGCAGAAAATGTAATATGGCAAGCAAGATCGAAATACAAAAATTTCCCTAACTGCCTTAAATGTAAGCAGTGTAAAACAGAGTGCACAATAACAAACACGTGGTTCGAAAACAGTAAAATTAGCATCTTTCGAAGTTCAGCATTAGTTTACTTTTGGTTAATGGGTGCACAAAACAAGCTGATCAAATGTTCCTCGACTTCATAAACATTAAAAAAGCATACCCAGGCTATTTATAAACACCATTAACACCCAGAACTTTGACCAACACAGAACAACGCTGAGGTAAGTTAAATTGTCAAAATTTTATGAAAACAATTTTCCGTACTTGCAATATTGTGTGTAGATTTATGTGACGCCATATAAGCCTCTTATGTCATCCAACTTATTGATCGGGAAAACAGCGACTCCATCTTGGATCCTACCGAAAAATTGATTGTGGGCCTATGTTTCTAGATAGTGTCTTCTTCGTGTACTAAATTGGAGGAAAATCCGTTGTTTGTTTAGTCAACTGTCTGAAGACAGGTATGAACTTCACAAGTGATGCCAAGAAGGCACCACTTATGAGGCAACTAGACCAGGAGATGATGGGGTAGAGTGGCCAGTTCCTTTCCTCCTCCATTGCATACATAACTGACTAGTAATATATTACATTAGTCACACCTCGGATGCATACAAACAATTGAGTCATATTAGATGCAAATCCCAACATTTCCATCATTGTTAATTTTTCAGGAAGTGAAAAAAATGATTTACTAACAAACTATGTTACATAAAATGTCTAAACTGTACTAACGTTTAAGGACAGAACTAGCACCATAATTCGCGGGTGCTCGTGTAAAGGGGGTTAAGTATTAATTGGCTAAACTGGAATAAGTACAGATTTGAACTATCCACAATTACTTTTCTCTTGTGTTAAAGGGGTTAAGTTATTCTTCCATCTATGATGCAGTTACAGTGCTCCATAGTTTGACAAAGGGGTTTTGTTCAGTACCAAAGGAGAGAAGTTTACATACCTAGCAATTTGACTAAACCCCCTTTACACGAGCACCCGCGAATTATTCCTTTAAATGGCAAAAAAATGTTAGTTGTTTTCTATAAATATGACGAGATAGTATGGAAATGTCTGAGCTTGCTTTTGAATGATTAACTTAATTTTCTATAATATCCATTATAGCATTATTTTTCAGCTGCTACTAACAAAACTGCGTGAATCTGACACTAAATTTATTTATAATATGTATTTCATAGAATATTACTGAAAAACAAAATTAAAAAAATCAGTGACTGATCTAGCACTAATTCGACTTCAGAGTTGCCACTACTTTTTATAATTTTTTCTTTGCAAAATATGTTTTAAACTTATTTGAAAGTATTCACAGTTAGTTTATATTTTGTATATAGTATTATAAACATTTTTATTTAGAAAAAAGATATAAACTGCCACTGCACACAGTTCAAATCCTCAATACCTCCATTTCATTCTGTGCTTCACAGAGGCATTCTTCTCCACTAGTAATGACTGTGCTGCATTATAGCCACTCTCCTGTAGAACTCAGTCACTTTGTTCCTTTCTGAAATGACGCTTTAGTAATGAATCAATATCAGAACACTTTTCTTTTTTAACTGGCACACCTAAGGACAAAATTTCAAGTTTGACCTTGTCAACGTTATTACTGTTTTTGAAAACAATTGACTGTTTTTGCAAAACTTGCTAACTGCAAAATTTGCAAAATTGAGATTAACATAAGGCAGATCTCTACATGATGTTAAAGGCATCTTAGTAAAATTTGATTATTTTTCTTCATTGTAGTGTGTCAAAGTGTGATTGTTTTTCCAAAACTTGCTTTCTGCTATGTGAGAGTTACAGCAAAATTTTGATTACTACAGTGTTTTGTCTCTCCTGTAAAATTTAGTTTTTTTCAGTTAGCAAGTTTTGCAAAAACGGTCCTCAATTGCAAATCATTCACCAGAGCTGTAGAATGGTTCACCTCTGATTTAATGTATCAACTTTGTTCCAAGTTTGAATTTGGGAGGATGATAACATGACTCATTCCGGCCATGAATTTGGGATGATAACAGGACAGATTACAAGCACAAATACCACGTAAAAGATATCCCAAGGATTAATTTAGGTAGTGATCATAGACCGATTATAAGCAGATTTTCAGAATTCCATTTTCACGAGTCAGGATCATCCTGCTATTCTCGTTGAATTTGAAATGCCACTGTTCAGGACTTTTCATAAGTTTAGCATATTTTTTCCAGTCATATTGCTGTTCTCTACTGCGTTATGTTATTGTACCAAAGTGCTGGAATATATATTTATATTCTGGGACTAATAATTGTTTTTTTTTTTTTCTTTAAAATTTTTCGATTTGTCCGAAAACCCTATTAGAGGGAAGATTGCTATGGCCTGCTACAGAAAATACACTTTATTACTTTGTATTTTAAGTAAACTTGCGAATTGTAAATGAGGCATTAGAGCAAGTGAACAGCTGCATATAAGTTACTTGGGGTGTACTATAAGCTGCAACATGAGCTGCTCAAAACGAGAATAGCAATGGCAAGGAGGCATTTAATAGAAAAGGAGCATCTTCTGTGGACCTCTGGAGAAAGAACAGAGGAGACTAATGAAGTGCTTTGTATGGAGTGTAGCATTGTATGGGACAGAAAAATGGACATTACGATAAAGTGAAGAGAAGTGACTAGAAGCATTTGAAATGTGGATATGGACAGAGAAAATAAGAAATGAAGCTGTGTTGGAAAGAGTGGATGAAGAAAGAATGATGCTGAAACTGATTAGAAAGAAGAAAAGGAATTGGCTGTGTCAGTGTTTGAGAAGAAACTGCCTACTGAAGAATGTACTGGAAGGAATGGTAAACGGGAGATGAGTTTGGGGCTGAAGATGATGTCAGATGGTAGAAAACATTAAGATATATGGATCATATGAGAAGACAAAGAGGAAGGCAGAAAATAGTAAAGACTGGAGAATGCTGGGTTTGCAGTGAAAGATCTGCCCTTGGACAGAACACTATGAATGAATGATTGAATTTTAAGTAACACAATCACAATATCCAATTCGCCAGCAATGAAGTACAGCTGATATGTGGTAGCAAAAGCGGGAATCATGTGACTAATTCACATAAAGTATTGGTTAACAGAAATGTCAGGGATTGTATCTCACTGCTTTGAGGAAATGTTGGCGTTTGAATCTAAACTCTGCATTTGCAGTGTTCAAATGAATAGGAATTGTCACTGTTTGCTTATAAGTTATTAGTGAACATTTAATTTTCAAAGTGGAGAATTTTTTTGGATAAGTCTCATTTTCACTGAAAAGTGGAAATGTTGGAGTTTTTATCTATATGACTCAATTGTTCTTCCACTGACACATACTGTCAAGTGAGATGTACTGCCTGATAATAGAAGTACATATCAGTGAGAACCTTAATCAGATGGTGAAAATCCATTAAGATATGAAAAATAAGGGGAGATAGAGGCAAGATTAGAATAGCCTGGAAAAGAGAAAAACTGTTGAACAAACGCAAGTTTGAAGTCAAAAAAGGAGGAGGTTAGTGTTAGACAGAGGTTATGTATAGCAGGTAGGTCTAAACATAAACATGCAACACAAAAAAAAAAATTAGCACAGTTACTTGGGATCTTACAAATATCCCCAAACATTGGGCAAGGCAGTTAATAAAGCAAAGAAGTCACTTCCCAACAGTCAAAGAAAACGAACTGTCAGTGTTAAAAAATTGATTAAAGAACTGAACCATCCTGATGCCAAAAAATATTTAGTACGTTTTCAAAAGTTTCCAAAAGTTTGTCTACAGAAACAAAACATAACTGAGTTGAACTAGAGTTTTTCCTGGCATTGGATATGGAATAACTTCAGGAAGACTTATTTCATTGAAACTGAGTATTTTTGTAGCTATGACGTGAGTCAAGCTACTCCAGGGATTCATGATGTAAAATCTGTTAAGAAACCTATAACTGGAAAAAGAGAACAGATTCAGAAGCAGTTTAAATGTAAATTATGAAGTAATCCCAGAAATAACATAACTAATTGTACTCAATTTAACCCCTTTCCGCATTCAGGGACATACGGCACATACCGGTTTTATATTCATGTAATTTATAATATAAGCATATACTGTATTATTTCAAACTGCATACTGCAACAGATATGGCACATGGTCAAGAATTGGATTTGATCATATGTGACATCAGTTGAGAAAGAAAGAACTAAAGTTATTTGAATATTAAACCGGTGTGTGCAAGACTATCCCATGCGGTAAAGGGTTAAAGATTACACTTTTATGAACATGACATGTAAATGCACACCTTTCACACCAATTTAGGTCAATGACCGTCCTATGTTCATAAATCTACACTTTTGTTGAAATTTTTCACTTAACTTTCAGCTGAATATTTGTCCACTAAACTTCACTGAAAATTATGTTGATGCACAAAACTTAAATTCACACTAACAATAACTGAAACAAACACTCAGTATCTGGTGTGTTTCTGGCCCTAATTACAGCTGCCATTCTCTCAGGCATGGTCTCAATTAAGGTTATGATGTGTCTTGGTTGATATTGTCCCATTCCTTTTGAAGTGCCACCCACAGATCACCTAAGGTCTCCGGAACAGGATTATGGTCTCGGATATGTCTACCCAACCTATCCCAGAGATGTTCTATAGGGTTTAGGTTGGGACTCCGAGCTGGCCAGTTGAGACGAACAATCTCCAATGCATCAAGATACTGTGATACGCAGTGCTCTGCATGTGGATGAGCATTGTCATGAATGAATATGAAATCTCCAGTAAATGGAGCAAAGGGCACAGAGCCTCCACCGAATGGCGTCCTTGCAGACAATTTGCACTCTGCATACCGCTTTCCCTACCATCTGGGGATTTCAGGGAGAACCTAAACTCATCAGAGAACAGCACACTTCTGTACAGTCCTTTGGGCATGCTGACTAGCAAACTGAAGACAGTCGGCTTGGTGCTGTCTGGTCAGA
The DNA here is from genome assembly GCF_040183065.1 of Periplaneta americana. Lineage (NCBI taxonomy): Eukaryota > Metazoa > Arthropoda > Insecta > Blattodea > Blattidae > Periplaneta > Periplaneta americana. The sequence continues at coordinate 42,689,777 of NC_091128.1, forward strand.
TCTGGTCCCGTAGCAGGTTGTTGTGATTGAAGACTTTGTTCTCCAAGGTGTTGTCGGACAGTCCTCTCGCTCACATAAATTCCCCGCACTTGTTGTAGCTTTTTCCTAGCTTCAACTGCTGTGTTATGGCAGTTTCTTAGAACCTGGCTGACGAGAAATCGGCCATCTCTGGCTGAAGTCTTTTTCTGCCAGATCCAGGTCTTCTGGAGTAACTCTGTTTTTTCCAGAACCGTTTCACAGCCTCTTGCACCGTGGTGTATGGGGTGTCTGTGGTAGCAGCGGCATAACCGAGGCTGCATCCGTTGTCGAGAGCGACAGCTCTGGCAACGTCTTGGGGTGACATAGGATTATCTGAGCTAAACTTACTGACGAAATGGCAATCAAACCATTTTCGACAGTTGTTATTCATTTTCAAAAAAGAAAGGAAGCAATAAAACCTCTTTAGTTGTTTATGATGACCTACCCCACATGTTCAGCACAGAAAGAAACGCACTCCTTCCTTGTTAGGTGATAAACTGAAGATTAATTGGTGTGAAAGGCGTGAATTTACATGTCAGAAGTTCACAAAAGTGTAATTTTTAAATTTAGTACGATAACAGTTATGTTATTTCTGAGATTACTTCATAATTTACATTGAAACTTGACTTTTATTTTCTTTTTTTTCAAGTGATCGGTTTTTTTTTTTTTTTTTTTTGCGGTCAGTGTATTTTCAAGAGTATTAAACATACAATTATGGGACTGGTAGCATTCAAAAAATTTTTATAACTTTTCAAGGTCATTCACTATAATTTTGATAAATGAATAGAAAACATGCGCTCATTAATTTTCCTTCAAAAAATTTATTTAATGTATCAACTTCGTTCTAAGTTTGAATTTGGGATGATAACAGGACATAATACAAGCACAAATACCACGTAAAAGTTATCCATAGTATTAATTTAGGTAGTGATCATACACCGATTACAGCAGAATTTAAGATTGGCCAGGTGGAGTAACGGTCAGTGCGTCTGGCTGCGAAACCAGGTGGCCCGGGTTCGAATCCCGGTCGGGGCAAGTTACCTGGTTGAGGTTTTTTCTGGGGTTTTCCCTCAACCCAATACAAGCAAATGCTGGGTAACTTTTGGTGCTGGACCCTGGACTCATTTCACCAGCATTATCACCTTCATATCATTCAGACGCTAAATAACCTAGATGTTGATACAGTGTCGTAAAATAACCCAATTAAAAAAAAAGATTGGTCAGTGATGGATTGAACCCCCGACCTCCAGGATGCGAGTCTAGTGTGTTACCACTGAGTCATCTCCCTTGGTTGCAGCATTATGTTCACATCTATGGTCATATCTCTGTTGTGGTTCTGTGGGTGTATAAGTTAACTATTGTTGAGATTCTGTTTCTGTTGTATGTTATAGATGGCTTGTGTTCATGTAACTGTTTTTAGATTTTGCTTCCATGTTTATGAAATTGGTGATTAGGGCAGTAACTTTGGAATCGGACATTTGCCTTTGTGGCTGAGAAAAGTCACGAAAAATCCCATTCAGATTGGCAAGCCACGAAGTTTAAACCTGGAACTTTCTGAATGCAAGTCTCAGATGTGACAGTCTGGGCCACCTAGCTCGACTACAGCAGTTTTAATTAATCATTTCTTATTGGAATTTATAAACTGGATTTTCTCGGAAGTGTTTTGTGGATGGACAGTGATTTGCACTCGTATATTTTGTGTATTTTTTAGTAGGTCCTCTCACTAACTCTTTGTAACCCATTTTTACATCTGAAATCGTTACAACAGAGTTTAACTTAAAAATTAAACACAATAAAATTCCGAAACTTAACCACATTAAAAACACGTCATGCTTAAGCAAGTAGGTGTACACTAAATATATGAATTTTTCTTGACCTTTGAGGAAAGTGAACAAAATATGCAATTCTGGGTTTCATTCCTTGTTGCCTAAATTTAAAGCTGAGCAATAAGTTCCTTTTGGAAACATTTTTCAAATCTTTCACTTCTTTATCAGTTTTATTCATCACAACCTGTAAACAGCAGTGGTGTACGGTGCTATTTCTCGATGGGGAACAGGTCAGAAACAACACTAAGAATAATAATAATAATAATAATAATAATAATAATAATAAATTAATAATAATAATAATAATAATAATAATCTGTATTATGATTTAGCAACATTACCAATTCCTTTTTTTTTACTTCATTTACAACTTAATCAGAAAAGAATATATTAATATAAAACAAATTAATGGTATTATATTATTGTAATTATTATTAGCCTAAATATATAATACCATTAACTAAAAATAAATAAACCTCAATTAAACCTACAATTTACCGCTTGACGAGCACCCAGTTAACCATTTCACAGAATTATACTAACTACTTTGAAAATGTCTTGTATAATATTTTGTTTTAGTTTTAAGTTATGTAAGGAGAAGAGAAGGTTTGCCATTCAAAATAACCGGGCTTTTCTCAGCAAAATTGATCGAACTAAACGCTTTCGACTTGAGCTGATCGATAACACAACACTCGTGGTTTGCATCAGGGCGCTTGCGCTTGGTCTCGTTGAAGTTAGAACAGGCAGCAGTCACCTGTTCTGTTGCCATTATTTTGTCAGATTTAACTCAGGCCGTGAATACATAAATCGTACGGATTTTTTAAGAACTATTGTATAATTTCACACACAATATTATGTCACACAAAAAAACTTTTCGAATTTAATTGTTTTCCGAATTATCACTACATAAATAAACTAGCTTGATGAAACAGTATAATCCACACTTCTCAATACTCCACGAGGGAAGCGGTAACTTCTACAGCTTCCAGCGATACTCGGGTAAGTTCGTGTCCGCTCAAGCCTGCTTCGGAGAAATATTGCTTGTGACTCCCACTCACATCATCACGCACAGCAGATGAGAAGGGCTCGAATCGTTTTCACTTCACTGCAATAAACCTGCTAACGACAGACGTTTTTGTTTTTCGAAAACTGCACGTAGGCCTATCCTTTAGAATGAAGTATATCTCACAATCTCAGTTAAGGGGGCAGGCAGGGCAGCCTGTTCCCTCTGTTCCATGGAGGAACTGCCACTGGTAAACAGTCCCGCGCCGTGGCATCGCGGTCTAAGGCATCCTGCCTAGGACTCGTGTTACGGAATGCGTGCTGGTTCGAGTTCTCATGAGGGAAGAAATTTTCTCATGAAATATTTCGGCCAGTGTATGGGACCGGTGCCCACCCAGCATCGTGATGCATTTGGGGAGCTACGATAGGTAGTGAAATCCAGTTGTGAATGCCAGCTATAATGGCTGGGGGGATCATCGTGCTAACCACATGATACTTCCATTCTGGTTGGATGATCGTCCACCTCTGCTTCGACATGTGGGCGAGAGGCCAGCAGCTGGCTGGTCAGTCTAGGTCCTTCACGGGCTGTAGCGCCACGGATTATCATTATTAACCTGTAAACAGCTGACTCTTACAGTAATGTTATTTATCTGTCGCTTGGTTCACTAGCAGTATTCATGCGGATGTCCGTCTGGCAGGAAAAATGGCAGTGTTTCCTTACTGTATTAATACTTATACTGTGCTAATAATCAGCATAACAGTGTTAACACAATTTCAAGCTCGAAACAACTTTTGGTTACCTTTGTACCATTACCTGAACAATTACAACTCTTTGTGATACTATTTAATTGTATATTTTCAAGCAATTTAGTCAGTCTCATCAACTCTGTGCTTTCCAACTAATTGCATACATGTTGTACTAAAATGTATAACTTTTGACCATGTGGTGGTCTCAAATTCAAATTTCAAACATAGTTAGGACAAAATATATTTAAAACAAAATCCAAAGGACGCATTTTCTATAATTAAAAGTCAAAAGTCATAATGGCTAACTTTGGTATTTGAAAAACTATAATATACCTCTGCAACCTATCATTAGAAAGAGTATGAAATCAGTTTTTTAATAGTTTTTAATCAAATCTTTACACTTATTAGTCCTAAGTTAGAGTAATTTTTACACTAAAACTTTACTACAGCATTGTGTCACAAGAACAGCTATTATCCTTGGTAATGAATGGGGTGAACTGAATGGTTAGTTGAAAACTTCAGATAATCTGTACATAAAAAAGATTTTTACAAAGTGCATAACTCTTACAGTTTCAACATTTTCTCTGTGGTCTTTTGTTTAACATGGGTTTTTAAGAGCCAAAAAACTCCTTGTGATGGTTGTCTAAAGAAAGATAAGAATAGTAGAGGTCTCTTGTGTAATGCTAGTCTCATTTTGATGAGAGGTGTGCCACAGATTCTCTTTTCCCAAACTTTTTTTTTTTTTTTTCGGTACTTAGAAAACACATTTTCTTTTGACACATGTGGAAGACATTTTTCATAGAAGTTACACAGTACAGCCACTCTAGCAGTAGGCCAAAGACTGAATGGTGCACTGGTTTGTAAATTCTGGGAGCCATTTCTTTGAAAGCAGGTAGTGACAATTTTAAAAGTTGCATAAAACACTTCCTCCTACAAGTAACTGTTTGTTCCATTGCTGGCAGTGGTGGCATTCCTACTACATACTGCATAATGATAAAGCATTGTAATAACCCTCTCTAAAAAAATACATTGGATAATCCACGGATTAGATAATAGGATGATGGATAATCAGGGTTCTACTGTAAAATGTTAAAAATGTACACGAGTACATATCTCCATGTGGCTAATGATCAGACAAAATTTCATTAAAATTTGAAATGATCAGATTGTAGGTTGTGTTGATTTACAGAATAGCCCACTGGTACTGCTTATGTGGGCCGCGTGCAGCCCTCAGACATATATTGCAGCTCTTGAACTAATACTAAAAATATAAAAACAATATAATTATTACAGTATTAAAACACATTAAAAATCATGTTCAGACCATGTTTCAGGACGTGTAGTCCTATCTTCAGTGGTCGTACATCACCGTACATCAGCTGATTAGTTGTGACCACTGAAGATAGCACCACACGTCCTGAAACATGTATGGTCCAAACATGATTTTTAATGTTTGTTCTAATACTGTGATAATTATATTTTTATATTTTAATCAATTGAATGAAAACACTGTCGAATGAAGACTAGGCTTTAACATGTCGTTACAAGCATATCTAACATTAATACTACTACTATTACTATTCTTTTTCTGAGAATAATGTTTTAATTTCTGTAATAAAGTTCAACTAGAGAAAACATTAGTTACCCTGCATCATTATTGCTAGTGAAGATTTTCTATGACTATACATACTTGTTTTCTTTAAAAAGGTAGTGCCATGTGCTTAAGTCTTGATATAATAATGGGTTATACATGTTTTTATCTTAATGGACATTACAGTGGTGTGCATTCAAATTTTTACAACAAGTATCCAAAATCTTCTCAATCAAAGATAAAAAAAAAAAGGAAAATGTTAAAAATATCTGTAATATCTTAACAGAAAGTAATGTATTCTACATACTGTACATAAACACGAATATGTAACAAATGCATCTTTCGCATAGCAGAAATTAACCCATTTACAGATAAGATTATTAAGAAGTACCTTCTAGCTGTACAGGATCAATCTTCTTAATGTATCCAGCTGTTTGCTGACAACATAAAATCCACTGTAGTCTATTCAGTTGTTTTTCACGAGAAATGAGAGGTATTTTGATCGGTGTTCATTATAGATGCCTGTTGCTAGTAGCCAGAGTTGGGGTGTAGTCAGTGGCGGCTTGTGAACTTGTGGATTGGGAGAGCTGCAGTAGATTTCGGTACATACAAATTTCACTTCTTGATACCATTACTAATAAGTATAGGACAAAAATAAATGCACTACATATCGAAAAATCAAAACTTCCTGACTTAGTTGGGAGATGTCTGTGGGACCATTTGCTAATCCCTAAGAAAAACTAATACCATCGATTTCAGTCTGAATTTCAGATCGGCAGACACTCAACTTACAATCTACCAATTCATTCTGAATTGTCTTAGAATAACCTTAAACAGTGGCATGTTCCAAATGATTTTTGAGAGGCTCGTTTAGATTACTCACGAACTGTAGCAACCCACGAAATACACCAGGGTTCTTCAAATTGTTTTTTCATCATGTCCCCTAAGGGGAAGTTCATATTGACCACAAAATTTGATATAATCAATATATTTTTTAAATAATTTCACGATTTTTTCGCACTTCTTGATTATGTTTGAGAATGTTTGTTCTGTTAGTTTTACTTAATTGGACAGCAGTATGAGTTGCGTAACATAGCCAATGAAACAACATTTTTCAGGTGAGACTGCGAAGATTCGTGCATTTTGCTTTTTAGGGGCAAATGTCCTAAATCTGTCGCATCACTCCTAGTCCATGCAGCATCACCACCGAAGAGGAGGCAAGGAAAACAAAATACAGATTTTTTTTTGTTCACATCCACGTAATCACAAATGCTTAGCGTAAATTTCATTGTTATACTTCCTTACATATATGCACTATTTCGGCTGGATGAAGCTTAAGTAAGATTTAAGTTGGTAACTGACAACCCTTTAATTTCACTTCATTACATCAATATTCTCCGCAAGGGAAAGTTTAGAAAAATAAAATATTCTGTAATTCACACATACTCTTGCTTGCAAATTTTCACTGGTTAAGTTGCAGTATTACGACGTCACACCAAAGCAACACTCAGATATACTGATGGTCAACAATTTTCTAAAACTGGAAAAGAAGTCTCTTTCGTATTTTACGTGCTATATCAAAAGGATTCTACTCTCCAATCATTTTGAGTTAAGGCAAATATTAGGTTCTGCTGGAGGCTGATTATATACGTAATAATAAGGCAAAAGAGAATATTAATTTCGTTATATTAACTCGATAAGATTCCACAACAAGTATGTGAAAAGAAAATAAAAATGTTGTCATTAAGTTTCAAGGGAATAGAGAATCCATTTGACGCAGCATTACAATAGTGGTGTGGGAGGAGAGGAAAGATCCCTTGTAGCCTGGCTCTGCAAGCCACTGCAGCGAGATAGGGGTTTTAAACAGCGGCAGTTTCCCTCTGCTTCCCTCCACCTCTCTACCCCCTGACCATGCAAGACACACTCTCTATGAGCTGACCACCCTGCAGATCCCAGGATGACTTTGAATGCAGTGTCAATTCCAATTCAGTCGACGTGCAAAAAGTTTATGCATAAGGTAATAGTATATATTCCCGGCCAGATGAAATATAAAGGAATTTACCAATAAAAGCTGTAACAATTCTTCTACAAATTAAAATAAATATTATTTTCCTATCAAAGCAGGGAGTGCTGCAGCTCTTATGGACGAGCCGCCCCTGGGTGTAGTCAATATATACTGCAGGTCTGTGTCTTCTGCAACGGGTACGGATGATTTTAATGTACTTCTTTTGTGGTTTATGGATGGACAGTATAGAAGAATGCGTTCCAGATCTTCATCATGATTATTATGCCACAGACAAGTAGGATTATCAGAAATGTGAAATCGGTGTAGGTACAATTGAGTGACAATGTGACCTGTTCTGGCTCTTGTTAAAAAATGTTTGAACATATCTGGGGAAGTTTTTGTACATTTTCAGGTTATTTGGTTTCTTTTGTACAGACTAACTGATGTAAGTTCAATAATGAAACTACAAGATTTAACAATTTTAATGATGAAACAGCATTGTCTCAAAAAACTATTGATTCCAGAACTTCAGAAATTACTGATATCATCATAACTGCAGCAAAACAGTGTATTCCCACTATCAAATAACAATCTTGTAGACCTATGAACATCTGGTGGAATAATGATTTAACTTACATGAGAGAACAGCAGCAATCTGCTCGCCAACAATGGATGAAAACGAGGACAGTTGATGACAAAATAAAATATAATAAAGCAAGGGCAAATCTCAGAAGAAGTATTCTTGAAGCCAAAAGAAGCTGGCAGCGATTTGTTGGGGCTTTAAATCCAAATACTCCGCCTACAACTGTATGGAAAAGATTTAAAGCCATAGAAGAAAAGAGTTACGAACACGTCACGCACCTCAAAGATAGTAATCAAATAATAATAGCAGAAAATGCTAAAAAGGCAGAACTCTTAACTTCACACTATGCTCAAAGACTGACTAATATTCATCATGGCCTAAATATATGAATAAAGAACAACAATATCTTACAAGTAATTTTCAATTCATTTTTCATCATAATGATATAACAGACAATGCTTTTTCTAGCTGTATGACACACTTCATTTTCTAAATTTCCAAATTCAAAACAGAATATAGGTGAAATAAAACAAATCAACCTTCTCGTATTGATGTGATTTTGCAGAAAAGTATTAGTCCTCCCTTCAACAAATACCAGTAATATTTGTGTTCTGTTACTTTTACATTGAAATAATAATAATTTAATAATTAAAAATTGTTAAGTTTCAATACTGTGAACTGCGTTGTGGCTCTTGGCAAATTATTATTTCTCACTTTTGGCTGTTCTCTGAATTCTAATAGCCCTATAGTGGGATCAAAGATCCATCAAATATTTTATGTAAACTCTTGCAAAATTACATAAAGCATCTACAGCAAGACGCAGTAGTTATTCTGTGCATAACTCGACCATGGAGTGATGATGTCTTAGGACCAAAGAACTTCACCGAACAATCTAGTGTCTATAGGGCTGCATCTAATTTGACCATATATTTCCATGAAATTGTATACAGAGGAGAGCATAAGGTTGCACTGACCACCCTCTGTCTCAGTGGCGGCTGAAGGCCATTCTATCAAGTGGAGCACAACCTTAATGATAACCGTGAAAATTAAAAACATATAAAACCAATTTATGTGCACTAACCGTTATAATTTTTGTAGATGAGCTCCATTTTTCGGTTCTTTCTCCGAATAAAAACCTCTAAACTCTATATTTGAAGTTCGGAATAGAATGTACCATCTTTCTCTCAATTGAGAGCACTGCTACGCCCAGAGGAAAGTTAAATGGAATTCTAAGTGTAATTCACAGAAATGTGCTGATTCTCACTCGTTCGTACTCGCAGATCACGCAACTGCCTGCCTTCTTACTACTGCAGCACTAGACTTGGGGAAACTTAGTTGAAAACTGTAGTGTGCACTGAAGGCGGCAAAATACCCGCCTTGATTCTCTATTGTTAGTGACGAAGCTTTTTGAGAACTGCCAACTTCATGTATTGTAATGTAAACTTTCGTTTTCGGATACGATAGAAGCATAAAAGTTTACAGGGAGCATTAAAAACATAACTGTGACAATTGAATATATATACATACATACACATACACACGTGATTTATACAATGAGTCGAGCTTCTAAATTAATAAACTTACATTTAACGTTTTTCATGTTAAGTTTAGCTGTAAAATGTCGTCTGCTATACAGCAAGTATCAACACCCCTAAAAATGGCACGCATCTAATTGGACTGTTCCTAAACTAAAGAGACTTGGTGGGCACGGCAAATACAGTGCCCAAAACACACGGTCTGAGGCAAAGAGCTCCGCCTTCCTACAACTCACACCCCCATCTCGTCCATTGCTGGGCATGAGAAGAGAGAGCCCATTTTATTACCTGTTCAGAAAACTTGGGTTTTGTAGACTACTACAGATTCTGAAAACATTAGTAGCAATGAAACTGTGAAACTCTTTAAGTTGTTATTTCATAATGCAATTAAACTGTATTATAATATAGTAATAATACGGTAATAAAAATCACTGGGAGGGCACGTGCCCATGTGCCCCTTAATAAAAGCCGCCCCTGCTCTGTCTTGAAGAATATGTTTGATAAAGTGTCTGTCATTTATTAATATTAATTTTTATCCTTTATTTTGCAGATCACCGTTAAATCCTGATGACAGAAATGATGAAGACTCTAATCTAAGCAGTGGGAAAGAGAGGGGCAGAGAAAGGGACCGTGACCGATCACGTAGAGGAGATCGGCCCAGTCGATTTGGCCCCAGGAATTCAAGCCAGAGCAGAGAACGTGATCGTGATCGTGATCGTGACCGTGAGCGTGATCGTGGAGGAAAGAAGAGTGCATCAGAAAGACGAATTTTCGTTTCAAACATTGCTTACGAGTATCGTTGGCAGGAGCTCAAGGACCTCTTCAGAACAGAAGGTTGAGTTTTATATATTGCAAAATAATCATAAGAGTACGGTATATTAACAAATTAGTGTTCATTTATTAGCCTTCAGAATTGGTCATGAGTCCTTTGTATGGTTTCTTCACCTAATCAACTTCCGTGCCATGGGTTAACAACACATGCCATTGAGTAATGCAAAATCAAACAATTTAAGATATTCCTTTATCAAATCAACCTACCAGCTAATATTGAAGATGTCCCATGATGGTGCTAAATTTTATTTTTGCAGTGTAGATCCAGAAACATCCAATGCTTCAGAGCTTGATACTGGCTGTATCAGATGTCAAAAAAAAAAAAAAAAAAACTAAAAAAAAAAGGAGTCTGTTTTCTGGATCTATTATACTGTACATCAAAAAAATCTTACAGAATTGAAGACTAAATCCTACTTGATGTTCCCATTATTAAATTTAAATGTTGACATTATTATTATTATTATTATTATTATTATTATTATTATTATTATTATTATTATTATTATCGTCATCATCATCATCCCCCCCCTCTGTAACAGAGTGTCGTGTGTGCATTTAAGTAGTGTTCTTAAAACGATTGTAAGATTTTATCTCCTCTTTTCATTAGAGCTTCTCTTTTATATGACCATGAAATGTTTCTTTCATCCTCTATCTCTATATCTATCTCTACCATTCTGCACATGTTAACTGTGAAAAAAAATGCCTTCATATAAGAACATAACTAACCTTCTGACCAAATGTAAAGATGTTCTACTTTATCTCTAATAGATTCTTCTAGAAGAATTGAAAGATGATAGAATATTATGCCTTATTGGATATATGAGACACTGTTACTGACATTCCTTTTCACTCGACTTAGTTCATGGAGGTCTCAGGTTTTTAGCTGCTCAGAACAACATGAGCCATGTACACTTAATCAACATAGCATAGTTGTCTGCGTTAGTTATGGTAAGTTAAATATTGGTATTAAAAATTGCCATAGGTAAAACAATAAGCCTAAGACTGGGGTGTATCCTGAGAAATGACTGGTTTGATATGGAGAAAAACAAAGCTAAATATTACATGTGCCCAGACAGTCAAAATATTGTAGCTATGAAGAAGACTACATACGAACTAAGTCACGTGAAAAGCATTGTAGTTACGTCACTCTCTCAAACCCCCTTTTTTTTTTTACAGTTGGAGAAGTTGCATACGTGGAGTTGTTCCATGATGAAAATGATAAACCTCGAGGGTGCGGAATAGTAGAATTTGAAAATGCTGATTCAGTGAAGAAAGCCGTAGAGAAAATGCACCGTTATGATTTGAATGGAAGAAAACTTGTTGTGAAAGAGGTGAGCACTAGTGTAATCCAGTATGAAATTGTGTACGGTAAAAATGTTGTTCAAATATCTAGACTTTGACAACAAAGACATTAGTCTCCTTGCACTCCAATATTTTTTAGGTATGTAATCTTCTTTTTGTAGGGCTCTTCATTTTCTTAAATGTTCTGATTTTCATGGTAATTGAGGAACAATTCCTGGATTAGATAACGTAAAAAAGAAATTATGTATTGCTAATTCAGGCAATATTTATGGACTTTCAATTAGCATATGACTCTGTTTGAAGAAATAAATTATTATTAAAACTCCAGAAATTAGGTATCTCCAGCAATATGTTAAAATGGATATCAGAATTCCTTAGTCAAAGATTCATTGCTATTAAATTCAATAACTCACTTTCTAGTTACAAACATATCGAGGTCTACTCCAGGACGCTGTCCTCAGCACAACTCTATTCAATATTTATATAAATGACTTACCGTCCCTATTAGAGGAATCAAACATGAAAACAGCACTATTGGCAGATGATATAGTTTTGTGGAATTCTGAATCTCACAGACATAGAGACAAAATTCAAAATTCTGCTCTTAAGCTCTAAATCAACTACATGAATGGAATACATCAAATTTGATGATCCTCAATTTAAGCAAAAGTAACTGTCAAATATTTTCACTTGGTAAAAAAAAAAAGAATTCAGTATCCAGTACAATGGCCAACACCTTCCTAGGACTTATCTTGGAATTATTTTCTACAGTAAGTTAGCATGGAGCAACCATTTGAAATATATTTCTGAAAAAGCTCGTAAAAGATTCTCTCTTCTGAAAAGACTAGTAGGAAAGAAATGAGGATGCTCTAGAAATACTTTGAACACTACATACAAAATGTTTGTACAGCCAGTGCTGACATACTGCAAAGAAATTTTAATTACTTCGCCTTTCATAAACGAAATAGAATATCTTAGCATGTAGGCTTTCATGGCAGTGTCTAATTGAAACGGAGCTTCTGGGCAAAGTTGTTTGGTCTACTGGTGAAGATATTCCTAGATGTTTCGTCTACTACTGCGGCAGACATCTTCAGTGGTGAGGTATCCTAAAATAGAATATGTTCAAAACTAAGCTCTCAGGCTCATTACTGGTGGAATCAAAACAACTCCAATAGATTCTATGAAATTCCTCACTAATATTAATAGCATCAAAATGTCAATAGAAGAAAAAGCACTAATTCAGTATGAAAAACTTATCAGGTTACCAGGAAACAGTTGGCATTCATACAGTCCTATTTGTAGATTAAAAACTCAGTTTCATATCCATGTTCAAGAATTAAAAGAGAAAATCAACATCCCGAATTTAAAAGAAAATTTACGAATTAAACCAAACACTTCAACTCTCTTTAATATAGAGTATAATCTAAATTTAACACAAGAAATACTGAAATCAGAAGTAAACACTGAAATAATGAAACAATTGTCTTTAGAGGCATTTAATATTAGGTACCCTTCACAAAACTGGCTTCATTTATACACTGACGGATCCTAGATTTCCAGGGAACAGGGTGAAGGTGCAGGTGTTACGTGCTGTCTCTTCTCATTTTATAGATCTCTTGGATATGGAACAAAAAGTTTTGATGGAGAAATCATTGCAATAAGTGAAAGTCTCTGAAATCGTCTATGCCTTGCTTACTTTCAAGGAACCCGGAGGTTCATTGCTGCCCTCACATAAGCCCGCCATTGATCCCTATCCTGAGCAAGATTAATCCAATCTCTACCATCATATCCCACCTCCCTCAAATCAATTTTAATATTATCTTCCCATCTATGTCTTGGCCTCCCCAAAGGTCTTTTTCCCTCTGGCCTCCCAACTAACACTCTATATGCATTTCTGGATTTGCTCATATGTGCTACATGCCCTGCTCATCTCAAATGTCTATGGGATTTAATGTTACTAATTATGTCAGGTGAAAAATCTTATTGTTAGGTTTCTTAACAAGCTGTTTTTTACGGTGATGGGTTGTTAGCACTTCACCCAATCCCCAAGCTGGAGGACCAATGTTCTATGCAACATCAATAGATTTAAAAATGCAGTTGTATTGTCAGACTCCAAAGCAGCTATTTTATCAATAGTCTCTAGAGACACACCTTCATCTCAAACAGTAGAAATAACTGAAATGCTCTCGCAATAACACTCGATAAAATAATTGTATTCAAATGGATACCATCCCATTGTGGAATCCTGGGAAACGAGAATGCAGATGCTTTAGCAAAGAAGGGCAGCACTGCTACTTACAGACCTGTTACTAAATCTACGTATTACTCTGTGAAGAGATTTATTAAATCTACATACTTAGACTTCAACAAACACAATTTGATAACACAATCTCAAGGGGAAAAATGGAACTCTCTGCATCATAATCCACAGTTAATTCCCAATTTACCATGCAAATCGTCTGTAGCTGCATTTAGATTGGCAACAGGCCATGATTGTTTGGCCAAACACCTGCATAGAATTGGAATATATTGGTCCACTAACTGCCCATTGTGCAACTCAAACCAAGAAATGAATTCGGAACACCTCAAAATCTGTGCCTCAGTGGCTGACCATGAAAAATATTGAATTGCAAGAGGTCAAATGACTTTGTCAAACATCTGGCATTAGAAAACAACAACAACATTTCTACATTGACAGGCAGTAGTAACTTTTGTAGTTAAACTAGGTGAAATTCTAATATTATCAGAGATATTCTGTTGTAGGGACATTCTTAATACTTCAAACTCTGCTGTGACTATTAAAAATTATTTTAATAAATGGTTACTGTACGTACTTGAGGTGAAACCCAGGTAAGACTATTGTATTTTTAAGTGAAAAAAATGCTGAGTGCAATATCGTGGGATGCAGATGTAATGCTGTTGACTCTATATAGTAAATTAGTGCATGTAAAAGAGCCTTTTGTTGATAGACAAAATTGTATGCCAAAATTCTTCATTTAATACTCTATTCCAAACTCTAAGTAGCAGATGTTGACTATAATTATAGTGAAGTTATCCAATGGGAGATTGGGAATGTGACTGTTCAGAATACACTGATCCAGTCTCTTATGTGTAATAGTAACTGCCAGTGTACATGTACGAGAATTGAAAATGAGACTAGCTAGGATGAAGTTGGCTGTGAAGAACCAGGGGTAGATATTGGAAATTCAAACGAACTGTCCTTCAGAAATGTTTGTAATTTGAGTGCTCAGGAAATAATATTTAAACAGAAAGTTGTTACTCTAATATGATTATTGGTAAGTTCATAACACAAAAAAAAGGGGGTATTTCTGCATTGTATTGAAGTGGCATCTGGTAGCTGAAGTTTATTGGAGCTTAAATTACTGATGTGTACCAGGTTGTCTGGTTTAGGTTATTTCATATTTCAGAAAGTTTGATGTCCTTGAGCATGGCTTCTATGCTGGCGGCAGTAAAACTGATAGGTTTATAAAGATGGAACTGTTGATATTTTTCTCCACTGTCTACTGCAAATGCTACCTGTGTTCAAAAAGTATCGAACCTTTTGTTGGCAAAGATGCATTTATTCATATAGACTGTACTTCGAAGTAGTTCCCTTGGTAATGCACACACTTCTCCCAGTGATCCCACCTTTGTTGCAAACACTTCTGGAGTGATGTGCAGCTGGGCTGTTGCATTCTGCATAATAGCTTCTCTTGATTCAAATCGGGTCCCTTTCAGTGGCATTTTCAACTTAGGAATAGCCAAAAATCAGACAGACCCATATCAGGAGAGTAAGGAGCCTGACAAACCACGGAAATGCTGTGTTTAGCAAAGAAACTCTGAATCAGATGTGAAGAATGGGTGGGTGTGTTATGATGATGGAGCTGTCAACTTGCCTCTGCCCACATGTCTGGTCGCTTGCATCACACGGCATGACAAAAGTGACAAAGGACCACCTGGTAGTACTACTTGGTAATGGTTGTGCCGCCTTGTGTGTACTCCACGGGAGTCAAAGAAATCTGTCAGCATGACCTTCACATTGCTGTGGACCTGCTGTGATTATTTTGGCCTCAGGAATGATGGGTATTTCACTTTGAGGTCTGTATCTTTGTTTCTGGGTCGTACCCATAAACCCATGACTCATCACCAGTGATCTCGGTGTTCAGGAAGTTGGGGTCACTGTTTGTGTTGTCCAGCATGTCCCGTGCGATTTCCAGAGTTGTTTCTGCTCCATTGTTAGCAGCTTTGACACGAATTTTGCGGACACACTCTTCAATCCTAAATCCTCAGTCAAAATTGAATGTACCGATCCATTGCTTATCCCCACCTCGTTCTCGGACTGTGATACGACGATCCTGCATGACCAATGTCAGCACTTGGTTAGTAACATTGTCGTTCTGTCTTGTTCATGGCCTACTGGAGACAGTTCGCCATCCACTGATGTGCGGCCATCTTTGAAGCGGTTATATAGTAGTCTCAATCATATGAGCCCAGGAGCTTTCCTTTGTAAGCGACAGTGAAACACTTTTCACTGTTGACCACCTTCTTACTAATTATAAAAAAGCTTGGAGCCAATTGTTTTGTGACATGTTGTTACCGTACTTTATACTAACAATTAAATGAGATGAAACATACCTTTACTCGTCATCATCACTGTCTCCCACATGAATCTCATATCTCTCCAGGGTATTTTCTGTGTCGTGATTTATGTACTTGTTCTCAAATTTGTATGTTGGACGCAGGAGGAGCCTTTTTCTGTATTTTTTTTTTAACATACTCATGCGCATTACAAACAAACTTTTGGCTTTGTTCATTTAAAGTTTCTGTCTGTTTCCTTTGGGAAACTGGAATCACTAGTGCTAGGTTGAGGGTTACTTTGTTCATTTTCAAAAGAAGGGATTTGGTTTGTTTCCCAAGGCCTTCACATATTGTTGAAACTATTAACTACACACTATCAAATAGAACCAGAAAAATAACTCTACAGAAACATCCAACTAAAACACGTGCTCACTGAAGAAGAATGCACTGATTAGCAACAGTGATTATTCTGGCCATAAATTATAATCCACAGCTGCAATACAGTGTCATTGACATTGTTGTCGGCTCTTTATACCTCACAGCCTTCCGCTTTCTTTGATAGCGTCTGGGCTCGAATGCGTCTGTACCACTCCTTTATCCATGAGATGCTCATAGCATCATCCCCGAAGGCCTGTTGGATCTTGCGAATGGTTTCCACTTGGGTATCACCAAGTATTACGGAAAATTTAATGCAACATCGCTGCTCATGTCATTCTTCATTTTACAACAATTAGAAATCCGACGAGCACTAGCTACACGTCTTCACTCAGAGGCTGACTGACTCCATCTGTGGATGGGAAAAAATTCGCTCCTGTTCATGAATGTTTCCTACACATCTCCACCTTGCTTCATTTGTTTGGGCGGGAAAAAATAAGATTGGATACTTTTTGAATTTATCTCGTATGTATATTTGAAGACACTCTCATTCTCCATCTTTATTAAGGGTGTAGGTTACTGCTACAAAACTAACCACGAATGACCTGTTATGCACTCATAAACTGGAAATCAATTCAGAAGATTTGTGTGTGTGACCAACTTCATGATACTTTTGGATTTAATTTTCTGACAGCTTGCGTTTCCTAAGATAACTATGACTGATGTGGCTTAAACTTGGGCAATCCAGCAAAATGTTAGGTGGTTGGGTTACTCTGCCTCCATCCCATATTTCCAAAAATTTGGATCACCAGTAAGGCCCAGATGGCAGTGTCTGGTCAGAAAGTCCAGTTACTCATTTTAAAATATTCATTACCAAAGCCAGTAGTTGTTTAGTGGAGTCAGATTTTGGTTCTCCAATAAGGAGTTTGCCTATCTCATGGCTGGTGTAGGTTTCCAGGCTTCTAGCAAACCTTTCATCAGATTCTCCTTTAGATCCTGTTTGATTGTATGTATTTCAAAGTTGCCAACACAAGATTCTGGACCGTAGCATTGGATGGAAATTGCATGTTTGGCCAGTAGATTGCCATACACTTCACTGTGTTCTGGGACTCAAATTGGTTGTACTTTATTTCTTCTGGATAAGATTTCCAGGGTGTTTCTGGATTCTTCAATCATCCTGGGGTGGACTCTGTGTACTCTTAACACAGCCTGGCTATCAGAGCAAATAGATGTTCATGCCTTGGCATGGTCTATTTAGGCTCTCTTGAGCACAAGTTAATATTGCAAAAACTTCAGCTTGGGCCTGGGACACACTCATACATGAAGATATGTGTATATCTTATATACATTTCTATAAACCAGCATATTGTTTAAGTCAGATTGAGAATATAGTGTGTAACTGTTTTGGTTTCAGGATTATGATGTTGAGCGTGATAGATATGGCCGTCCACAGAAAGGTGGTGGTGGCGGCGGTGGTATGATGAGCAGTAATGCTGGAGGAAACAGAATTAGAGACGAACCCAGGAGCAAATGGGACCCGATTCCATCTCTTGCATCATCTCTGAACCCTGCAGTTGGAGGAGGAAACCAAAATAAGTGGGGAAACACGTATGGTCTCAGCCCACAGTTTCTGGAGTCTCTGTGGATTAACGGACCACTTGTCACAAGGGTGTTTGTTGCGAATGTAAGTTGTATTCCTTTTACTGCACATAGTATAATAGAATATGATGGACCAGTTCAAAAGGGAAACGACTCAAAATTTAAAGTTTTGAGAAAACTGCATTTTAAAGTTTCAGGTTGCTATGAAAAGTCGAAGGAGCATTGAAATTACTTAAAATTCTGTTAATGATGTTTTATATACAATATACTGTAAATTTCAAACTGAAGTGATGTTATTTGTATTTTTCACAGCAACATGAAACTTTAAAATGCAATTTTCTCAAAACTTAAAATTTTGAGTTGTTCCCCTTTCGAACTGGCCCATCAATATATAAGTTCATTATTAACTATAAGAATTGGAATATAAATATTAATCATTATTATATTTTTTTCAGTTGGATTATAAGGTAGATGAAAAGAAGTTGAAAGAAGTGTTCAAGCTTGCCGGGAAGGTCGTATCAGCAGAACTGAGCCTTGATAAGGAAGGCAAAAGTAGAGGTTTTGGCGTAGTTGAGTATGAACATCCTGTTGAAGCTGTTCAGGCAATATGTATCCTTTCTGCATTTTTTAAAGTAACTATAAGTATAGGAGAAATTGGTTTCTTCAGTACTTGTGTATAAGCATCATTGTCACATATTAATATGTATAAAGTCCTACAATTGAATTCTTGTATTATTTTTCAGTTTAACTAGTCTGTAATGTTTTGTTACCATATTATTATTTTATTGATTTACAATGTCGAAACTAATTTCATGGACTGTGGTTTCTGCGTAAGACATTAAAGGGAAGCAGCACACACAAATATTCTCATGATGGAACACATCTTAAATGGGTAATCTAAAAATTGGAAATGGAATTATATTATAATGACTATAGAAAATAAATTGCCATGTATCAACATCACCACAGCGTAGTGTGTCCTCCACAGCATGGTTGCGGATAGAGGAGACTGCCTCCGAATACAGTGGAACCTCGGTGAATCGTTCCTGTTATCGTAGTTTTCCTGCCTTTTTCGTCCACTTCTTTTGGTCTTGGAAATAATCCCATATAAATAACGTTATTTTTTCTGGTTTCATCGTTTCTCAAACTATATTTTATCACATGGATCGTTGAGAAATCACTATCCAGATGCCATATTTTCATGCATGGATAGGTTTCTTTTACTTTGAAAGGACGAACTTTTTGTCCTCCATTATTACCTTTGAAGCAAGAGAATGCAGAAGATTGTGATTCGGAGACTGTCAAACTTCTTGGAGAAACGTAAAATGTATTATGCCGCCATGATATGTGATGTGATTCGTCATCTTACAGCAGCACGTGAATTCTCAATGTGTGTTTGGTATAGTCTGTTAATGTGGAAATTAGTTACGCGTGTGATCTGTGCTATGAAAACAAGTATTAGACTCTGAAAAGAAGTGCAGTTTTATATTGAGTAATCATATTTTTCCACACAACGATGTGGAGCTGTATAAACAATTGATACAGTGTTATTATGTAATATATTACGCAGTCGTCTTACCTAACGAGATTTGTCATCTTGATGCTGCGACTTGTTTAGAGTCAGCTGTGCTACAACACAGACGCAAGTGTTTCTGTACACTGTTTATGTTCAGTACATGTTTGTATGCTTAAACACGTACAGGAGAAACATCTTTGTAGGGTTACTAAAGAGCTAGAAAAGTTTTGGCATTATTTTCGTGCAATGTGATATAGGCCTAATTTGTGACGCAGGTTCTTTATGCAACAATGTGGGCTAATTTAAGCCCGGCTACTTTAAGCAGGAGTATTAATTTGATGGTAACACATCTGCATTCTGAACGTATCACAAATGAACGTGTATGATTTTCACATTTTCATTTCTGTTTAAATTATCAGTAATGACCAACATCTCATAAGGAATAGTGAACTAATTTCTAGAGTGAACATCATCCTTATAACACGTATGACTTGGTATGATGGTGTGGGAGGGTAAAAAACTGTTTACTTCAGCATCGTTCTTACCAGAAATTCACTATTGAATTCAGGCATAAAATGTGCATGAAACAAAACCTGATTGCAAATTTTTCTGCAAAAAATAGTGTACATAATGTTCTAATAAATGTGCATTCAGTGCAATCACTAACCATTCAGTTCATTTTGTACTCTATTTAAGCAAACGGTAGGTTTTATCACAAGTTTACAAACAAGAATAAAATATTAAGAGACAAGTTCATTATGATTTTATATTATGTATGATTATTGTTAAAAATTAAATGCATCGATTTTGTGGTTATTCCCGCTTAAAACTAGGGAACAGTGGATACGTTCACAATTCTGTTGTCTTATACACCTGAATATTGTAATTTTTATGGTTTTCCGGTATTATCGTTTTCCCATATTTATCGTTTTTATACCCTGTTCCCCAGAAAAATGATGGTTCTTGATTTCACTGTATATTGAAGCAGTTGCGGACAGCCGATAAGGGGTGTTCGTCCTCCAGCTTGAGGGTTGAGTGAAGGGCTGATGACCCATCACCATAAAAAGCAGCTTGTTACGAAACCTAACAATAAACCTCGGAATGGGACTGATTCTCTGGCACGACCACAGCAAGGAAATAAGGTTATAAGATTTGATATTTGCAATGTTACAAGTCTATATAGAATAGGAGGGTAACATTAGTAGTGAAAGAACTAGCTTGATACAGAATAGACTTTGTGGGAGTACACGAGGTTAGGTTAGATGAGAATAGCATATCACAAATAGGAGATTACTTGTGTTATGGGAAAGTAAACAATAACCAAATAGGAACAGGATTCTTCGTTTATAAAAGAATAAAATAAGCACTAACAGAGGTCGAATTTATCAGTGACAGGTTATCATACATATAGTACTCGCTCTGAAGGCAAGAGAGTGAATAACCCAAACACCCCTTGCTGTAACTAAATGGACTCGCCTGACCCAGGTGCAGATCGCTGGCGACTGTCAAGACTAAATAACCGTACTGTACTTACTATTTGGGAAAAGGAAATTGTACTGGAACAATGGGAGTCCATAATTGTACATATCTTTAAAAGGGGGGACAAGACTAACTGTAGGAACTTTTGAGGAATATCACTTTTGTCGTACAAAATTTTGTCCACTATTCTTTTGAGAAGATTAACTCCATATGTAGATGAAATTATTGGTGATTATCAGTGTGGTTTCAGGTGTACTAGAGCGACTGTTGATCAGATTTCTTGTATTTGACAAATATTGGAGAAAAAATTTGAGTATAAGGCTACAGTACACGAGTTATTCATAATTTCAAAAAAAGCATATGACTCGATTAAGATAGAAGTTCTATATGATATTCTTATTGAATTTGGTATTCTCAAGAAACTAGTTCGATTAAGTAAAATGTGTCTCAGTGAAATGTACAGCAGACTCTGTATAGGTCAGTTTCTGTCGGATGCTTTTCCAATTCACTGTGGGCTAAAGCAAGGAGATGCACTATCGCCTTTACTTTTTAACTTTGCTCTAGAATATGCCGTTAGGAAAGTCCAGGATAACAGAAAGGGTTTTGAATTGAACGGGTTACATCAGCTGCTTGTCTACGCGGATGACGTGAATATGTTAGGAGAAAATCCACAAACTATTAGCGAAAATACGGGATTTTTACTTGAAGCAAGTAAAGAGCTAGGTTTGGAAGTAAATCCCAAAAATTCAAAGTGTATGGTTATGTCTCGTGACCAGAATATTGTATGAAATGGAAATATAAAAATTAGAAATTTATCCTTTGAAGAGGTGGAAAAATTCCAATATCTTGGAGCAGTAGTAATAAATATAAATGATACTCAGGAGGAAATTAAACAGAATAGATACAGGAAATGCGTGTTATTATTTAGTTGATAAGCTTTTATCATCCAATCTGCTCTCAAAAAAGCTGAATGTTAAAATTTATAAAACAATTATGTTACCGGTTGTTCTGTATTGTTGTGAAACTTGGACTCTCACTTTGAGGAACAGAAATTAAGGGTGTTTGAGAATAAGGTTCTTAGGAAAAGAGAATAGAGAAAGTTACACAACACAGAACTGCATGCATTTTATTCTTTTCCTGACATAATTAGAAACATTAAATCCAGACGTTTGAGATGGGCAGGGTATGTAGCATGTATTGACAAATCCAGAAATGCATATTGAGTATAAGTTGGGAGACTGGAGGGAATAAGATCTTTGGAGATGATGAGATGTAGATGGGAGGATAATATTAAAATTGATTTGAGGGAGGTGAGATGATGTTGGAGACTGGACTAATGTTGCTCAGGATAGGGACTCATGGCAGTCTTATGTGAGGGTGGTAATGAACCTCCAGGTTTCTTAAAAGCCATAAATAAGTAAAGGCTCTGAATATATAAATTTAGAATGATTTGTGTTATAGTTGGAAGCTGACTGGAAGAAAAAAAATCTGCTTATGGTGAAATCAGTATGTGCGATTTTTAAATTACTTAAATTATAAAAGTTGTTTTCATTTGTCAGCATATACAGAGTGAATGATTAGTAATGTTGATTTCAGAGGGGTATTCTTTGAAATATATCAAACAAATTTTAATACCATTTTGCTTGTTTTTGCTTCCTTTTGTAGGTATAGTGTGTTTTGGGAAATCTATTGATGTAATTTCTCACGTGTAAATTGATATGTTCTTTGTTTAATTAAATATAATTTAAATACATAGTTAGACTGGAACAATTGGAAATGAAAGCCCTGTAATGTGTAATGTTTCTCATTACAATTCGAAATTTAAGTTTTACAGACTGTGCAGTAATGAGATACTCTTTCGATAAGTTTGGTATTTGAGTTAATTTCCTTGACTTTTGAGCAGCCATGTTGCACAATCAGACATTATACGACCGCAAGCTGACGGTAAGAATGGACCGAGTGGAGCACAAACTTGAGGGACCTCCAAAATTACCAGAGGGTTTGCGAGGCCTGGGAATGGGACTGGGTGCAGGTGGCACTCCATTACAGGATGTTACTCGTAAGTTTTTGTGTATCTTTTAGTATGAAAGTCTTTTTTCTTTTTCTTCTGCTTCTTCTTCTTCTTCTTCTTCGAGAAAATAAGTGCTTAAATACTTTTAGTTTGTTACACGAAGTGAAGTATAGTGAAATTATGACACAGAAAGTTGTTGTTTTCTAACGCCAGGCGTTTGACAATAAAGTCATTTGACCTCTTGCACTCCATTATTTTTCAAAGATATTATCATGGCCAGCCACTGAAGCACAGATTTTGAGGTGTTCTGAATCCATTTCTTGGTTTGAGTTGCACAATAGGCAGTTAGGGGACTGATATATTCCAATTGTATGCAGGTGTTTGGCCAAACAATCATGGCCTGTTGCCAATCTAAATGCAGCTACAGACGATTTTCGTGGTAAATCGGGAATTAACTGTGGATTTTGATGCAGAGAGTTCCATTTTTTCCCTTGAGATTGTGTTATCAAATTTTGTTTGTTGAAGTCTAAGTATGTAGATTTAATAAATCTTTCACAGAGTAATACGTAGATTTAGTAACAGGTCTGTAAGTAGCAGTGCTGCCCTTCTTTGCTAAAGCATCTGCATTCTCGTTTCCCAGGATTCCACAATGGGATGGTAAGCATTGGAATACAATTCTGTTATTGAGTGATATTAATTGAGAGAGACAGAAAGTGATTTCGATATTTTAACAGAAATACCAATCTTCTTATTCCCGGAAGTGAAAAAGTTTTTTACAGTAAAAATTTCAATCTGAATTAGGTGGGATCAAAAGTTTGGGGTTCAAATAATGGGATTTCAAATTAAAACACATGTAAGCAAATATCCCATAAAAAATTTTGAGAAATTCAAAGCACCATTGTGAACAATTGGAATTAGCCATGTAAAATTGTAATGTCATATTAAGTTCGAAGAAAGAGAAGTGCAAAAATGGAGCTTGAGAAATCGTCCTTCAGTTCCATGTGTCACAGTTGTTGAAAGCAATGTCTTTTTTGTTGTTAATGACCAAATTCCTGAACCAAATATCCCTTATTTTGCTGAATGGACATTTTCCCGAATCTGTTATGCTGAATCCACTTTGTATCGTTTATTTAAAAATAGGTATGCAAGTTTCTACAGCAGCATAATAAACAATGTCTTAATGTAGCTGCGCATTTCACAAAATCAGCACTTCTAAATCTTCAAGTAAATGTGGCACAGTACTAAAAGTTAAAATGGAACACAAACCAAGAATTACAATTTGCGGGAAAAATTCACTAAGTTATTGTTAAATGGTTACATTTATTATAAAAGTAGAAATGGGACAGAAGGAAATCTTACTGTGATTGCAAGAAACTGAGCACAAGGAGTGTAATGCAAGAGCCATTATGTTAAGTCATGGTAAAATGGTGACAGTTGTTAAAGGTGACGTAACTCTCCACATTCTTATGCACCCAATAGAGAAGAGACTGATGCTGAAATTGCAAAAGCAAACCTGAAATTTATGGCATAGGAACATGTGTACTAAACCCCAGAGAAATTTGGAGAAATGAATTACACGAAGTTCCTTCATGTGTTTTAATACTGCTACCAGAACGTGAAAATTGAAGAAAGCTGTAAACAGGGAAACACAAAAAGATCTACCAGTTAACTTGATATCGCTGACACAATTTCAGGAGTTTGCAGAGAGATTAAAGAAATTTTGAAGGTGATAACTACTTTGTATTTGATAGTTTTGATGAAGGTGGAGAGACTGAAAATCAGATAATAGTGTTTGGAACATGTCAGAATTTAGAAATATTATTTAAAAAAAAAAAAAAATCTGGTTTCTTGATGGAACATTCAAACAGCCCCAATATATTTTCACAGTAAGAGGCATGAAACTTTTACTATACTACACGACCATTCAGATAGTCGAAGCACTGAATATTATAATTGTTTAGTAAACAATAGCAAATCAAGGGGCAGGTTTGCCTTGATAAAATCACAACTGATAATAGTTTAAAAGAACATATATTAAAATAATTACACCTAATATCAGTTTATACTTACTAAAGCTACCATTAAGCAACATGTTATATAAAGTAACAAGCTTGTAGCTTTAAACTCACTCTTAGCACTTCACACAGCGAGATTAACAGAACTGAAATGCAATCCTTGTCTCCTGGTAACCACCTCCTCAGAGAACTGTTTCTTCTTCCTGAGTTCTCCTGTTAAAGTAATGAAAGTGTTGCAAAAGAATAAATGAAAATACATAAGATATTGCACTTCATGTCAACAATAAAGAAGTTGGATACCTAAACTACTTGTGCTAAATGAATCTTGATGCGGGTTTGTTGAGAATTTTTTTTTTACATCATAAATACTTTGTAATAATTTATTGTATTTAGAACTATAAGTTTAGCTGTTATCTTCTAGGTTTTGAAAACTGAATCTTTCTTCGAAATACAAATTAAGTAATATTTCGAATTAAAATTATGAAAGCATATAAGCTACAAAATAACAAGTGTTAGAATAATATATTGCCTTGAAGCAATTTCGAAATGAGATGTTTTTACTGTATGTAATACGAGGGTCTTGGCAGTCATGTTATATCTTCCAAACTTGAGGCAACACAGTCCATCACATTCCAATGATCTTCAAACACATATAGTGAATTTCCATTGTTGCAGATTTATCACCTGATACAACATAGTTGCCATGACTCATGAAATAACCCTCTATATAGCCAGAAGTTTACACAAAGTAGTGTGTAGGCTTTCTCTTACATTTGCGTTGTGAAAGAAATTTCTTTTGTTTTGTTACTTCTCAAGGAAAATTTCAGATTTCTTAGAAACAAGACAACCTCTTTTTAAAGTTAATTTAATTCTCCTTTAATTTGTCTCGTATCTTCCCACTATTTGCAAAGTCATTGATGTAGTCTCAGGAATTGAGCTTACTTTCGGGTGTGGGTTTGAACCTCTCTTGAGCTGATTATATAATATGGTTGTCGTATTTGTCCGTCCCCCTCCCAGAGGTTTTCTCCAACTATAAGACGAATGTTAGGTAATCCAATGGTGAACACTGAGACTCATCTTCATTACTAGGCCCACTTGAATTGTATAAATTCCTAGTTGATACAGCATTGGTAAATCTATTAACATTTCTGCAGACGAAAGTTCAGTTTAATAGTAAAGTAAGTGAAATCTTTAACGTGATATAACAAGCAAGGCAACTTGCAAGAGAAATAATTATAGATTTGTATTGTATTATGTCATGGTTAAAGGAAATCTTATTATGTATGTTTAAGGTGTATTGGAATTTATATTGACAATGTTTGGTTTGTAATGTTTAGGCAATCTCCCCAGTGCACAAGCCGCCACTGGGCTAGCAGGTGCTGTTCCTGCAGGAGCTGCAGCAGGATTGGGAGCTGGATTAGGTAATTGTACAACTGTACTACAAAATCAGCTGTGTAACTTAGTATTGAATATAACCAGCATTACCTCTAACCCAACAAGGCTATTTGAAGTGTTAACAATGTACAAGATTGCAACCGTTATGTTATATGAAAATTTCTTGCCCAATGTTTTGAGTACCGGTATTTTAGTTAGGCTCTTAAGACAAAAGATTGCAACATACAGACCTGGAAGTTTACACACTTTCCTGTGATTTGCTGTAGCAGTTCAGATATGTTTTTGGAAAGAAGTACTTTTCGTATTTACTTACAGAGCTTATTTGCCTTTATTTGTTTATGTATATATTTACTTTCGTGAGGTTTATTTGAATGTATATTGATTGATACTGGAATTTGAATACACATTGTAATAGTTCGTATCCTAAACGATATTACTTCACATAAGCACTCATTCCATACATCCAGACAATGCTGTCGACCTGGTTGGCAAGTTGGTATAGCGTTGGCCTTCTATGCCCAAGGTTGCGGGTTCGATCCCGGGCCAGGTCAATGGCATTTAAGTGTGCTTAAATGCGACAGGCTCATGTCAGTAGATTTACTGGCATGTAAAAGAACTCCTGCGGGACAAAATTCCGGCACATCCGGCGACGCTGATATAACCTCTGCAGTTGCGAGCGTCGTTAAATAAAACATAACATTTAACAACATCCAGACAATGCTAATATTGCAATGATGGTAATAAAAATAACTTTTGTCCATTTACAAAATACTCAGGTTCATTTGGCACCATTCACGTGAAAGAACTCGTTTGCTTCATATGCATGTGCTTCAGTTTTCTTTGCTAACATCTGAGAAGGGGAGAGGTAGCATTTCATGTTGATGTATGAATATTTCATATACCTTTTCAGATTATACAGTTAAAAAATCACGAGGTATTGGAATGTCAAATATGTCAGCATTTGTTTTGTTGCTTTTAGTTTTATCGAAGTCCATTTATGAGTTTTCCCTTTCACTGCTTGTCGTATTTGTTTACCCTTTTTTTTTTTTTTTTCTTTTTTCCTTTTTGCGATATCTTGGATGTTAGTCCAAGAAGGAAAATTTGTATTTATAAGCTTTCATATCATGGATCCAATGGTAATTAGAATTGTTTTTTAATAGTTTATATATTAATTGTTGGCATATACAGTATGGATACTGCTTACCAGGATTCATATTATCACTTCACCATTTGGTTGGTGATATCAACATTGTTATTTCATTGTAATGTTTTACAATAATTTTACATTTTAGGTGCAGCAGCGTTGTCAAATGTAGTTGGTCCATCACCATTAGGTAAGATTTTTCTTTGTTAAGGAGGTCAGTAGTGTTATACCTCAGTTCATTGCATTTTTAATTTGAATGTAAGTATCTATGAAACAGCTTATACCAATATTAATTCTTCTTTTGGGATAGAGGTGATGGTTGTATTGGGTACTAAATTCTGATGTTTATAGGGATTGTTTCTATTGGAGGTATTATGACAAAAGATTTGATCATGTTCATTGTTCATTTCGTTTCCTAAAACTGACTTGCTGAAATGCGATAATTCAAACTCTCAAACGAAAACACATTAATTCATAAAATTCCTAGTACAGTGGAGCTGCTATTATCGTTGATTTGTTTGCCTATGTAAACAGCAATAATCGAACAAAAGTAAACCCATGTTGTAGCAATTATTTGTTCCAAAAATAAAACCTAGCCACTTAAAAATACAGTTCTTTTAGCTTATTACAAGAAGTATCATAATCTGTAATGGCAGGACCCTTAACTTGGGATTATTTGTCCCAACTAAGAGCAGCTTATAGATGTTGCTAGTGCTGAAAAGCATAGACAGAGCACTTCGTTCATCTGATAGTATCAGAGTACACTGTAGGCACTGTACACTACTTGTAATGAATGATATGAGGGCTTTTCAAAATGTTTCCTCACTGTGAATCCTGCAGTGGAGACAGAAGGAAGGAGAAGGGTGGCAGGTGTGGTAGGGTGTAGTATGACGAATCGTCATAGCAAGTCTGTTTGGTTGCTACGAGGGGTTGAACATGACAGTGAAACTTGAAAATTGCACCAAAGTTGAACAACGTTCAATGAAGGAGGCAGGTGTACCAGGTTCACAGATTCATCAAAGAATGTGTGCTCAGTATGGTGACAATGCTCTCTCGCATAGAGTTTTATATTAGTGAATAGAAAAGTTTTAAAATGACAGAACAAGTGTGACTGATTCTGAGCGCTTGGGTCATCTATGACAGCCTCAGCTGTTGAAAATGAAGAACAAGCTAAGGATATGATTGATAATTAATATTAATATTAGAGGAGAAAATTCGCTCCTGCGCCGGGGATCGAACCCGTGTCCTTGGTTCTACGTACCAAGTGCTCTCACCATTGAGCTATCCCGAAGTTCAATCCACAGCACTGGATCGAACTCCTCTCCTCCAATGCATTTTCCCTTTGTGGCCTGACTCCCAGTTGGGCATGTATGTCGACATGTTATATTAAGTCATCTGCCATTTTACAAGGAAAAAAAAAAAACTTTATGTAAGGATATGATCCTGGAAGACTGAGGGATGATGATAGAAGAAGTTGCACAAAAACTGTATATCAGCATTGGGTCTGCATATTCTCTGGTGCACGATAATCTTAGATTCCAGAAAGTTTCTGCCAGGCGGGTTCCAAAGCAACTGATAGATGAGCATAAGCTTAACTGTGTAGACATGTGTTCCCGCCGTTTGACACGTTATCGTGAAGAAGGTGACAACTTTTTGCAGAGGATTGTGACAGCTGATGAAACATGAGTTCACCATTATGAACCCGAAAGCAAGAGGAAAAGCATGCAGTGGAAGCGTCCGATATTACCTGTCTCCAAAAAATTCAAGATGCAACCATCAGCAGGCAAGATGAAGTTGACGGTCTTCTGGGATTCTCAATGGCGGACCACCTAAGGTCCTCGAGGTCTGCCCTTGTAGTCCTTCAAAAAAGACAGAAGAAAAAATTAAATCGAATTGCGTACCACACTGTAGCTGAAAATCTCAGAGTTTGTAAATCACACATGGCAATTGCCTTTCACATTTTCTCCCAGAACTGACATTTTATGAAATTTATTTACCTTACCAGTCTATCGTCTTCCCACTCTACTCTCAGCAACAAAAGAGGGACACTATGAACGTGGTGTTTCTCGCCATCTTTTCCGTGCATAAATGGCTCTGTGCCTGTTACCCAGCTAGGGACCACCCAAAGTCATAACAGGACCAAAGTACTGAACCTTTTCATGTATTTAAGACTTTCTTAATAGTTTTGCAGACACCCAGTCTGCACATTCAAATGGTCATGTACTGTACGTCGTACACCAATAATAGAAATGTAAAATTGCATCTTTACTTGTTGAAAATCGGGCATGTTCCTGCATTAATTTCTACATTAAAATGTAAGTATACTGGTATTAAAATTTTCTACATAAATGATAAATTTGCTTTCAACGGAACAAGAGCAAGGTGGTCCGTGGAACTGTTCTGACTTAAAAAAGTGGTCTCCACTTCAGAAAAGTTTGAGAAACGATGCTCTATGGCCTATTCTTGACATACCAGGAATGAGGAGTAACCATCACAAGGGTATCCTATTCTCGCATGCTTCAGACGGAATTGAAACCTGCAGTCTGCTCTAAAAGAAGAGGGAGATTGTCAGATGTTGGCCTTTTGCATGACAATGTCCGTCTGCATTCTTCGGTCCACATGTTACAAACCATAAGAAAATTGAAGTGAGAAATCATGGAACATCTAGGCTATAGATCAGATATGGTGCCATCTGATTTTCATCTTTTTGGGCCACTTAAGGATGCTCTAGGGGGGGAGGGGAGATTTGCAAATGATGAAGACGTAAAGTTAGCGGTGCATCAGTGGCTGTGCGTGCAACCAAAGACTTTGTATTCTTATGGCATTGAAAAGTTGGTAGGATGCTGGGAGAAATGTATTGGAAAGCTGGTTGGTTATGTGGAAAAATAATATAGTTTGTTTGTATATGCTGCAAAGAAATAAAATGACACAAGTGCGGAAACTTTTTGAAAAGTCCTCGTGGTGGTGATGGTGGAGAATCGTTGGGATGTCGCATGAGTACCCAGAGAAAACTCCTGTGATGCCTGGGCCATGGGCTTGTCCATCACAGGTTAGAGCAGGATATTGACCCAGGCCCTGTGGTTTATAAGCCCAGCACTCTATAACAATGGCAGTTATAATAAAAATATATTAAATCCGTTACATTTGTTATAGGGCTGAAGAATTACTGTAAAATTCAATAAACACTGAGTCGCATAGATTGATGAGAAGCCATGTTTATTTACAGATTGTGAAATCAAATTAACAGGTGACATGCTCTTACAAGCTTACCTCACAATGACGTAGGCATAGGAAAAAAAACATCTATACAAGATTGTGCAAAAGATAGTTATCCAAGAGAGATGTACTGGTACATTATCTGATGTACTGGTACATTATCTGCCAAACCAACAATAATAGACTTGAATGGTATTACATAGTCGATGACTGGTAGAAACAATGATAGTTAAAGGTCCACTGTACTACATTCATAAGGGTGTTTTTTTACTTTTGGAGCTAGTTTGTGTAAAGTAGAAATGCATTGTTATCTTCATAAAAATAATGACTTCCCTAGAAACTATTGTTCATTTGTTTCAAATATGATTCCCTTTAGTTTGCCCTGGCCAGTTAGGCATGTGACTGATTAGGGATGATTGAGTTCATGTCATTGGAAATTTATTATCCTCTTCAGACCTGTTGTGTATTATACTATACATAATTTTCTTTTAATTTTTTGTAATGCCTTGGATACTTACGAAATTTTTGAAAAATTAAGTTTGATAGAAATGAAGATTATCGCTTTTGCAACATTTCTATACCAGAATTACAAATTGAAATTTAAAATTTTGGGGCCCAAAGAGTCCAGATTGCCTCAAAATTTGATTTTCTGTGAAGACTTGATTTGTATTTTTGGAACCCCAGAATGATTATGTGACCAATTATTTTTTATTTATTTATTTTTTTTTTAAATATAAATTCCGGACTGATGAGGCTGTAAACAGGATTGTACCTGTGTATGTTGAAAGAAAAGGATTAAGAGTTTAAAGTAAAGTTCGTAAGCATTGCTTGGCTGGTCGGCAGCCCAAACCCCATGCAGTTGCTGGCATTCCCATTCATGAAAGTGCAATTGTCTTCTTGCCTGCAGTCTGTCATTAGTGAGATTTTGTTAGAGGGTAAAGTAATGTTATGCAGTGGTAAGATATTCACTATGTCATGCATCAAGTGCAAAAAGTTGTGTGGCAGAACAAGAAAACCATTTAGAAATAAATTTCTTGACAGCCCAGTTCCAACACGAAAAGCAGTAGTAAGGTTGTAGATAAGTTTAATAAAACAGGTTCTGTGGCTGAAGAGAAAAGAAAACGAAGATGAAATAGTAGCTGCCTTGGAAGGTAGTCCTCGAAAACCTCCTTTCTGCACTTGATGTAAGTCTTAAAGACAATACTACAGTAATTATCTGACCTTTTCACGAGACTTTTCTATGCAATCTCACTCACCACTATACAATAAAACTGTTGTACGCCAATGAAATGTCACCAGTCTGACTGCAGGTGGAAAGAGTGTCACGCTTTCATGAAGGAGATTGCATGGAGCTTAGGCTGTCAACTGGCCAAGAAGTGCTTTGGGCATTTTAAACTGTTTGGTCTAAATGAATGGTGATAGTAGATATTGATAATCATAGACAGTCTCAGATATTAGTTTTACCAAGTTGAGGCTGAGTGATTGACAAGTCGTGGAGCACTGAACATGATAATGGGTCAGTTAAAATTGAAATCACTTTTCAGACAACAAAAAATAAGATAAGACTGTACCATACTTCAGGATGAAGTACACTTGTAATGTAGTACTGTGGTCATTGCTTTTATATTGATGTAGTGATGTGATTAGGAATGCAGAGGACTTTTGCTGTGAGTCTCTAAGGTCGCACAGCAAGTAACGAACACATGCTGCCTAGGCCAATGCAGGTGTATTCCCCAGTTAAATCAGTCCCATAATGATGGCAAGAAGAGAAAAACAGACAATGTTATTTACTGGTTCTCATTCCTAAGCTACTCTGTCATGGTGCGATACAAATTGCAATCTCCGGAACAAACTTGCAGTTACATGTCGAAGATCAGCTGTAATATTGCTAAGTTCTATTCTGTTCTAATGTTTTATTGCAAATCAAGCAACATTTGTGGATTATTTTGTACCAGCAATTTCTACATAAATAGTTTTATTATATGGATTCAGTTTGCCTGGTTTTAGGAGGACTCAGGACCTGCTCAGACCAAGGGTAGGTTCTTACAAGAATTTGAAACGGTCTGTGGTGAGAGAGTTGAAGACCAACTTTCCAAAGGGGCTAAGTGTCAATTTTTCGAATTTCATTTTATTCTAAGAGAGGTAAATCCATATAAGCATTTTATACAAAATGGGCTTTGTCTTTGTTCAACCACAGTCTAGTACATACAGTCACAAAGCTTGAGGTGATTTCTCGCAATACAATGGTCCAAGCAGGTAGCAACTGAGAGTACTAGGAGCAATAGACTGTGCGATTGTAGAAATTCTAGTGGCTAGCAACTAAAGTTCAACTGTCATTGGATGCATATTTCCTACATATTGAGCTTCATGACTATGTACTGAACTGTGGTTCAACTATGACTCATTCGCATGCTGAAAGATATTATTGGAATTATCCCAACATATATTTGACTGTTTTTTCCATCAATATCCCAAGTAACTTGTTTTTGGCACTTATGCTCTTTGGAAAAATAGGTCTTCAATTATTATTGGTAATGCCTGGCCAGTCAGATCACCCTGTCTTCCCTCCTGTGATTATTTTTTTTAGGATAAATCTGTAAATTATTTGATCTGGAAGAAAACATTAGAATATAAATTAGAAATATTACAACAGACCTTCTGGAGACTGCAATTGTGCATTGCATGGTTTAGGTAATTTCCAGCATCTTATGAATGAATGCCAGTAAATGATGTAAAGTAATGAAAGTTTTTTTGCTGAGGTTACAGAATTGATTTAATTTGGGGAAGTGCCCATTGCAGCTACTGCAGCACGCATTCATTAATCGCTGTGCGATCTTAGAGACTCTGTGTATTTACATTTATCTGCTGTATCAATACATTCTCATCTTTCTGCAGGCGTAGGCTCTACTGGACGTTACCTAAACAACCCGTCTTTATCCCAGCGTCAAAGTAAGCAAATAGTCCTTGAATTGGAAGTATATATACTACACTGAGTTTGCCCAAATAGAATGTCACTAAACTTGTAAAACTGAAACAGATACTTATGTTTATTATTCTTATGAAATAAAATTCCTCACATTCATTTGTGATCATTTTTGAGAAGTGTAAGTTAGGAGTAAATACATTTACATGCTGTAAATTTCTTCTGTGAAGTACGCCTTTATACCAGCATTCGAAAATGAAAATAATGAAGTTTTTTCTCATGTAAGTGTTTTATCCTTAGAGATTTGGAACCAAACAATATAAAAAGATTATAGTTTCTCAGGAGGAGGTGGTGCACTACACAGTATCTATTTCACAAGCATCTGTTAACTAAAGAGTAAATGTTAACCATTCTTTCTGAGAATTTCTATGGTTTAATTATAATTTTCATAAAGACAGATTTCGTTATAAATTTTACTTTATCATACAACATATAAAGAGAAAGTATTGTGGTTATGAAAAATATCTATTGTCAAAATGTTTGCAAACATATAAGTTTACAGATCCCTAATACCAGACAAATGGTTGGGGACATGTCAACCTGTCTTGTATACTGATTTCACGTAACTGTTACCCAGATCTTTTTGGATAGTAGAGTCAACTGCAGTTACCTGTGCAGACCAGCATAATATTTTGTTCACTATACCACAGATTTGCTATACATTCAGTATTAATGTCTGCTTGGGATAGACCCACATTTTCAGAAGTCGAAATTGCAATAGAAAATCTGAAAAAGTACAAGTCTCCAGGTATCAATCAAATTCCAGCAGAATTAATACAAGAGAGTGGAAGCGCTTTTTCTAGTGAAATTTATAAACTTGTACTTGCTATTTGGGAAAAGGAAATTGCACTAGAACAATGGAAGGAGTCCATAATCGTACCTATTTTTAAGAAGGGGGACTAGACTAACTGTAGTAACTTTCGAGGAATATCACTTTTGTTGACGTACATAATTTTGTCCAATATTCATTTGAGAAGATTAACTCTGTACGTAGATGAAATTATTGGGGATCATCAGTGTGGTTTTAGGTGTAATAGACTATTGATCAGATTTTTTGTATTCGACAGATATTGGCGAAAAAATGGCAGTATAAGGGTACAGTACATCAGTTATTCATAGATTTCAAAAAGGCATATGACTCGGTTACGAGAGAAGTTTTGTATAATATTCTTATTGAATTTGGTATTCCCAAGAAACTAGTTCGGTTAGTTAAAATGTGTCTGTGAAACTTATAGCAGAGTCCATATATGCCAGTTTCTATCTGACGCTTTTCCAATTCACTACCGGCTAAAGTAAGGAGATGCACTATCACCTTTAAATTATTTTATATGTAAGTTTTTGCGTGGTTTAGTTATTTTTGTCTTAACGATTATTTAATTTATTATTCGTTCTCAGTAATAAGTTTTGTAAATTTATGGGAGTTTGATTTCGGTAATTTTGATTTATTATTGGTAAGATTTGTGCCAGCATCCACGGTTATGCAGTGAATATAAGTGAATCTTTTTGTCCGAATCTTCCCTTTTGTATGAATGGTTTTTTTTTTAAATTTATTATTATTATTTTTTTTTTGCCCTGGCCAAAAGTACTGTTGTTTTGGTAATGCCAGTTATGTGGGTGCCGGATACGAGGGATTTTACTGTACTTTGTTGCAACTTGCACTATATTACGTGAGTTTATAATAAGAGATCAAATGAAAAGTGGAGTCTATCAACAATCTGGTTTTGTGACTGCTTGCCCCATATAATATATAGAATATTCTGTTAAATTAACAAATTAATAAAATAATTATTGTGATTATTAATATTAATAATAAAGTACTATACGAAATGAATAAATAATAAATGAAGTAGGACATTAGCCCTACTTATAAAAATTTATTGGTCCAATATGTGTCTTGCACTTATAGCACATTAAACTTCCACCTGAGCACCGTGGAGTGGCCTTCCACTCCCATATACGCAAATTTTGTGTTCATATAACCACTAATCTGTTACAAAACAAAGAAACATTGCTGGGTCTGTGGTTCAGTCTCGCACATTTTGTAGTATCCAGTTAGGCCTACATAATGCAGCTCTTCTTGAGTGCGAGTTCATGGGCAATCCTAATTTTATGGGGATGAATCTTTGAAGCTCTTTGAACAGAGTGGTAAGGTAACCTAGTTTCTTGAGATAAATTTGCAAGTGTGCTCGAATATCATTAACCCTTTCGTCCATAGGTTTCTTGTTCACAACAGATTCCATAGATCTCCACTGTGAAATTCACATAAGCGTAAAATTGTGAAAAAAACTCATGTTTCCAGATATCCTCGTTTAAAACATAGCTTCAGTTCCTTGTAACCTTTCTTTATCACAATAATTCTCTATGCTACAGTGAAAGTAATTTCATTTCTTTGTCAAATACTAACTGATAAATAATGTCACAATGAACACAACACTTGACAAATACATCTAGTGTCATATCGTGGCCTAGAATTTCTCCAGGACCATTTGAATTATTGTTTGTGTATACCAAAACTACGAAGTAATTTCATTATTGCTCATAAAATTACATTACCTTTACTTGTATAAAAATTCTGTTTGCCTACTTTTTTGTTGAGCAAACATCTGGATAACCTTGTTGTTAAACTCTTTAATTGTGGACTGACACCACATGTAATCTGTCTTGTCCCATGTTGTTCCTTAAACATGTTTTCAGTCTCTTCAATGTACTGAAACACCTTTCGGATTTGGCTGTTACATCTGGAGAAGTGAGAACCACATGTAACATTTTCACTGTTTCTGAAAACGTGTCCTCAAAGTTATTGTCTCTAAAAGAAGACTACAGGGGACTGGTGGAATATACAGTAAAACCCCAATAAGATGCCGTTTAATGGACCGTGTGTAAACCGGGTATTAACTGGGATTGCGTATTAGGCATGTATACTAATTTTGACTTGTATACAGTATCTGTTAGCATTTTTCTTTATTGAAATACATGATTCATGAAAGGTAATACAGTATTACTCCATTATGTAATTACTGTACTGTACGTCAAAGACATTTACATTATGTACTGTACTTAATTGTTTCGAAAAAAGTCATTTATAATTGTTTGCCGTGTGTGTGTTCTCCAAGTCCTCATGTTTACCACACTTCAGTTTTCTGCGATTACATCCTCCCGACATCGCAGCTATAGTGATCCAGTCGCAATTTTTTATTATCGTTCTTAATGTCGACGATGGGATTCCTAATGCATCAGAGAGTTGTTTCTGAGTAAGAGTACTGTTCTCATCATACTTTTGTAAGATTTCCAATTTTTCCGACACAGAAAGTGCTTTTCGTTTAACACTCATTGTAATGACATTCACAGACACTTCAATACACAAAATGACAACAAACTGCCCAGCAAAAATTTCCAGAATGTTATTACGGCCAAGTGAGGAATGCTGTTTGAGAGAGAGGGTTAGCAAGAGGGTGAGGTATTGTAACTGTATGTAGGCTTTAAGCGCGCAGGTAAAGAGTCTAATAAGAGAGCATAACAAGAGGGTCGGGTATACTAAGGTATGAAGTATGAAGATTTAAATGTGCAGGTAGAGGGTCGAATACCAATACTTTTCAGGCTAATGGCACCAGTGAGTTCAATGACCAAGATGTTTCATTGCTGGAAATTACATGGAAAATATTCCACAAAAACAGCATGTTTTGTGGGCTTTGGGTGCAACAAACGGGGTATTTTATAAAGGCGTTATATATGAAATGTGCAGGGACTAGACAAAAAAAGCATATTACATGGGATAGCATAATAAGCAGGTGCGTCTTATCGAGGTTTTACTGTATATCCTTAAATTCTTCATTATTGTAAAGAACACAGAGTTCAGTTATCAGTTTCTGTTCTATGAGGAAAGAATAATGTTTACAATTATACAAATCTTCTGGGAATTGTGATTTGAAGTCACTGACTTTAGCAGGATCCACCAAGCTGAAGCACTCCAAATGTTTAGTACCAATTCTTTCATCAGCTTGGTTGATGATGTCACAACACTCGATAGCACAAGCTACGTACTTTATGTTCCTTTTCTGCGACCATCTGATAGCTCAGTGGCCCCAACTTGCTTTGGAGTGAGCTGTTCCCTTATGTCAGTAATAGCACTGCAAAACTTTAGAAGATGTCTTACAGATACCACTGTGGGGATTTTCTTTTGCTGTATGTTGTAAAACATATATATCAATGACATTATTTGGTGAAACATTTTCGAGAAAAAAGGAATTCTTCATCTTCAAGATAATTGATTAATGCACTTGCTTCTCTTATTGACAATGAATCCCATCTAGCATC
This sequence comes from Periplaneta americana, assembly GCF_040183065.1. Taxonomy (NCBI): domain Eukaryota; kingdom Metazoa; phylum Arthropoda; class Insecta; order Blattodea; family Blattidae; genus Periplaneta; species Periplaneta americana. The sequence continues at coordinate 42,727,842 of NC_091128.1, forward strand.
ATTTCGAATTGTGTCAAAGAATTCTAATAATGCTTGCTTACTTACTGGCTTTTAAGGAACCCGGAGGTTCATTGCCTCCCTCACATAAGCCCACCATTGGTCCCTATCCTGAGCAAGATTAACCCAGTCTCTATCATCATATCCCACCTCCCTCAATATGAATAAATCTCCACCAAACTGGGCTGTTAACTGCTGGTAGGATATTTAACCAATCTGTTCTGTCTGTCATTACAGATTGCCATGAGAGAAAGAATACCAAAGAGTTTTATTTGGAAAACATTTGTGCAAATTATACACACATTACAATAAAGCTTTTAATTGTGTATGACTCATGTTCGATATTCTTTCAGATTGGGTGGCTTAATAGTAAACTGGTTTGTTGGTGGAGGTCTTTTAATTATTCATCAGATAGTGTTTAATGATTGGCGTTAGAACTCGGCATTACATTGTGCATTGTTGAACAATAGTGTCTATGTAAGGAATCAGATAGTTCTATTTACTGAACTATAAATTCAGTTATGCAGAGTGTGACTTATATTAGGGCAAACACAGTATGTGCGTATCTCCAGGACATTTACTTTCATCTTAATTCTCTCACAGTACTATATTAATTACAATGTTTGTTTCCACGTGCTTATTATGTTTCAATTTAAATTATTTCAATATGGATTAACAACAAGAGAAAAGAGAATATATTGTAAAACACTAATATTTAAGAACTAATTCCTTATATTATTGGAAAGAATTGTCCACATTTGTGTTTGTAATTATGGTTACTTCATAAGATATAATCACTCCACGAGATTTCCTTGATTTGTCCATAAATTAATGTATTATGTGGCTTCACTTGTCATATTATGACTTTGATTATAATTGCATAGGGATGGCTGTCAGTACGTTGATACCAAAGGTACAGTGACAGTCACTTTAAAGAGCATCAAAATATACATCTTGATCGAAAATCGACATATTTGGTTTCATCAACCATCATTCATTCTAATTTACATTATCACTGGCAGCTTGTGCAGCAAATGCTGCAAGCTAAGTTCATTAGAAGTTCAAATAAATATTTTTCATATTTATCTTCCAAAAGGAATACCAGGCATTTTGAAAGTTATTTGCTTCCATAATAATGATGTAACATTCAAAGCAACATAACTCACTGATCTGCCTTGAAATGTAGAGGACAGTATCACTATTTTCTCTGCTAAAAGATCTTGCTGAAGTGATTGGAAGACCACAAAATCTTACAGATATCTTATTTGATCAATAATACCTTTTGCTTTTTCCTTAGAAATAGTCACCTTTGTGCTTCCCTCCCTGCAATACTGGTCTGCTAAATATTGCTGAATTAACTTGTGAGAAATGGCCACGAACAGCAATCTGAAATGATACAAACTAAAGTAAAGTCATTCTAGTGAGTTTGTTTTGCTGATGTGGAGCACTGCGTTGCAATTGTGAGTTATAACTTTCATAAGAAAAGAGGAGAGGATATATCGTCAGATCATAGCGATGGCTTAATTTGGTCTGCCATGCACAACATAATGGTATTTTGGTGACTCACCATTTTCGGAGACAAAAACACCCCCTATTTCCTCTGCAGTAAGTTTATTGTATCATTGTTGATCTAATCCAAAATTATCAACAAAACTTAAATCTATAGATCGCATTTTATTTTCATTTGTCAATATTTTTCCTGCATTTTGTAGGAAATAGCATAAAGATTGCTAGCAACAATATCTGACAACTTCTGGAGTGTATTAGGTATCTGTGAATGCTGAACATTTTGGCCACAAAAAACATATGTTGAATCAATGACGTATAATTGGTCATAAGTTCGTAATGAATTGTTAGTGGCGGAAGATTGGAGATGTAAATTATTTATGTTCAGCAGTATAGGCTGTTGTGAGGAATCTACTTAGATATGAAAAATGAGCCGAATATTTTAGCAGAGTTGTTGAATCTTATATATGTCATAAATAAAATTGTTCATTGTAAATTGTTAGCAGTTTGTGTTTCATTCGTTGCTGGTTGTGGGCAATAACTCATTATGGCAGCAAGTGAAATGGCCTGCTATTCTCCCTACAACAAAATGATATGCTTGGCAGCGATCAAGATTGAATCAATTAGAGGAATATGATATTAATTTTGATGTAGTTTGAAAACACGCAGCTAAAATAGGAAGCATGACTCAATTACTAATGCTTCTTCCATAGTTCTGCACTACATCCCAGGAAAATTAGAGAATGTACACCACACTACTATTAAATATCTGAAAAAGACCCACACCACTTGATTAATAACTAAAAATATTTCATTTGTAATAATATTGTTATCATACGTAAGTTTTGTAGTTTTCAGTTTTATATAACCATTCTCAGTAAATTATAGAGAAGATGATCTAATTTAAGATATTACCTACGTCTCCTTACATAACCCCAAAAAGTTTCACTTTCATATCATTAATATATCCATAGAATTAATGTGTATCATTAGTAACAAATACTCGCATCATGGCATTAATTATAATATTTCATTTTTAATGGTAATAATGTTCAAAATTCTTAAGTTTTGTAGGTTTTATTGTCCAATACCCAGCTGTACTCAGAAAATTACACACCAAAGAATCAGACCTGTAAATTTTTTTAGTAAGTCTTAACATTTTTAATAATCAATATAGAGATGTTCTAAAAAAATTACACAAATGAAGATTGGCATATTGGCATTGTGCTGTCAGAGAATCTGAACTCTAAATATGTAAGCAAGCCTTTGGCTTTTATCTTTTTCTGAAAACTGACATCAGATGGTTTTTGGAAAATAGGAAAATTGACATTTCACTGAAAACTACTATTTTTCCACATCCTGGATGCCAAGCTTCAAAATGAGGGATCATTCATTAAAATTCGTTTTTGTGCAATTTCCATTACCAGTTCTCTTTTTTATGGCTTGCATGCTGGCTGGAGTAGCTCAGACTGCTGCCGAAACAGTTATAATATCACCACTGCTGGGACTCCTGCCACCCGCACATAATATTTGCGCACGTTTGTGGCAACAGCAGGTTGTATGAGTGAACAGCAATTTCACTGAAGCCATTGTCTAGTTTGTTTCATTCCTGTTCCATGTGTATAAATGTAAGAGTTTTAAGTGCTAATTACATTAAGAGTTATCAGTGCTTGCGTAGTTTTCCATAATGCCTCGACATGATTACACGTTATCACAAAGGATATTTATGTACAACACACGTTTGATAACAAACTCTTGTAGGAAAGTTAAGAGGCAATTTGAAACACAATTTCGCGGTTTAACTATCCCACACATCGAAATTGTGCAAAGATTTGTGAACAAATTCAGGGAAACGGGGTAATTTCCGATAGAAAGTGAAGAGTAATATAATTCCCTAATTTAACTGTATGCAAGAAACCCCTATACATTGGAAGAACTAAAAGAAAACATCAGGCGAGAAATTGACTCAATTTCGGATATTGAACTTTAGAGTGTGAATGAAAATTTTCTGAGATGATGCCAGAAGTGTGTGTATGGAGAACAACATTTCCAACATCTCTTATCAACAGTAATCTCACTAGAGGTTTTGATTTATCTAGAGAAAATCAAAATTAGAGTGGGATTTATAATTGACTATTATGCGATTAGAAGAAATAAAGTACTCTAATACAATGAAATATTACTTGACCTCCTAAAATTCTATTTCACTAATGTTAGCTTCACCAAAACATTTGAATGAAGCCACCATTTTCAGTTGACTGCGGTAAACAAATGACGATCGCAAAGTATGTTTTATAGTACCATAAAGAATTTGCAGTTCGAAATGTTGGTAAACAAAGAAACAAAAGGTAGGGAGATGAAAAAAAACAGAAGAAAGTATATAAAGATTAGAAGAAATAAAGTACTCTAATACAATAAAATAGATATTGACTTCCTAAAATTCTATTTCACTAATGTTCCCTTCACCAAAACATTTAAGTGGAGCCACCATTAAATGGACTACTATGCGGGAAACAAATGACGATCGCAAAGCATGTTTTATAGTATTGTAAAGAATTTGCAGTTTGAAATGCTGGCAAACAAAGAAACAAATGCTAGGGAAGTTACAAAATTGTGCAATAAACAGCCATGATTGTTTGAAAGACATCCTTTCGTACCGTTTTATTGGTCAAAAGTAGTGTGACATAGTAAAAGTGTAATAGTCATTGTAACTGTGAGAACGTAAAGCGGTAGTGGGGATATTATATAGTGAGGATCACATAAGAGCAGTTCCTAAAAGGTTAATTTGGCTTTCTCTTCAGTTTTGCCAACTAATACCAGATATCACTGAAGAGGGTAAAATCACAATATCATGTACAATAATAATATACTATTAACAATGAAGTCTTGCACATTTACTACATCTCATCTTTATGTTGGAAGGTGTTTTAGATGTTTTCTAAATGGTTCAATAATTTGTGAAAGAGTAGGCCTACATTTTCCTCCTGGACCTCTCGCACATTGTTGGAAATTAGTAGATTAATATGATCTAATATTAAAATGTATTTTGCCTGACAACATGAAATTCATTGTTTTGACTAAACTAAAAATGTATTTTGTTTGATCACGTGAAATGATTACTACAAACTCCGAAAACCAAATGCCGCTTATAATGCCATGTCTCCCTTGTTTTTGGATCCTGTATAACATTCCTCACTTTTTTACCAAGTGAAGTCAGATAATAAGGTATCTTATATTAAAATAAAATATGGTAGCTTCTGCATTTTAAGGGCTGTATAAATAGCACCAAGTGACTTTGTTCTGTGCAGGTCTAGGGAACACAGGTCTGCAGGCAGGGTTGGCAGGCGTGGGCGGTCTTGGCGGTGGCAGCCTCATTGGCTCATCACTTGGTGGAGGTGGTGAGATCGGTCTGGGTGGAGCTGGCGCATTCGGAGGCTCAGGTCTGGGAGGAGGACTTGGCCCAGCCGCTTCAGGCCTAGCAAACCTTGGCGGAGGGGGCGGAGGCCTGGGTGGCGGAAGTAGCTCCTACGGCAGTGGTCTAGGTGCTGGTGGGTCTGGCTCATATGGGGCCGGTGCAGGAGGAGGTGGATATGGTGGCGGATCGTCATCAGCTATGGCTGGTGGGTCAGGGTTTGGTAGCAGTGGACGAGATTTCGATTCCCTGAGTGCAGCTCTGACAGGAGGTGCAGGTGGCTACAACTCGAGTGTAGCTGAGAGAGACTTCAGAGGTGGAGCTGGGGCAGGCTCTGGCTATGCAAATGGACCGTCCCGTGGGGCGTTAGGTGCTGGAGGCAATGCGTCAGGGAATGGTGCCCGGCTCTCTGACACCATCATTGTCAAAAACGTAAGCAACTATAGTAGAACCTCTTTTTAACGAATCTTTGATTTTTTTTTTCTCTTAAAAGGGAGTGTACATAAAATGGGAAGGATAGGCTGAAATAACTAGTACTAACGTGTGTTACATACCAAACATTGTAATTATTTAATTAGGCTTACAATTATTATTTACATTACATTCCATTCCATTATACCCAGGTAATATTTTGCAACTCTTCAAATGGTGAGACACGAATGTTTTTCTGTTTGGTTGAACCTGAACCACACTGAAACCTGGCATTCAAAATAATATGGTCCTGGACTGTGTAATACTGTAGCTACTTATTACATGAATGTTATAGATTTTGCCTTTCATAATGTATCAACAGTGTTACTGAATTTTGTGGTATTTTTTCCATGGCCCCATGAAAGCTTTAAGCTGATGTTGAATATAACAGAAATAATTGACTATACAAGAGACTATTTTAATCATTGCCTGCTAGATCACATCCTGTGGCTGCTAACACTGCCTGCTCAATCAACACTTGTGTTCTAGTAGGTGTTAGGTGACAGGTAGTGCTCAGTGGACACCTCTATTAACATTATCAGTAATAGCGGTGTGCACTATCTGCCATCTGGCAGCAAAATAACTTACTGAGCAGGCGGTTTACACAGTCATGGGATGCGATCCAGCAGAAAGTGATTATATTAGAATATTTTATTGTATTTATTTTTAATTTTTACTTTTTAAAATAATTGATCGTCCATTTGTCCAATTTTAATGTAGCCTATGTTTTTCTCCTGGTTCTGAAGGCTAAATGTACAAACTTTGGCAAATATCGGTCAAAGTGTGTAGATTTGTATTGAAAACATACATATACCCACATTCACTTTTATATACTAGATTGTACTTAATAGTATGTGCATCGAGAGTGATGCTGGATTACTGACTATAACAAAGATAAATAAAGGGTGCGGCAAAACATACTCCGTAATTTAAAGTTTAAATAAAAAAAAAAGATGATCAAAATAAGGAAACTTTATTAATATGAATGGTATCTTAACAGTGGCAATTCTTCATTTACTAAGTAATTCCTTTGTCGCTGCCCAGTGTTCTTTTCGGAGACTCTTCCAGATTCCCCCTCATGAGGCAGTTCCAGATCAGAAAAGCATTAACTTATGGGTATCAAACTTTAGAGCAAGTAGTGACATGATTAAAAAGGGAGGAGGAAGGCCACGCAACGTTCGAACTCCAGAAAACATTAATGCGTAGATCATCAAAATTTCCAATATTGAAGTGGACAGAACCCTCGTGAACTTCATGAAAAACCTCTACATAACGACCGTGTTACTGTGTGGTGCGCGGTTGCAAGAGTCAGGATACTTGGTCCTTATTTTTTTTAAAAAGAATAGTGCTACTGTGACAGTAAACTCTCAGTGGTACACTTTCATGGTCAACAATTTTTTGGCACAAAGACTCAATGCACTGCAGATTGACCAAGTATGGTTTCAGCAGGACGGAGCCACCTCTCATACAGCTCAGATTTCTCTCAAAGTCCTGAGACAGATGTTTCCTGGATGCTTAATTTCTTCACGTGGCGACGTTGCCTAGCCAGCATGATCACCAGACCTTGCACCCTGCGATTTTTTTTCTATTTGTGCATCTTAAGGCTGAGGTGTTCAAACATCACCCGAGGGCTTTGCCAGACCTAAGAAATGCAATACAGGAAGAAATTGGTCTTATTCCTCAAGAAATGCTAGTTAGTGATGCAGAATTTCTGAAGTCGCATTCAACAATGCATTGATAGTGAAGGACACCACTTGACAGACACATTATTCAAAAAATTAAAGAATTCCCACTGATAAGATACCATTCACATTAATAAAGTTTCCTTATTGTGATCCATCTGTTTTTTATTTAAACTTTAAATTAGGGAGGATGTTTTGCCGCACCCTTTACAAAGCAAAGATACAAAAAATATTGAAGTCTACAGAAGAGTCGAAAATTCCTTAATAACATAAAAGATGTTTTCTGTTAGCCAACATTGTTACGTGGTTTTAAATTTGTTAAAATGTAAACATATGAATGTTGTCATACTTCTTGTACCTACGTTATTTCTACTTATGTCTCCTTCATAATTGCTTTAAACTGTTATATCAAAATTAAATGTTTTGTGATAGATTTTGTAACTGTAGGTCTGTTTATTTATTTTCTGCTGTGACGACCTCTCTTCTCTGTTGTAGTTGCCCCCTGCTGCAACGTGGCAAATGCTTCGAGATAAGTTCCGGGAATGTGGAGATGTTAAGTTTGCAGAAATGCGAGGTAAAGATGTGGGACTGGTCAGATTTTCCAGTGACTGGGATGCTGAACGTGCAGTCCGTATCCTTTGATGCAGCAGTGCTTTCTATATTGGTCTACATCAGTGCTGCTCAGACGGTGCACAATGTGTGTGTGTGTGTGCGCGCGTGCGTGCGTGTGCGTGTGTGCGTGCGTGCTGTATCACAGTGCACTCACTGAACCTCTGTCGGAGCATGGGTGGGAGTAAGGTTGTAGCTGTGCAAGTAGAATGCATGTCGCCTTGTTATGCAATGATTTTGTCAACTGTGAGATTCTATTTCAGAATTTGTGAAAATGAAAATACGTCTATAACCAATTTTGCAGGAGTCTAATTGGGTTTCAGATCTTGCTTTTTGGGTTGGCATAACTGGTCACCTCAATATGCTAAATGTGATCATGCAGGGTAAAAACTGTCTAACAATAGACATGATAGACAAAAGTCAACACATCCGAAAATATGCTTCTCTAGGAAAGCCAGCTTTGAAAAAGAAAATATTGCACACTTCTTGGATTTAATTAAGTAAACGTAATTTATTCACATTTAATACATTCCAATGTCTGAGCACTGGGAAAGGAAATGGTTGCTTCTTCATTTAAAAGAGAATTCTTTTCTCTTGTCTTGATTCTATTCTACCATTTACTTTATTTCTGGTTTAATAGTATTTAGGAGTAATTGCTGAATATGCTTTAAAGATAATTTGCTTTGGTTGACTAGAATCTGTGCAAGGCAGCACGTGGTTTCAAGGGTACGTTTGCAGGAATACATGTCATTCGTGAAGAGTTCAGTAAAGGCTTTCAAGTAAATTTCACATTCATTATTATTATTATTATTATTATTATTATTATTATTATTTTTATTATTATTATCATCATCATCCCAAAGCCGGTTCAGAGGCTATAAGGTGGCAACCCCACCACTGAACTTACTACTCCTTGGCTAGCAACCGATTAATAGGACATTTATGTGCTTTCAAGTCTCTGAACAAAGTAACCCCGACTGACACAAACGATGACAACCCGGCGATAAATAAGGACAAGAGATGGAAAAAGAAAAATATTTTCAAACTTGCTACCTGGAATGTAAAGGGATTAGGAATTAAAGATTTGGAATTAGATGAAATATTGAGTAGAACATACCGAATGGAGACCGATAAACTGTGGAGTTCATCAAGGATGCCCCCTCTCACCACTTTTATTCAATATATACATCAACTTCATAATCAGACATTGGCGACTATCAATTCATGGAAACATCCCACTCGTTCGAAATTGTACTGTAGATACATTATTATATGCAGGTGATCAGGTTCTTTTTGCTACAAATGAAGACGAGCTGCAATACTCAATACATCACCTGAATGTAATAGCACAAAATTTCAATATGAAAATTTCCCCAAACAAAACAAAAATTATGGCGTTCCAAGATAAACAGCCAGTTAGGAGTAAAATTTGCATTGGAACCCATATGTTAGCACAGGTAAACTCGTTTAAATATTTAGGTTATAATTTGACATATTTACCTGTTACTGATATATCTGAAAATATTCAACATATTAATGGAGCCTTAAGAACCATCAACCATGTTTTCACAACCACGAAAACCCAAAAACATACCAGGTTAAAAGCATATTACAAAGTTCTAGCAAGACCTGTCCTCATGTATGGTAGTGAGGCCTGGACTGTCTGAAACTCAATGTTCAATGCCTAACAACGCGGAAATGAGATTTGTAAGGAGGACTGCCGGCTACAGCTTGCTTGACCACAAAAGGAATGAACTAATTACAAAAGAATTGAAAATTACACTTATTTATGAACATCTCAACCACTACAGACAAAAATGGCTTAACCATGTCAATGGGATGGACCGTTCCAGACTCCCAAGACAAATCTCCGCTATTTACCACATGGAAGACGATCTTTGGGATGCCCCCTGAAGAGATGGATGGAGACCATAACAGGCCACTAGGCCTAATACCTGCAAGGACGATGATGATAATGATGAAATTGTTGCACTACAAGCTAAATGTGTAGTACAGTATTATTCACAAGCTGCCACTGTTCATTTTCAAGGATTTAATTCGGACAAGGGCCTAAATTTCTTGTATACAGTAGTTGAATTGAATATAGAAAGTTGTATAATGGATACATAGTCTATATACTTTATACTTGTCCATTATCTGTAAGTGTTGCTGGTTTTCCTTAACAGCTTTTCCAGATATGATGGATCGCTCACGCCTCGAAGGGTACACAATCGATGTTTGTCTCTACTAGAAAATGCAAGAAGTCTACATGGAAGAAGTTTTCTAGTGTTGACGTCCTTTTGCTCTTTATGTGCTGGCTGTTGAGTTTGCATCAGCTATGAATGGTAATTTTTAGGTTTTTTAAATCGACAGGATGTGGACAGGGTCTCTTGTCTGAAAGGGTCCCGTTTTGGAGTTAGTGGTTACCATTCAAAAGTTGTCAACATGGATTCATTTTGTGTTGGATAGTGTTGTCGAGGTTGGCATATTGTCGCTGTATTCAGTTAAGAGTGAAAGGATTCTGTTGTGGTTTTGTATTGAAGTAATTGATTTCTGTTGGCTACTAGCAATAGTTAGGTGCTGTTAGCATAAAGGGTTGATCCATCATTGTAATCCCTATTTCACAATCGTGAATAAATATTTTATGTAAAAGTGAAACTTCTTTTTTTGTTTTTATGATTTTGGTCTTGTACATCTGTTTTCGTCAGAAGAGAAGAAGAAGAATGTGTTACAGAAGGGAAGTGGATGTTAGTTGCTTATACAATTGCAGTGTGTTTGGTATCTGTTGTAGCCGGCAACTTTTCAGGCAGACAGTTGAGCATCTGGGCAGCCATCTTCTGCATATTGTGTGGTCTTTGTGCTGTGGCACACTTTGATCGCTGCTAATGGTAAGTTGGTCTGGTTAGTTTGAAACTTCCTTCACTCAGTTGCAGCACTTCTTCGGTATCCCTTTGACGGCAATGGATGGGGTTTTTCTGTAGAGTGGTTATTTTTAAGTGACAGTGTCCTGCACGGGTTTAGTCCGTCTGCATTTATTCTTTGGGAGTGCACAAGACTCCCTGACATCTAATGAAAAGTCCACATTTCTCTTGACACTCGGGTTGGAAAGAGATTGGATTGTTGATGAGAGATAATGTTTCCGTTTTTGTCTTTGTCTTCATAAATAGATATAAGAGGGTATATTAAATTTTGAAGGGCATCCCAAATGAAAACTTTTTGCTTGTTTATCAAATGACTATTAACTACAAGAACTTTCTTGAATTGCTTAATGTCTTGGTTAGTTAAAGCTTATAATTGTCTTAGGAAATAGTTGTGCCAATGGAATTTATGTGGCTCCTCAGAGATGAGACAGGGGAAATATACATTACAACCCTGCTTTTACATCCACGGCATTTACACAGTTACTTTTTGTTTGTTTTTTTATCTTCGGTTTTCATATGTTCATAACTTTATGAAAGCAGCAATAGGGTTTGGATAGCCTCAGAGTTTATTTGTACAGCACACAAGTGCCTTTGATGCTGACATAGAGGTTTAAAATAGGAAGATTGCTCTTATTGTTGACTATGCACTGCCGATCTGCAGACCTTGCTTCCAAGAAATGTGTAATTAGAATTTTTGCCAGACATCTGCAGAAGCAGATTGCATATTTGGATATTATTCGTACCTTCAAGGCAGGTTATTGTCGGAAAAATCTAGTGCTGATATTCAGACACAAAAGACATTTCATAGCAAGAAGTGTGGAGGGATGTAAAGAAATCGGATATTACAAATTGCCTTTAGTAAGCTGGCTTCCTTTCAGGACTGACTGAAGACGTGGTTATGGAAGATAAAATATTTGATAATGCAGACTGTTACAATCAGAGAGCATCGTTTTCAGAATTCGTATCTATGACAGTGCCAGTGATGATGTTGGTGATGCTAGTGTTAGTGTTGACATTGTGTTGCTGTTTCTGCAAGAGTAGAGACTTTTGCAGCATTGCGAAATTGTCTTGCTGCACATAGTAATGACTAGGGCTTGAATTAAGGGACTCGTAAAGCTAAGGCTGCAATCTGGTATATGTAGCCCAGTGGGTAGTGAAAAAGCACCTAGCCAGGAGTACAGTCTGCACATGCAAAATGATACACATTTCATTGAAAATATTTTATTACGAATATAGTATACAGTAAAACCCCAATAAGACGCTGTTCAATGGACTGCGTGTAAACTGCATATTAACCGGGACCGCATATTAGGCGGGTATACTAATTTTGACTTATATACAATATCTGTTAGCATTTTTCTTTATTGAAATACAGGATTCGTGAAAGGTAATACAGTATTACTCCATTATGTAATTACTATACTGTACGTTAAAGACATTTACGATACTGTATGTATGTACTGTACTTAATTCTTTCGAAAAGAGTCCTTAATAGTTGTTTGCCGTGTGCGTCTTCTCCAAGTCCTCAGTTTTACCACACTTCACTCTCTTGCGCTTACACCCTCCCGACACCGCAGCTGCAGTGATTGAGTCGGGATTTTTTATTATCGTTCTTAATGTCGATGATGGGATTCCTAATGAATCAGAGTTGTTTCTTAGTAAGAGTACTGTTTTCATCACACTTTCGTAAGATTCCGAATTTTTCAGACACAAAAAGTGCTTTTCGTTTAACACTCACGACACTTCAATACACTAAAAGATGACAAACTGACTAGCAAAAATTTCCCGAATTTTATTACGGTCGAGTGAGGAATGTTGCTTGAGAAAAAGAGGATTAGCAAGAGGGTGGATTATTGTAACTGTAAACTGCACAGGTAGAGTGTCTAATAAGAGAGCATAACAAGAGGGTGGGGTATTGTATAGTATGAAAGTTTAAATGCGCAGGTAAAGGGTCGAATGCAATACTTTTCAGGTTAATGGCACCAGTAAGTTCAATGGCCAAAATGATTCATTGCTGTTACATTATATTGCTGAAAAATTACATTGAAAATATTCCACAAAATCAGCATATTGTGCAGGACTTGACCGCAACAAACGGGGTATTTTATAAAGGCGTTATATGAAATGTTCAGGGACCAGACAAAAAAAAGCTTATTACACGGGATAGAGTAATAAGCAGGCTCGTCTTATCGAGGTTTTACTGTATTTATATATACAGAGGGAAAGTAAAATAACGCTGCAGATTTTCAGAGTGAATAGCTCATGTTGTATGTAACAAAAAAAGTGTAATTGGTGGAAAGTTCATAGTTCCTCTCCCCCCTCATGCCCCCACCGAAAAAAAAATTTTTTCCAACGGTTTCACATCCTCTTATTTGGTAACTGTTGCAAGTAGGATGTCGTAATTTTTGTCTGTATCAGTAGAAAATCTAATAAAGAATCATGTATTCCTCTTGTGTGTTTCAATAGCATGCAGGGTTTTCCTGTAAATCTAATTTAGAAACAACTAATTTCAAGTCACTGGACGATGCAAGGAGATTACAACGTTGTAGACAGAGAGGGGGTGGGATGTACAGTTCATCTAGCGAGACAGACTCGAGTTTGTTGACCTCTTAATCTGTATTACGAGAAAAGTGTGTGTTAGTGGTGAAGTTGTCAGACTGCTTAAAGTTCCAACTTAATTTTCTAATTAACTGTGCATTTAATCACAAAACGTAATGTAGGTTTTCTCTTCATTTAAGTGTATCATACCATCCCTTTCAATATGCGGGATTATTTCACTTCCACCATATATAGAGTGAAGGAGAGAGTGAGAACGCAACTCTGTGGCAAGCTTGTGCTAGACAAGTTACATGAATAAGCTATGTATACTTATTTTTAAAAAACATTCATGCTTTTGCAATATAAGTGGCAGCATCTGTCACACACATTTTCATATTACACCAAATGACCAAAGGTTTTTTGTAACCTTGTTGAAAAGCTGTGACTGTAGAATAATTCACTTTATTCTAAGGTCTTGCAAGTTACAAGATATGTTTTGCTGTAGTTTCTGTCTTCATTGCACCAACAGTTACATTGGCTGTATGACATCTGATGGAATCGCTGGTTTTATCAATGGAAGTCCAAATTTTTTATTTTTCAATTCACTCCTAATGTCTGTGCATTTGTTATAAATGTTTGGACATACCGTTTTCGCAATGTCTATTCATCTGGAATATTTCTCCTTGTGTATTTTTTATGAATGTGCAGAGTTTGTTATTTTGTAATTTGCTGAGAGATGCAAATAAATGCATCACAATGTCTTCATAAAAGGAATGCCCTGTGTTAGTCAACTCACTGGACCCTTGCTGCAACTAATAATCATCTTCTAATGTTTCGTGAGCATGTTTGTGTTTATTCGTATTCATTGAAAGTTTTGTGACGTGACATTTCCCAATTGCAAAGCTTACAGAATAGTTTATTTTTCTTAATAGTAATTATATTCTCTTAATTTAGTACGCACACTTGTCATTCTAATCTGCACTGTCTCAGCAAGTAACGAGATAACTTTGTAAGTGATCTTCTGTTGGCACAACTGTCTGTGTTGGAGTTGTTTACACTCTGAGGTGCAGTGTACATACATAAACATTGGACTGTGCAACTCTGAAGCTTTGCTTTTAGAGTTCCAAAGTCGATTCTTGGTAATGGTGCTGTTAGAGGAACTGTGTGAACTACAGGTAGTCCTGAAATATCCAGCTTCTTTACAAGAAACTAGTAAAAAAAAAAAAAGTGTCTGCTTTTTAGATTTGTAGGTTACTGTAGTTGTACCATTTCCCTCAGTTCATTCACTTTTCCCCTGATCCCTTGAAAAATGTGGAAGAAGGGTTCTACTGTATATTTCAAGAGCTGAACTGCCATCCATTGGGCTGTACAATATAGTCTTCATGATGTGTGTGTTGAGCACTCTGTCATGTTGTCATATATCACATAATCATTGCAAAATGTAATCTGAGGATTAACAGCTACTTACATTAAGTTTAATGTTATAGCAAATTACGAAGAGACATTTTACGACATTGTTTCAGGAAGAAAGTTTTGAATAGCAGACTTCATATATTTTTAGTGCGATGTTTAAAATATACGGCTATTCAAAAAGGAGCAGATTTCAAATATTTATTTCTTCCAAACTACAAAAGATAGAAAAACAATTCCAATGTTCCAGGACACACGAAAGTTTAAATTTTGAACAGTCTGGGTAGAAGTTCCAATCAGAGCCGCATTGGCGCTGTTGATTGCAGTGTTAAGGCCAATGTTAGGAATAGGGAGGGATAAAAACACGGTCTTTTATGTAATCCCACAGATAAAAATGACAAGGAGGTCTGGAGACCTGGGAGGCCACCAGCGATGAAGTTGATCTCCTCTTCCAATCCAACGTCCTGGAATGGTGTCATTCGGGTAACGTCGGACGTGGTTAGAGAAATGAGGCGGGGCACCATCTTGCATGAAGATGAAGTCATCTGAATCATCTTCAAGTTGAGGAAATAACCAGTTTTCAAGCATGTCTAGATATGTTATTTCTGTCACAGTTTTCTCCATGAAGAAGAAAGGTCCATAAACTTTGTTTACAGATATGGCACATAAGATGTTAATCTTCGGTGAATCTCTTTCATGTTCAATAACTGACATAGGGTTTTCACTTGCCCAAATTCTAATGTTATGGCGATTAACTTTACCGGAAAGATGAAAAGTGGATTCATTGGAAAATATTAATCATTTAGAAGTCTTCTTCCATATCATCTAGCATGCTAATGCAAAATTCGTACCTTTTGTTGTGATCGTCAGGATGTAATACTTGCAATAACTGCAGTTTGTATGGTGGCCTCCCAGGTCTCCAGACCTCACACCTTGTGATTTTTATCTGTGGGGTTATGTAAAAGACCGTGTTTTTATGCCCCCTATGCCTGACATTGGCCTTAACACTGCAATCAACAGTGCCAATGTGGCCATGATTGGAACTTCTACCCAGACTGTTCAAAATTTAAACTTTCGTGTGTCCAGGAATGTTGGAATTGTGTTTCTATCTTTTGTAGTTCGGAAGAAATAAATATTTGAAATCTGCTCCTTCTTTTTGAATAGCCCTGTATAAGGTGCGAAAGGAAAAGAATTTTAAAATTACACAGTAGAAAGGAATGCTATGATTCTCCAAATTACCAGTTTGAAAATTATGCTTGGAGTATTTTTCATCTTTTCTGTTATCAGAAAGTTATTTTTGACATGTCTTTTCTCTCTACTGCAATTAATTTAAACACGAATTTGTCTGTTAATGTTATTTGCATTCTTTTCTCTTTAAAAAATTATAAGCCTTCAGATATGTTCTCAATACTTACGTCACGAATTTTAAGTTAAGCTTGGTTTGCTGTGCTAACTTCATGTAGAAAATGTTTATTCTCTTTTGAAGTTTTAATGCTAAATGACCTGCAGGTTAATGAAAGTATGATCCTCAGTAATAAATTGGGTGACAATTACATTGACTTAGCAAAGTTTCGTGGTTTAAGAGGAATTCTTGCAGGCTGGTCACAATGTCTAGGTCTCTCTGTTTTCTTTTGTTAATTTTTTTATATGACTGCTAGTACTCCGATTTTTATGCAGCTTGTCAGAATATATAACTTCCTGTGTGTCATTTTTTTTGTTCCAGCAGCTTCGAAAAATCTGGATTTTGATCTTGCATATACAGTCATTCTGTATGGTTGGAAAGGCCCCATCATTTCTTTCATCAGGTATAGGCACCCGGTAAACATTTAGCTTTTTGTCTTGCACTTTTTGCATACTCTGGGACACACACAGTCATTGATATGTGATTACAGTAAGGGTCATTTATGCCAGTCACTGTTTTCAAATTACCTTGCAAAGAAATAGTCATTCCATGTTGCTGTTTTGGTAGTCACCTAACAGTAGCTCTGTTCCAGAAGCAGCAATGTTGCTAGTCTTTTTGTCAGATGCTTGTTGAATTATATTTCACTTTTGCAAAGGAATTAGACAAGAGAGATTTATGCTATTTCAAACGGCACGTTACATTCATAAAACTAACAAGTTCAGATACAAATTTGCCAACGGAAGGCCATAAATTTTTATCATATGGGAACTATGAAGTAAAATATCTGTTCACAATGAGTTATGATGTGAGGCTAACATGTGTACATGAACTGTTTGGTTTTCATTTTCTCAAAATTTATGCATTCCACACTGGATGATGGGAGACCAGGAAACTAATTCTTGTGCTTTTAGTGATGTTGAAAAGTTCTTAAGGGGTTTCAAGTTTTATGGTAATGAACTTCATTTTTTCTTTTGGTTTTTGTCAACCATAAGACCAAAATCAAATTATATATTTTCAAGAGAAACTACAGAACATGTAGAAAGTAATATTTTTGGAGACAAAGTTGAATGGAAGTTTTCTTCATGTGCAAAAGGTAAAAATCTTTAATTAGAATGACATATTAATTAGTTGATTACATTTGGTATTGTCTTGAAGAAGCAAGTGTTACTTCTGTGAAACGATTAACAATACTTCATTGGCAAACATGTCATATAAGGAAGGTCATTGGGAACAGACAGTCTTATTTGATGAATACACATTTAACAGTTAGTGCATATATATTTGGCAACGAAAAGAATATTGAAAAAGAGTTACAAAAAGATTAATTTTTGTTATGTTTAATTGGTAGAAGTGAGTTTTATATCTTTACTAAATGCATCTGTAGCTGTACAGTTCGGTACCATAATGACGAAGTCTGCAACATGTGGGTTTGACTGTCTTGTGAGGTTGCTCTGGTGAAGCTGGGTCCGTTCTCTCATTTGTAACCCGTTGCAGGACTCTGCTAGATTTGGATTTCACCAACCCACATCATTCACGTGGAAATAAAGCAGTAAATTCTTTACATTGGAATGTAATCACAGATGTCGTATACTCATGTCAATCGTGTCTTAATTTTTTGTGTTGTAAGAATTTACTGAGTGATTTCCATAGCTACTTCATGTATTACTTTTGGATGTATTTTGTGTAGATGATAGGCTTGCCAAAGACTGATGGTTTTGAACATTGGCTGGGGGGATGTACATCAGCATTTGGATGTTAAGTTGAGTGTTTTTTTCAGTTTGAAGAGTTGGATTTCAGTCCTGTGAAGCTCTTTGTTACAGAAGTTGGTCGATCCACGTCTCGGCTTCTGGTAAACTGCAGTTTTGTGAAGATTGGTGTCCTTGTTAACACATCCTTCACGTAGGGACTTGAGTACTTAACTGTACCAGTATTCAATAGATATGACGTAAAGTGGAGATTTTTTTTCATCAGAAAATGTGCTTAATATATACACATGCTTACTCTTGTCGTAGCCATCTCTATTGAATATGGGTGTAAAAATATCTTCCACTAGATATGTTTAGCAAAAAATAAAAACGCCCTACAATTTAGGTAAACTCTCATTATTAATACAGGTAATTTCATTACTTGAAAGTAAATCTAAATGATTTTTAATGCCTTTCATTGGAATATTAGTTGCTAATATATTAGAGCAATAAACATAAATTAAATTAAATTACATTACAAGAATGTTGGTGTGTCGATTAAAAGTTCAAGATGGCATGTGTAGTGACACTGTTGTTTGTTGTTGCAGCATAGTGAAGCAGTTGGAATCTTGGTCCCATGACGGATCTAGATCGAAGCTGTGCGAGGTGACATGCAGCCACTGAACAAGACCAGAACCAGTTGCTGTGTAAATTCACTGACTACAGCTTGATAAAGAATTTCCTGGCAGTAACATTGCCAGATACACAAGGCCTGAAATGTTTGTTATTAACAGAATGATTCAGTTGCAGTGAGCAGAAGTACTAACACCTCTCATTGAACTCTTGAAATCTTATGTATTTACAAGAGTTGCAGAAAAAAAAATACTGGCTCCCCTTGTATTGTTACCTTGTCCTCAAATAATTTTTTTTTATTTAAGATATTTACGTTATTTACAGAGTTTCCATATGTTCACTTGTCCAACAAGAAATATTTTACCCAGAAGTTTCTTTCCTATGGTCCACACCTGTGGAGTAACGGTTAGCACGTCTAGCTGCGAAACCAGGTGGCCCGGGTTCGATTCCCAGTCGGGGCAAGTTAGCTGGTTGAGGTTTTTTCCGGGGTTTTCCCTCAACCCAATATGAGCAAATGCTGGGTAACTTTCGGTGTTGGACCCCAGACTCATTTCACCGGCATTATCACCATCTCATTCAGATGCTAAATAACCTAAGATGTTGATAAAGCGTCGTAAAATAACTACTAAAATAAAAAAAAATCTTTCCTGTGACTGGTTGGAAAATTAGAGAGATGTAGTTAAATTTTACTTTGGTGGATGGCAAAATGTGAGAAAAACCGAAGCTCTATCCGACTTAGAGTTTCAACCCTGATGTCAAGTATGACAATGGAATGTACTAAGTATTTGGCAATATTGTTCCTGTTGCGTGCAAGCTGTACTTGATTCTGTTCAAAATGAAATTGCTGAAAGACTTTTGAAATAGATGTGGTAAGAGTCTCAGGTATTCAAGTATCTATTGCAAACTGAAGAGTTTGGAATTTATGGCAGCAGCACACTTCCAGATATGCATCTAACTCTGTGAACATAGTTTCCTAAATTAATTTCTAAAGTGTAGAGAATAATCAAATAGATGGCAAAGTGAACACAGATATAAAAATAAACAATCCATAAGATTCTCACGTGTTAACTGATGTATGTTGAAGTAAATGATCATTGTGGAAGCTGTGTTTTATATTTGTACACTGTACTGAGTGTTACTGTCAATTATTGTTGACATATTGGGCTTCCATGGTAGTCACTTATGTATTGATTTGTTAATAAATTTTTAACTTTTGTTTAAAAAAATACACTTATTGTTATTATTCAGTATTACAGGACAGATTTATATTTGCATAGAACCGCATTTACAATCCCTTGGTTAAGATTTTGGTTTGTGGAAACTTCACATATCTTGTAAAGTAAAATTAATGGTTAAAATAAAGCTACAAATTCGAAAAAAATAAATGCAACTTGCATTTATATTTTGTAGTCTGAATAATGAGAAACAAATTTCACTTAATGTTGAACTTATACAGGGTGATTCACGAGGAAAGGTATCAAATTTGGGATGTGAATTCTGAAGTCATTCTGAGTCAAAAAATTCATATGAATATAGGTCCGTTTTTGAACGGTTACGGAGATATGACTCTTTGATTTCACAAAAACTTCTGGGATTCCATTGTACTAACTTGCATTTAGAGACAGATAAAGGACAAATTTAAAGCTTACATTCACGTATGCATAGATACCTAATATTCTAAATGTCGGGGTCGATGTTTTCGCACATTTTCAAAGGTACCTCCTCCTGCTTCAATGCACTGTTGCGCTCGGGCATGAATCGCTCTCCTCGCTCAGGAGAGTTGCACGTGGCTGTTCTTTATGCGGCATACAGCATCCAAAATACAGTCGATTAGCGCCTCTCTCATTTTCACCTTCCTTTGCTATACCAAGTCTTTCATCCAACCCCATAGACAGTAAATACTCTTTGATACGGTACTCTTCTGTTTGGAAAGCGTCGTTCATATTCAGCGATGGCATGCAAGGAACTTCCATTGCACAAACCGTAAACATACATAATATCGGCGTAAAATTTATAAGGCATCTTGAAAAACACAACTTAACACTTACGATAACTGTACCTGTATAACTACAATACTGTAAGTAGCTGACTGAACTGCTGTGAACTGATAAGCGATAGTGTAGCCTATTTGTGTTATGCACGGGATCTGTGTCATTACATCAGATAAGGGCAGGCGATTGGACATTTGTAATGCCCCATCACCCGATTTGTGAGGTGAATAAACTTATCCACATTGCTCACAATGCAGATTTCAATGTTCGTCATTCATTGCGATCCGTGACCTTGTCTCACATCTAACATCAGCAGCATATGGTAACGTCTGATTCACATTGGGGTGAGAAGTTTTACCAAAAAAAATGCATCTAGCTCTCCCATTGTTCGAAAATGGACCTATGTTCATATGAACATTTTTCACTCAAAATGGCCTAAGATATCGTATACTAAATTTTTTACCTTATCTCGTGAATCATTCTGTATATTCATTGTATTAAAGTTATGTGAAAAATGGCATGTGATCATGTGACTTTAATAAAATAGTTCATTATTGAAATATATATAAATTTTTCTTCTACATAACAGTGCAGTGCAGGAGATTAACATACAGGTCAGATGCTGGAAATCGTTTTTGCTCTGCCCTCGAGACATGCAATGTAACGCTGGTGAATGTGTAAAATTAGATTTGTGTTAATAAAAATAGATTCTCTGCTGGCATCTAGGCATAACTGGTACCACAGAAATTCGAATTTAAACGGATTGTTGAAGGTTTTCTCACATAAAATCATGTATATCATGACCCTGTTGGGAAAGGTGATGCCAAAGAATTTTGTGTGAAATATGCATGTTACCAGTGACTTCAGTTTTTACTTAAAATACACTGCCGAGCAAAAAAAGAAAACGCAACACTTGAATAAATTTGAAATATCAAACCATAATAGAAATTATAACATTACTGTGTGCTTCTGTGAACCTGTTTGTAGTAGACAAGTGTTAATTCATGTTTTGGGAAGGAAGTATACCCATTGGATGGTTTGTGACATGATCTTTGCCACTTATCTCTCACCCTATATTTATTGCTGTGCCATTAAAATTTGTAACCCTAAACATAAGCAGCCAAAACAAAGTTACAAGATTTTCTTTTTTTGTGTATAATAAATTCTGTGACATTGAACTCTGTTTTAAACAATGTTTAAGAGTTGTGATGCCATTAAGCCCCGAGAACGGCACTAGAGTAGTTGTGTTGGTAGAGGATGACCGCATCTTATGTTATGTGGCTCAGGTGTTGCATACATGGCCTCGTAGCTCTTGAAGAGTATCTGGAGTGTGGTGACGGACATTCCTTTCTAAAATGTCCCACAGATGATCAATTAAGATCCGGACTGCATGATTACCATTGTCTGAGTTGGATCCCTACTTCATTGAGGTACTGGAGAACATATCACGCTACACAAGGACGTGTATTGTCCTGCAAGAGCATGAAATTGTCACCAATAAATGATGCAAAGAGAAGAACATGTTGCTCAAGGATTTCTTCAATGTAGTGATGGGCAGTAAGAGACCCACCCTCCACAAAGACGAGGTCTGTTCTGCAGTCAAACTGATTCCTTGCCATACCATCACTGAACTGCCATGAAAGGCTATCCTTGATGAAGTGTTGCTTGGAGAATAAATACCTTTCTCCAGTTCTTCTGCATACCACAGTTTAGTATATACAGTTGCGAAGCTTGGGATGATTTTTTGCATTTCTCGTGATAGTTGCTAGCCGCTTGGAGTGCTGTGAGTACTAGGAACAATAGACTATGTCACTGCCATCGCGATTTAATATAGGCAGACCATGTGACTTGCTTAACCCGATCACAAAGGCGGCATTTCAAACCTATAAATTAGTTGCAATGCATAAAGAGCAACATATATTTCTCTAAAATGTAGTGTAATTGCATTAATAAATTTAAAACTATGATTATGAGATACTTCAGACATAATTCACTTGCGAGTTAAGGTGTAATATTATTTTTGGTTTGAAAATTACGTTGTTCGTATGTGTAATACCTGACTTTATTTGGATTAAACATTGCGAAATTCTTGTACATTCATTTATGCATGATTCACTAATTTTCAGTTGCACCACACAGATATTTTGGTATGTTGAAATTATAGGTTATGTTTAATGTACCAGTACTTCAATATTCGCATTTATACATTATAATTAAGCATAAAGTTACGTGTGATAACTTGAAAATGCAATTAGTCTCTATTTGTTGTATTTTTTCGTTTCTTATGGTACTCCAATCTGAAGTCTGATTAATGTACTATGTTAGTAGGCTAAACTAGCGCAGAGGGAGTTCCTTTGTACTCATACTCCTCATATATACGGATCTGTGACAGGTTAGGTTTGGTTAGTTTTGGCTTTTATTATGTCTTGCTTATACGATCACCTGCACCTCCACAAAAAAGCTCTTATAAATTCAACGATTTTCACTTCCGAAATCGCAGGAACTACCTCAGCTCTAGTTCCACCGCTTTATGAGTGCTGCCTTATTGGCCTTCGGACACTTGACTATATTGGAATACGGTAACCTCACAGCTCTATTACTAGAGCATCTAGATTTACAATGTCCTGCCATTACATATGTAGGCCTATGTTATGTCATATGGAAATTATAGGTTATTATTTATATTCCTATATTCGCAATTATACATTATAATTAGGCATAATGTCATGTATGATACGCCACACATTCAATTTGTTAGTATTTTGATACTACAATCGAGTTCGTACTGAATTATTGTATTTATCTACTTCCTAAGAAACGAAGTAACACAATCGTACGTACACTAATTTCGTAGGAGTGGTATGGTAAATTTTCTGTCTACAATTAATGAAGGTAGATGTGCTAAATTAAAATCACAATATAATTTTATTAAACCTCAAAATAGCTTCCATTCTAAACTTAAAATGTTGATGCCAATAGATTGTTAACATATAAAATTCTCTTCACATTAAAATAACACAGGTTTGTAATTATTTCTGCAACAAATTATGCAATATGTAGTAAACGGAACTTATGGACACATTACACTAAATAAAGCTTAGCAATGATACGCAATAAAGTTATATTTCACTGAGCTCTATACGCTGAAATAGAAAACCCGAACATACATTATCGTCTGCTCGGGAAAGGGTCTGTGCTGAGGCGAGAGTAGTGATCCTGATGGTCAGCAACTATCTGTGTATGTGTATTTATTAAGTATTGAGCTTCGCAACTGTATATACTAAACTGTATCCATACTCTTTTCTTTCCATCTGGGGATCTGAGGTAGAATCGGGCTCATCTGAGAACAAAACTGTTCCCCACTGTTTGTCAGCCTATTCGTAATGTTTCCTTACAAACTGTAAGCGAGTTTGACGATGTTTTGTAAGTTGTGGCCAGTAGCAGGGCTTCTGGAGATCAGACCAGCATTATGTAACCTCCTTCTCTTTGACATTCACACCTTGCACTTGTTCTAGTCGATTTTTGGCTTTGACTGCAGTGGTGTGGCGGTTAAGCAGTACTTGAAGGCGCAAGAACTGGTCATCTATTGCGAGAAGTTGACCTTTTCCTACCATATCCTGTCTTCGAGAATATAAACGTAGTTCCCTGTACCTTTGCACTGTACGTGAAACTGTCAGTGGAGTTGTATGCAACACCCAACGAGTTAGATATTATAGAGAGGCAGTATACCTCTGATAAGCGCTCCCTGCGGAGGCTGGTGGTACTATGGATCTTTCCAAACAAAACATGGCAGTCTATAGTACCCCCAGCCTATTATTTTGATAAATGTAATGATTTTTTTTTTCATTTGTGTTTGTGTACTGATACAATTATATTTATTTTTGTCAGCTGCCATACAATGTACAGATGGACATGTCAGTATATTTAATTACAATAAAATTCTTGATGCGAATAAATATTATGAAAACAAATAGTCCTTTAACACCACCTTAAACTTATTACAAATTTGAAATTATGTCAAGTAGTAATTTTTTTTTAAATGTGGCAAACTGAAACAATGGGAGACTTTGAATAATGTGTCCAATGAATACTTTATTTCATATTCTTGTATGATACAGCTTCAATAATAATAATATTTCACAACATATCTATTATTATTACTATTATTATGTATTTGTATTAATTGTAGACTTTGGTCAGTGGAAGTGTAGGCCTTAACTCTGCCAGGTAAAATAAAATAAGTTATATTTTTCGGATACATCAATATTTAATTTAAACATTTCGCTATTGTTTTTGTAAAAATCTGATTTATAAATGAAAAAGTAATAATTAAGACTTCAAAATTTCCAGAAATGTCTCATTTCCTTGGATTTAAATGAAATGTACCGTAAACCGTAATATTCGTTTCTGGATAATTAAATCCTCTCAATACAGGTACCATTGCCCCAGAGAATTATAAGATAAGACTGACTGAGCATAAGCGAAATATCTGTATTAATAAGTTGGTACCATCAAGAGTTTAGTATTTATTGTGGTTATAGGGCCTACTCCAATTTTCTTTTTATTAATGCGTAGGGCTCTTTTTGTTAACAAAGAGGAAAGTTAGCAGCATCACACACAATTTGTCATTATTGTGTCAAATGTAAGAACAATTTTATTCTGCAAAAGCCTCTGCCTAGTTGCGAGACACGTGTGAGATCAATATTTGTTTTAAATTAGCTATATTAGACTACACGATGTCTCCATCACGCGAAAAGAAGTGTAGCTAGCTGTGGCTCCTCTTGTTTCTGATAACAATGTTAATCGTAAGTATCTTATCGTTTCAATAAAATGTGAGTTTTGATCATTAGTAACTTTCTATTAGTGTCATTCTTTAATTATTATGTTGCATGCTAAAAGGTTATTTGTAGTTTTAATAATTGCAGTTTTCAAAAGTTATGTGTTAATTCCAATTTCAAATGAATTTTTCTAAATAATTACTGGATTTTTTTTAATTTTCGCCACTACCTTTCCTATATTTTACTCCTAATAGTTACATACGTCGTCTCTCTTGAAATCACCTGGTGAGCACTGAATTACATGATTTCATATTAGGTTAGATTAGCTGTAAGGTAATTAAATTAGTGACGAAGCGAAAAAAATATTTATTTTCTTCTGCCGAATACTTTTATCCATCTTTAGGTGCTTTGCTTTGGTTGCATTGAGTATAGCTTGTCATTTAATATCTGGGCTATATTTAGTGAAACTAATAAAACATAGGCCTACAGCTGTTATAAAACGTGAAGTTTTGTGTGTATTTTACTTTTTATTTATTAACATAGGCTTAATATGTAACTCAATTCACAATAATACTAACTTCATCACAGTAGTTTCCTACATCTGAGCCACGCCCCTATGTTTTGACTAAACAAAACATGGCGGACTGATGTTCAATTGTCTTCAACTAGAAGGCGTTGTGGCCTCTATAGTATCTAACTCGTTGGCAACACCTGAGTCACATAACGTAAGCTGCAGCCATCATCTACCAACATGACTGCTGTAGCGGCATTCATGGGGTTTAACGGCATCTTAACTCTCTTAAATGTTGTTTAAAACTGAGTTAAACATCACAGAATTCCATTATAAGCAAAAAATAAAACAATAGTGTTGTAACTTTGTTTTGACTGCTTGTGTTTAATGGCACAGCAATAAATATAGGGTGAGGGACTGGAACTGGCAAAAAGGGTGTACAAATTACCCAGTGGGTATACTTTCCTTTCCAAAACATGAATTAACACTTACCTAACACAAACAGGTCCATAGAAGCACACAGTAATGTTATAATTTGTATTATGGTTTGATATTTAAAATTTATTCAAGTGTTGCGGTTTTTTTTTTTTTTTTGCTCGGCAGTATATAATTTTTCTACTTCAGTGACCAACTTGGATTTCAAACGATCGTTATATGTAAATCATAGAGTCAATTGAATAAAAGTAATTGAACTCTGATACTTGCACAGTGATTACTTGGTGAAAATTGAATAATCCTTAGGTAATAACTTGTAGATTAGAGTTCACTGAATACTGATTAGTTACCCTATTGCTTGTTTTGATCAGTAAACATTTATTTTTCCAGTGAACACACAAAATGTTTTTAATAAAATTCAGTAATTATTTCTGATATAGTAATTACTTACACTCTAAGTTTCCTAAAGAGTTCACTTGAATATTTGTTGTTAGCTAGACTGTAAAGGGAATGACAGCTTTTCTAGCTATACATCAGAAAAAGAGGTATGAAAACCGAAGAGATTTCAGTCCCTGTAATTTAGAGAAGCTTCTGAGAATGAAAGTGGAAGTGTCAAGTTTTTGAGATTATTTTCTTCCTGCACCAATGAAACATGAGGTAGATCATTAAGTTCACAGCAGAAAATGAGTCTTTATAACATTACTTAGCAAGGCCATCTGCAATATATCACATCTAAATGTAACATATTGTTGCTGCACCTCAAAAATCTGCCCTTTTTTTTTTTTTTTTTTTTTTTTTTTGCAGGAGAAAGAAAAAAGTATTGTCACTTTAATTTTCTTGACTTTCGAAGCTACTTTCGGTATAATTTCAACATTTTCTTATATATGTTTGAAATTGTACCAAAAATACGAGTAGCTTTGAAAATCAAAGAAATTAAAAGTGACCATTTTTTTTTTTCTTTCTCCTGCAATAGTAATATGCATTACAAGAGCGGTATGTTGAAGTTTTCTTGTTCGAGGAAAAGTTTGAAAAAGCGAAACGTAGTTGAGCTTTTTTAATTTCCGAGAATTGAAAGAAAACATACTGCTCGTGTATAATACATTATTTTGTGCGAAGATCGTTTATTACATACCTGAAAGAGGAATTTCTAATTAGTTGCAATGAAATCTCCATCTTGGTTTCTGTTCAGTGACGGAAAATTTGCAAAACAAAAATATCTATCTTCAACATTGTTGCTTTAAAATGTTTTCTGTGTTTACTATACTCCAGCAGGCCATGATATACATCTGTCTTCCCCCCCCCCCCCCCAGTCTATGATGAGTCTGGAATCTTGTTGATTTTTTCACAGCTTCTTTAATGCTACTTGCATCACGAATGGAGTAACTTTAGTGGAGTTGTAGAGTTTACTTAATTTTTGCAAATATTTAAAAACAATAATTAACAGTGCAATTTAGGTGAAATTGCAGTGGTAAGTTTCCAATGTATAATTATTACTATATTGAACATCTCTAAAAATAATATGTTAAAAGCCTAAAGCAGTAAAATCAATATGTCACTTAAGCAGTAAGAAGAGGGAAATTGTTATGTGTGTTCGGTTGGGAATACTGAATTTGTAATTTTAGACTTTCCGCAGATTGGTTTTGTGTGGAAACCAAGCAAATACGCATGATCTCGTACAAAATCTTTTTAAAAACACAGAGTGGATTTTGGAGGTGCAGCGACAATATTTATTTATTCAGCAAGAGTTAAAATTTTCCAGGTATTATCATTTTATCCATAATAACTTTTAGTACCATATAATCACTTACAAGATTTTAATGATTTTATTCCACTGACCAGTTATCTGGCTTATGAAGCACATGTAAGTCAACGTGTCGATTTTCCTTACTGAAATGTTTTATTACAGCATTCTCTGTAGGTGGAGTGAGGGTCAATGCAGTACACAATCTGTGTTGGTTGAAAATGCGTTTTCATTGCTGTATTTTGCAGTAACAATATTGGAGGAAATGAGAATATTATATGCCTCCTGTACAATTTACATAACAGGATATGTGGTAATCAGTTACTTATGTCATGAAAGATAATCTGTAAATCAGAACAAATTTGTGTAGAAAGAAACAATTGTGATTATGTTGGTCATCCGGAACATGAACACATTTGCAGTATCCGAAATTCTTTTCCAGAATTGTGCATGCGTATATTTTCCACACACACATGTTTAAAGAAATGGATGGAAATAAGTAAGACAGTTGAATGTAACATCTTTTATTTAAACTAACTTCAATAACTATGACAGTATTATTACATGCACTAGTTTGCACCATCACAGAGGAATCTCACGAAGTTTCATCAGTGCTCTGCTGAAATGTATACGAGCTGGTGACAATATTTCGATCCCACATTACATGTTGTGGCTAGCAGAGTTAAAAGTCTATTACAGCTATTAGGCATCATTTCAGAATGCAATATGGATGTGAACTTTGGACACGGAAAAGTGGCATTTCTGGGGCAACAACAAATGAAGGGCCATGGGAAATGATTATTTTATTTTTTATGTGAATACTCCTTTAAAATCAGACCGACATATGGGGTACCAGGACGGAAATGTGCTGTAATGTTTGCAGGTTGATCCATTCTGACACTTTAACTTCGTGACAAATAAATGTGGTCTTCTACGATCGGGTATACGACATGATGTGAGCATGACCTTGAAGGAGTACTGAACAAAACAAATATGTACAGGATGTGTAGCTCATAGCAGTATTGAAGACTGCAACTCGAAATGCAATACCGTTCTCAGTCTACAAGGCACTAAAGCAGCAGCAATTTGCTGTGATGATGTCACTGTGCAATAAGTGTCACTTGTCAGCCTCAGAGGTTAGACAAGCCGGCAGCTAACGTTTCAGTGTTATTGTTGGTTTTGCCTGTGACAAATGCATGCAGGAGAGTTCAGTGTTATTTATTGCTGTGGTGTGCACACTGAACATTTTCTGGTGTCTGATTATTCCTGACTGACTGATGTTTATTTATGGCAACAATGCCTTCATGCAGTGTTTATGGCTGTACTAATACTATTGGGAAAAATAAAATCATTGGTTATTATTCTTTTCCGAACAGGGACAAATTCCCAAGTGCATACAGGAAATGGATTTTGTGTGCAAAACGAAAAAATTTCATTCCTACATCATGTTCGGTGACCTGTGCCATATATTTCCGAAATGATTTTAATCAGTCAGATATGATGAAAACTAAAAAAGAAGAAATATCAATCTATATCACAGACACACTCATTGCTAAAACTCCAGTTGTGAACGAAATTCCTCCATGGAAATGGATGATTCTAGAACATAGCATACAAATTCCAGGAAATCATTCCAAAAATGATCCTCCATACATTCTTAAGTTAGATGCCATGGAACTACTCTGCAGCACATATAAGGATCACCTTCAAATTTATACAGATGGATCTCTAAATCCTAATAATGGGACATCAGGAGCAGAGTATTATATTCCAAAATATCAAGAAAGTTATTTCATACCATGTTCATCCTCCTCCAGTCTTGACACTGAATTGCTAGCTATTGATGCTGCTCTTCAGTGTGTTACTCAAATTTCTGAAAAATCTATTTGCATACTTACCGACTCCAAGGGGGCTATATTTAATATAATCAAATATGTACCAAACCTATACACACATAGAATTATTCCAATTCAGATACAACTAAGTAAACTAAAAAACCTCTAAAAGGAAATAACATTTCAGTGGATACCTAGTCATTGTGGTATACCTGGAAACGAGAAAGTCGATAATATTGCAAAACAGGCAACATATTTGCAACCAAGACCTCATCAAGTGATATCTCTATCCAGTACTTTTGCTTCAGTAAAGTCTCATTTTACAAACCTATGGATCAACAATTGGCTCTCTTCTGACAAAGGAAGCATTTTACAGTCTGTACAAAAGAAACTAAATGACCTGGAAATGTACAAAAACTTGCCCAAACATGTTCAAACATTTTTAACAAGAGCCAGAACAGGTCACATTGTCACTCAATTGTACCTACACTGATTTCACATTTCTGATAACCCTACTTGTCTGTGGTGTAATAATCATGATGAAGATCTGGAACACATTCTTCTACACTGTCCATCCATAAACTACAAAAGAAGTAAATTAAAATCATCAGTACCAGTTGCAGAAGACACAGTCCTGCTGTATATATTGACTACACCCCAACTCTGGCTACTAGCAACAGGCATCTATAACGAACACCGATCAAAATACCCCTCATTTCTCATGAAAAAGCAACTGAATAGACTACAGTGGAATATAGTGGACTTTATGTTGTCAGCAAACAGCTGGATACATTAAGAAGATTGATTGATGTGATGAAAGAAAGGCTTCTGCTTGATTGTAAATTTAAACATACACAAGTCTAGGTCCTGAGCCAAGAAAAAAAAAATCACCGAAAAAGAGATTCTTCTTTCATAAGGAAAAAAACTGTTAGAAAGCCACAAGCCTGGCACTGGCACCACATCAGAATGTGAGACATGTGGAAATGAACATCCATGAAAGTGTTCAATGGGAACTGGGATTTGAGACGTACAGAAGTGTTGTGAGTTAGACGAAAATAGTGGTTACTCCATCATCGATTCAGATAAGATTATAATCCTTCCGATTATACAAATTCTGAAAATGAAACAAGTGAAAATAGGCAATTAAATGCCTTTTCACACAACTGTTGAACTGATTTCTATGAAAATTGGTATGTAAGATAAGTTAGTTCCACTTAGATTTTAGGCTGTATGGCATTCAAAATATTTTCTTTATAAGGGGGCCCAAAGTCGGTAAATCGAAATATCTCGCTTATTATTCAGTTTTTAGAAAAACGTACATTGCAAAAATTGCTTTAAAATGGTTCTGACAAGTTTTTTTCTATGCAAAATTTTGATAGGACTGATATTTAACGGGATATACGAGTTTTAAAGTAACAATGATTTTTATGTGAGTGCTTTCTCAATCAGACTAATATAATGAAGTGAAAACAAACGACTCTGCGTTTATACGAGGGTTGTAAATAAAGTAGTGGCAACATAGACAGTACAAATATATTGAACTTAAATGGAAAATAACTTACATTTACATCCCTTCAATATAATCATCAGTGTGTTCCTGTATCTTCTGCCAAATCCATGATAACCGTTGAATGTCGTTAGCAAGGTTGTTTCTGTTGATCTCTCCGATGGACTGCCCTACTGCATGAAGCACCGATGCAATATCTGGAAACCTCTTGCCTCTAAGTGGTTCTTTCAACCGTGAAAACAAGTTGTCACAAGGACTCATGTCAGGGGAATACGGAGGATGTTCCAATACTTCCCAATCCCATCTCTGTAGCAATTCAGCTACTCCTCCTGCGACATGACGAGCATCATCATGCAAGATGAAAGGTGGATTGTCTCTCAGGAAATGTGGACTTCGCACCGCATAGCTGGACGTAGGTTGTGTTTGAGAAAATGTTGGTGGTACCACAGTCTAGTATATACAGTTACGAAGCTTGAGTTGTTGAGGTTGCTAGGAACAATAGACTGTGCAGGTACTATTTTGCATTGTCTGTAATTAGGTGATAGTAGCGATCCTAGTGGTTAGCAACTATCTATGGCTGCTTATTTATTACATATTGAGCTTCGTGACTATATACTAGACTATATACTAGTATGCTGCATTGAAATTTTGGTCTTGAGGTACGGAATAGCTAATGATAATACCTTCATTATCATATGTCACTATCAGCATGACTTCCACTCTAGAGGGTTCATATCGCTAATTTTTTGGATGTTGTGATTCTTTGTGATGCCTAGGGCAAGGATTTTGACGCATTTGCATTTTTTTTTTTTTTTTTTGTGAGGGCTCAGTTATAGATGTGTTCTAGTGGAAAAGGTTCTTATCCATGCAACTTTGTTGTTTCATTTATTTGTATTTTTTTATCGATTTTGCCGGATATTGCATTTTTTGTGGATTTTATAGCATATTTGTGCTTATTTCAACCATTGTTGCATGCTATTTGGCATTTTAATGTGTTTTCGCAAGGAAATGTGCATTTTTGAAAGGCAATTTACGTTTCTTGTTTTTACCAGTACGAAAATTGACTTGTACCTCCATTTTATGAAACAAGGAGTTCTGCATCCCCCACTTTGCAACTGCATAATTGAGCATTATGTTTCACAGTATGGGGAAAAATATGCAACGTCAGAATTGGAGCTGAAAAAAAGTTTTCTGTGAATCAACACATGAAAAGAGAGAAGCACAAAAGAGGTCTACACCGAATTCAAGACGAAAAGCAAGTGGTTCAACAAATACTACTTGGTCAAGCACATCCTTCGGGTTCCCCTTTTTTCGCAGAACTCTGCGAAGCTTTGATTTCTGCTAATATTCCACTGACGAAAGTGAATAATCTGAAGTTCCATGAGTTCCTAGAAAAACATACTGGAAAAGCTACCTACCCGACTGTTCAACACTAAGAAAAAATTATGTGGGGAAAATGCTATGAAAGAAACAATACAGGAGATTAGGGAAAAAATGAATGGGAAAAGAATTGTGTAAGTATGGACGAAACTACAGACTCACAAGGACGACACTATGTGGCTAATGTTGTAGGCACAATGGAAGAAAATGTTTCAGATGTAATTTCCTTAATAAATTGTGAACAACTAGAAAAAGTGAATTTTTCAACAATTAGTAAAGTGTTTGATAGATCTTTCAGTTTATTATACCCAGTGAAATTCAACATGACAATGTACTACTGTTCCTGACCGACGCTGCACCATACATGGCCAAAGCTGCTAGTTCTCTGCGAGCTGTTTAATAAAAAATGGTATATGTAACGTGTCTAGACCACACTTTACATAGAGTGGCAGCGGAAGTTCGGAATCAGTTTCCTGAAGTCGACCAGCTTATATTTTAACAAGGTGGGGAACTTGGCTAGAAGCATTCAACTGCTACAGCGAGCACATAAGTGTAGTGAAAAACATCGACCTGTTTGATAGCAGCGATGCAGCATCCATCAAACTTGCACAGGAACTTCTCTATAAGAAGGAATTGATAGGTCAACTTTTGTATATAAAATTAAATTTTGGAATCCTATGTGGTGTTGTAACTCATTTAGAGAAAAGTTAGTGAAAACTGTAGTAAGTGACCTAGAAAAAGTGAGTTGGGAAATGGAAAAGGCTGTATTGAAGAAATTGATGCTGGTTTTGAGCAAAAATAAAGGATTTGATGTGCTGTCTTCAATTGCTGATATTGTCAGCTCAAAATGTTTCTATAGGAGAACTGCCAGGAGACTTAAAAGCCAGTGATAAAGTTTATTTCAAATATTAAACTTTAGTATCGGTAGAAGCGAAAAAGAGTTTCTCGATGTGCAAGTCACTGTTAATCACAATCAACAGCAATTGTTTGTTGTGCATTGCAATGCACGACTAAAAAAAAGTGAACATGTGGTATTTATTGTATCTGTAAAATGTGAATTTTCTAAAATATATTACATTTTTAAATTTTTAATGCATTTTTTTTTTTCAAATTTTTAGTGCATTATTGCATTGTTTATAATGCATTTTCTTGTATTTTATTGTGCATTAAAATCCTTGCCCTAGTGATGTCATTCATTAGACTGATGCTTTAGTTCAGACTTGTATGCCCATGCCCATGCCCACGCCTCGTCAATTGCAATAATATGTTGCAGGATTAATCCCCTTCGTTGTGTTAGCTCTGTAGGTGGAGTTGAGCTACTGTGTATCGGTGCCACTTCTGTGCTTCTGTCAGGTTATGAGGAACCCAGCGTGCTGCAATTTTCCTCATGTGGAGGCGTTTCTTCAGGATGTGCCACAAAGTTTGATGACTGAGATCATTCTCGTACAGTCCAGCGATGTTCAACAGCAAGGAGATCTTGCACTAATTCCACTTGTTTATCACAAATGGACGGGCGACCTGTAACATCTCATTCTAACCCGTACGAAATGCAGAGACACATCTTCCAACCATCTGATACAGTAGTACATCACTGCCACAAGCTTCAAGTAACGCTTGATGACATTGGCGTGCATTTCTACCAAAGGCTACCTCGATTTTTATCCACGATCACTGCTCAAGTTTAGTAAACATACTTTAGAGCAGTTTAAAATAGTGTTCTGCATTTAATCACGCACAATAACATCTGTTGTCATAACTACCAGTTTTATCATTCAATACATCGACAATATCTCTAACTACAATCACCAGTTGTCACGTATCGCATGCAAATGCACATGTATTCCCGGCAGTGCTGCCACTACTTTATTTACAACCCATATATATATTAATAAACACGTGGTTTTAATTGCAGTCACAAATACTATTAACATAAAAATCGTTTGATACTTACCTCTGTGGTATATTCAAATATACACTGTTACAACACTTCCCACTCAGGGCTTTAGTTTGGCTGGTATTCAGTACCAGTAGTTATAGAATTGTCTGAAGAGACTACTGGAAGTTCTAAAACATGCAGATCTATGGCAGTATGCGCCAACTCTTACAAGACCAATGCTGTTTGGATAAATTCTATAAATCTACTGAATAGAAAATAATTTCATATACCTAATGACGGAAAGATGATAATATTGAAGAAAGAGATTTGTTTCTGCTGTACGCTAAAAAATAATAGAAAGAAAAACGCGTTTCGACAATAACGATTGTCAATTGCTTGCACCTAAGCAAGTTAAATGTTATATCGGTAATAGTACAATACCTTACTGCTTAGTATTGAAATAAAAGAAGATTTATTCGTTTTATAGTTAACAAGGCTCCTTATATTTACAGTTAGGAAACTATAATTTACAAAACAAAATTGAACTATCAATGTAGTTCTGAATTTTTCACTACAAGTCGCACAATGCAAGTGTTGAAATAACTCTGTTCACATTTGAAACAAAATTTCGATCGCAGTTTATTTTGTCTTGATAGAAATTATTTCATACTAATGTGGTGGTGAGATAACAAGTAAAATGAGTTTACTGAAATGGCTAAAACAAAAGCAGTGTGGTGAAGGTGGAAGTAATAGTGCTTATGCTTCCCTTATGAAAAGGTTACCAGATTTGACAAAGCGTATTACATATAATTTGGAAACACACCTAAAAAGTAAAATGATTTACATTTGAAACGGTTAGAGAATCGAATATACAAAATGTCAGAAAAATTTACACCTAAGTAACGTTTGTGCTCATTTACAGTTAAGAAAGGGGAAAAAAAATATCATCAGATAGGTTAGAATGATTTGAATGCCATATACCGCGAGAAAAATAATAGTACGGATTTATTGGCATTGATATCTAAACCAACCAACAGCCATCGGTTAAGATAACTTGAAATTTCCATTATCACTCCCATACAAGTGATTTCTCGATATCTGAACCGATCCTTTGAGGGCATTAATGGCTATTTCCTTCGCAATGCTGTGTGTTAGCCCCAGGTTTTTACATTTGTTGGCAAAGAAGGAGGGTATGGTACCTAGCACTCCCACCATCAGACCTATTACATCAATGTGGGACAGGCTATATTTATCTTTATAGAACAGGATTGTTGGTTCATAGATCCGTTTCTTTTCACTGTCCACCTCATGCAGTTGATCTGCATGTGTCTCAAATCTGATGGTGGGATCGAGAATGTATGCCAAGTTGTTCTTAATGGCAATCATATCAATTTGCCGAACATTTCCTTG
This sequence comes from Periplaneta americana, assembly GCF_040183065.1. Lineage (NCBI taxonomy): Eukaryota > Metazoa > Arthropoda > Insecta > Blattodea > Blattidae > Periplaneta > Periplaneta americana. Next base: position 42,763,572 of record NC_091128.1, read on the forward strand.
TGTGGCTAGTCCCTGCACCTCTTGATGGACTGTAAACCCTACTTCCTTCAGTGCCTTGGCCAGCATAGAACGGACAGCATGGTGACAGATGTTGCGAAGGGCTTCACTATAGGGGCAGAAGCCAAGGATATGGGGAAGAGTTTCAATCTCGCTGAGACAGCGGGTACCATCCTGACTTCTACCCAGTACAGCTCGGACTGGAGCAACATAGTCTACCATTTTAAGAGCGTCTATCCATTCCGAGAGGGTTAAACCTTTGTGATTTCTTATCCAGCAGTTTGCTGGGGGAAACTATTTGTTAAGAATCACTCCTTTACCCTTTTGTTGCAAAGTACACCAATTTTCAAAGTCTTTTTCTCTTAAAGCGTCCCTAACTTTTCGAGAGTCCACAAAATTTTCACGATTATTTAAAAAAGATTTAGCAGGAGTTAATTTAAGGCTATTTAAACATGTTTTACTCTACTCAATAAGGTCCCTAGTGGAAGTAAAATAAGGATCATTAGTTTTTTGTAATACCCTTAAGCCGTTAATATGTTGTAGCGTGGATTCCTAGTGTACCCTGAAAAGACCAAGACCTTTATATATACAATGTGTATATACCATAGAATTGGGTGTGTCAGCTGGCAGGTGCTTTTAATAATTTTATCAGCATTATCTAAAAAAGTATTGGGTATTGTATTCAAGGGCATTGTCTGAAATGTGTAGATTAATGATGAGCAAATTGAGGAATTTAATATACAAAACTTTTGATCAGGATGTAATAAAGGCGACGAAATTAGCAAATCTGATCTAGTTTTCAGGTCGTGTAAAACTGTTTAGGAATTGAATATACAAACGTCAGAAAAATTAACACCTAAGTAGCATACATACTCATTTGCAGTTAAGCATGTGATAGTAGTGTCATCAGAAATGTTTGGTTGATTTGGATGCAATTTACCATGAGAAATATTAATAGCTACAGATTTATTGACATTTATATCTAAACCAATAGCTTCGAAACGAACAATAGCCATCCTTGTGAGTTCTAAAGCGGAGTTTTTGTTTTTAGCTATGATAACAGTGTCATCTGCAAAACCAAGTACGGTAATGGGTTTTAAACCTGAAACAAGATTGAAACTGTATTCGGCAGCGATCAAGTCTTCTGACAATTCATTAAGGATGTGATCAGTAGGGAATGACTTCAGAATAACTAGTAAGTACATTTATGTCGTTATTTATTTTTGATACAAAGGACATCTCTTGTTTATATTATGTATTTATTTACTTTTGTACCATGAATAAAATAACGTGTTTTTTAATATTTTAATTGACACAGTCATTGTGCATAAGTACTTACGTGGTTTTCTGAAGTATAGTGATATATGTTGTTGTTGTTTTCTAATGCCAGGTGTTTGACAATAAAGTCATTTGACCTCTTGCACTCCAATATTTTTCAAAGATATTGTAACTTTTTAAACTAGACAACAATGTAACTTTATTTAAAGCAACAATAATTCCTTTCTACAATTCACCTTAAACGCTCTCGTCAACAATGGGATTTGCTCTCCGCACAGCAACACAGCGTTCGTTATTGCTCTCCACTGGCGACAATGACAATTTACTTGGACTATTACGAACAACAATGAACTTTTAATCTTAACTAATATTTACAAAGCACTATTTACAACACAGAACTGTCAGTTCTCAGTTCACAGCTCGTTTGTCTTGGTTAGTTCTTCTAGCTCAGTCACTCGCGTTCATAGAATCTCGAACCCCAGACCTTCAGAGACGATCCGCTGCACTTCGAACTCAGGTCCCCCAACTGCGGTCCACAGCACTCAAACTCCGGGCTTCAGGCTCCACAGTTACGGACACAACTCAAGTCGCGCTCTGGTCTCGAAGCTGGCTTCACTGCTACACAAGACGGGCTTGCTGTCCACTGACTTACTCTCTGACTGAATGACTGTATGACTGTCCCTCGTTCACTTGCGTCTTCTCTTTTATAACCAAAGTATCGTTGCGAGAAAGTACGAGTTCTGGATAGTTCGCGATCTCGAATAATCGATAGATGCCTAGAAGATTTCTACGGATGTCAGGATGGCATTCTCGAATAATCTCGCACGCTGCTGCTCCCCTCCTTCACCGCGCGTAGCCATGCCCCAGGAGGCAGATGCGCGCGCAACCCGCCCAAAACACTGCCGACTTTGCACTTCCTTCTGCTGGTCGTGAGTTCGAATCTCACGTCGCTGTCACAATATTATCATGACCAGCTACTGAAGCGCAGATTTTGAGGTGTTCCGAATCCATTTCTTGGTTTGAGTTGCACAATGGGCAGTTAGGGGACTGATATATTCCAATTCTATGCAGGTGTTTGGCCAAACAATCATGGCCTGTTGCCAATCTAAATGCAGCTACAGACGATTTTCGTGGTAAATCGGGAATTAACTGTGGATTTTGATGCAGAGAGTTCCATTTTTCCCCTTGGGATTGAGTTATCAAATTTTGTTTGTTGAAGTCTAAGTATGTAGATTTAATAAATCTCTTCACAGAGTAATACGTAGATTTAGTAACAGGTCTGTAAGTAGCAGTGCTGCCCTTCTTTGCTAAAGCATCCGCATTCTCGTTTCTCAGGATTCCACAATGGGATGGTATCCATTGGAATACAATTCTTTTATTGAGTGATATTAATTGAGAGAGCATTTTAGTTATTTCTGCTGTTTGAGATGAAGGTGTGTGTTTAGAGACGATTGATAGAATAGCTGCTTTGGAGTCTGACAATATAACTGCATTTTTAAATTTATTGATGTGGCATAGAAGATTCCTGAGACTTTCCCTTATTGCAATGATTTCACCATCAAAACTTGTTGTTCCATATCCAAGAGATCTATAAAGTGAGAAGAGACAGCACGTAACACCTGCACCGGCACCTTGTTCTCTGGAGATCAAGGATCCGTCTGTGTATAAATGAAGCCAGTTTTGTGGAGGGTACCTAATATTAATTGTCTCTAAAGACAATTGTTTCATTATTTCAGTGTTTACTTCTGATTTCAGTATTTCTTCTGTTAAATTTAGATTATAGATTACTATAATCTAGATTATAGTAATCTATAGTAATTATATATTAGTACTTATAGTAATTATATATTTTATACAAGGAGGTCTGACTTCAAATAAGAATTTGTCAGGATACAAGGTTCACTATAACCGAAGTGAAGGTTCACTATAAACGGAAATATTAATGTACTTTTTAATGTATGCGGGTTGGGACCAACGATTTAGGTTCACTATAGCCGAATGTTCACTACAACCGAGTTCACTATATCCACAGTTGACTGTACATGGTGATATATTAGTCTTACTTAACTTTGGAGAAAATTCAAATATAACCCCAATACAGTGATTTGTGTATGTTACTGTTTTCCGAGCATCTTTTCAAGAATGCAATGACACTGGCATATTTATTAATATCCACATTTTTATTTACATAAATTGTGGTTCGAAGCATCGATCAGATACTTCATAAAGCAGAAATTTACATTATAAAACACACTTCCGAAAAATACGTCAAAACCACATTTTGTGTAACTTTTTGGATTTCATCAGCTAGAGAGGAAAGCTTCTGCAAAATTGTCCAATATCAGAGTTTTCTGTTACTCATTTTTTAATAGAATATTTCACTTTCAATATGTTTTATATTAATGGCGTCAAATGGATCATTCTTATGTAAGCAACTCCCTAGCAACTGAAGGGTGACTTACAGCAAAGGTGTTGAGGTAAAAGGTCGTAACACTAAAAAATTAAGATTTTCACACATTACTATGTATGTCCATTCTACAGGATGTAAAAGGATTTAACCCTCAGACAATTATATTTTCCAAGGTGAACATAACTAGTCAAAAAGGGTCTTGCAGATTTACTACACTTAGGGCTTAGGGATAAACTAAAACACAAAAAATCAAAGGTTCGTATGACTAACGTCTTCAGTTTGTCTGTGCTGGTTAAAGAAAATATTGAAATTCAGTTAAACTTACATTACAGACTCGCGATTGCAAGACACAACGAGCAAGTTGAAGAAAACAGATATGTCCTAAATTTAATAAAATAGATCGTATAAAGTTTCCAAAAGCAGTAGATTTAGTATTAACAAGGTACGATAAATCCGACGACTTAGAATACAGGGGCGTGTTTCGTGAATTAGTTCACTTCAGTTCTGAGTTCAATAAAGACTTAAGTAGTTAAAAGAGTACTTAACCAAGTCAACAGCATTTAAGGGTACTTCTAAAATCATTCAAAACGAGTTGTTTGACTGCATGTTGAAAGTGTACCATGTACAAATAAAAAAGAACTAATGATTATATATTATGTTTCTATAATTGTTTACCACAAGACTGATGTTTCAACTCCTCCTACTATTACGTTACCGGTACAAGCCACCGGTGTAGCTCTATTGGCTAAGATGTTTGCCTGCCAATCCAGAATTGCTCTCGGGTGCAGGTTCCATTCCCACTTGGACTGATTACCTGGTTGGGTTTTTTTCCGAGGTTTTCCCTAATCATGAGGAAAATATCAGGTAATCTATGGCGAATCCTTGGCCTCATCTCGCCAAATATCATAACATTATCACCAATTCCATCGACGCTAAAAACCTCGTAGTTGATACAACGTCGTTAAATAACCAAGTAAATAAATAAATTACGTTATACTGGGTGTTCATTTCAAAGTATGTCATGACGTCACTGTTGATGAGTCAGCGACTTGAAGCGAGTTTCAGCTTTTGTGTCAGAGAAGTTGCCTATTAATCAAGGCGTTCAATCTGAACTTGAGAACGTGTATGGTATAACTTGAACGTCGTAGCAACAGATGGCGGTCTGTACGGTTTGTGTACTACCATAACCTCTTTCGAATTGTGTTTTGCGCGGCCAAGTCGTACGCAGGGTATTTGTTATCATCGGTTGCATATGACAACATTCCACAATACAAACAAATGCTCCGTGTCCATGTTGACCGTCGAGGTTAATGTCAACAAATACGTAAGTAATCGTCTTAACCCTCTCCCCATATCCCGACAGTAAGAAAAAACCCACCTCAGTACATGTTTCGAAACAGTTCACATTCCTGCCACTACCGGCGTTACCATGCGTATCGGTAAGTACTCTTCTGAATGAACGCCGTACTTGCTAGGCAACTTCTCTGGCGATAAGTAATACACCTCTACAGAAGTGTAGGAAGATTGAATTCTCTAGGCTCATCGACTAGCCACGTGACGGCATACAGCAAGCCATGACACACTTTGAACTAACACCCAGTATTATTGATGGAATGCTTGTCTGTTAACTGACAAGTGTGCATTTTCCCTCTAATTTGTCTGGATTGTGTGTACAGTTGTATACATTTTGATGAGTTTAACAATAATAATAATAGTCATTATTATTACTGTTTATTTTTATCGTTATCTCTGGCACTAGGCATTAAATGTTTATGTAAATGACATACACATGCAACCTTTTTTTTGTGCTTGACCATAATTGTTGCCACTTCTCCAGTCCTTCCTCGTGTGCTTCTCTAATAATGGAGCTTTTTGGTTCTTTCATGTATACGACTTCACTGCTGTCATCTTGGGCTGCCTCCTTTGCTAATTTGTCTGCTGTTTCATTTCCTACTATTCCTATGTGAACTTTGACCCACATGAAGTGGACTGTCCATTGTTGTTTCTTAAGATCTCTTATTTATTGAAAGATGTCTTCTATTAGTTTGGAATGTTTATGCTGGTTCTTAAGTAAGTTCAGTGTTATCAGGCTGTCCGTGTATACTATTACTCTTTTGTCTGAATCCTGGATATCTGTAATGTTTCTGTTGCTCGAGGGCTTTGAGGATAGCAATTTGTTCTGTCTGATTGTTTGAACATTTGGGGCCAAGTTTGAATTTATTTATTTGTCTAATGGCTAGTACATGATATTTACAATCATTGACTGAGGGAAAAATAAGAAAGTGGTGAACAGAACTACGGATTAAGTAATTAAAAACATTCGGGCTCTGGCTTCCCAGTAGCAGTCAACTTCCTTGGAGGATTTCAGAGCAGGGCATTTTGCAAGATGTTGTCTATCCATGTCTTCCTGTTGATGGCACAAAATGCAGGATGCTGATGGAAGGATGGCAAGACGATTGAGGTGTTTACCCAGGATGTCATGTTCAGTGTTAAGACGAAAGCTTGCAACTGCTAGTCTTCTGGGTTCAGGAGGTATATCCTTCAGTAATTTCCTACGTTGTTGCGAAATGTTTATGTCCAATTCTTGTTGGTGATTTTTTTTTATAGTTGCTTGATATATTGTTTTACTGAGCTAAATGACAAAGGTTTCCGTGGGCTTATTTTGAGATTGACACCCTTCTTAGCTAATGTGTCAGCCTGTTCATTCCCATGTAGATTACAATGTCCTGGGATACATTGTAACAAAACTGCGGACCCCTCAAAATACGTAAGAAACACCTCGAAAATCTATTAAACCCTAAAATATTCCGTAAATAACTTTTTTCCTTCTCCATCAGCATGAACTCTCAAATGCTAACTCTGGATTGAATCGGTACACTTCCTGCGTTTTTGGACAAACTTGTCTCTTCCTCTTGTAACAAGCTGACTGCTTTCCAATACAAGTTTTACGACACTTATTTACGCAAAAGAAAATATAATATAATGCAATAATTATTAAAAGTAAATATAATAAAATAAATGTAAGCATTTTTACATACATAATCAGTGGGATACGCATCTCTTGAGGCAACCCTGCGAACCCCTGGGGGTACCACTGCTCTACCTAAAGATGATGCTTGCTGATTGCAGGGAACGTGCTCTGCATGTTATATCTAGGGCCCGGATATATATGCACTGAAAATACCTAAAATATGCATGCAAATATGCACTAAAAATGTTGAAAATATGCACTAAAAACAAAAAAATATGCACTAACCAAAGGAATTGTTTTATTTTAATTCAATGATATACATGTTTCATTCCTTTGATTAAGACAATATTTTTGAAGAAATGATAGTAGATGTGGATTATTTAATTTATGCAGTGGAATGTTGCTCCATACAAAAGGTTTACAAAGGTCAGCGAAAATGTACTAACTTCAGACCATGATTTCGCCTGAGTTAAAAGTACCTGTTGCGTGTTCTTACCCTTTTGTTTTGACCTGAGATGTGCAGTTGTTTTCGAATGCTGTTCTAGTTGAAACTTTTTCTCGCATTTCACAGTCTTCTCTTGACAATACACTATATCGCCGTTACTTAAATAGTCACTATTGCCTGAAAGGCACTGTTTAATTAAACAGGACTTATTGGACTTATCTTTAGGCATTTTTAGTTTCATCTGACAGAACACCGCATAAACTATTAGCAGATGAAAAACAAGTCAGCAGATGGATATCTGCGGTCCTGTCGACACAAACTTTGAGATGATATTGCATTGAGAAAGGAATGTAAGAAATTCCTTCTGTGAAAAAGGTCTGCAACGTCCATCTACCTGCGTGTGTGAGACTGGAAGTATAGTCCCGTTAACATTTCACTTGAAATAGGAAGGCTATTTTTGTGCCAAGGGATGTCCAACATACAAGTTCATTACTAGATTTACAGTTCGTCTAGAAATGTCAGATAATTGATCATACACAAACTAAATAATTGCCGAAACATGCACTAACCCTCAGAATATGCATTTCCATATGCGCATATGCATTTTAGAAAAATCCGGGCCCTAGTTATAGTAGGTAAACACTGACTTTCTACTATATCGACGGAGCAGTGTAGTTATTTTTCCTGCAACTACCAGCAGGTGAAAATCCATTCATTTTGCAGTTAAATATTTATTCAAAACTATTAATTTTGTACTAAAAATGATTAGACCTATATTTTTAATGTGCATTATTCACAGATAAATTGACTCAGGATGAAAACCGACTAACAGTTTATGAGAAATCACTACAGTGCCTAGACAGATAGCATGTGAAGTACAACTTATTTGCTATCAGAGCTGCTGGAAATGTGTTTTTCCGAGAGTATCTCAAAATCGGGTTTTTTGCATCACTTACTTTATAGAGAAAATACAAAGGAAGTAATTTTACCTATTATGAACAAGTTTGTGAAATATGTGTTCATTATACAGTAGGTATACCCTATACACACAGAGGAGGCGTTGCTGGTGCTCTATGTGGGCAGGGCCAGCACCACGCTCACACCCAAATCTCAATTTTGTACGAGGCATAGTGAAAGTATGGTGAGATGAAAAGTCAGAGTTGAATCCAGTACCTTACAGTCTGTAGTGTGTTGCTCATGCATTCAATAGCAGGCAAAAGTGTCAAGGATAGTCGGAAAATTTAAGTAAAGGTTTATTAAATTTTATTTTAACTATTTATTATTTGTATAATGTAATTAATCATATAATGGTAACACATCGTTAACATTATTAGGACTACTGAAATTTTTTAATGCAACATATAATAATAGCAATAATAATAATAATTATAGTAATAATCAGTTTTTATAATTTTAAATGTTTCATGGCTAACTTTTGTTTCCAACTTTCTAAAAGTCAAAACACAAATACTCAAAATGATTTATACGCTTTTCAGATCTTATGCTTTGTAACACGCCATTTGAAAGTAAATTCATTACACAATTATTATAAAATACCACAAAAAATCAAACAAAACTTTGTTAAACTAATAAGAACACAAATTGATAGAAATACTGCAACACATTTATTTGTAACTGTGCAAACAATACCACTGCACTGCAGACGATGGACTAGTGTCAACCAACTTCAACAGCCGTGTCTAATTTTAGAAATAACATTTGTTTAACAACTTCATCGCATCACTGACTTTTCAAGTTGGTTGAATTTTGGTTCATGATAATCTCCCACTCCTAAAACAGAGCCAAGGGACAACACGCTATTGAATTAAGTTATATTGTTTCTCTATGAGGGAATTTATATACAGACATTCTCACAAAAAATATCACATCCATATTTCAATGACAGTCTTACAAAAGATATCACATTTACATGTATGTGGTGTGTTCTGTTACCCAACCAAAAGTCATCAGGGAGGATTAGGATCTCAAAAGAATGCTGAAGACAGTCGTTCTGTAAAGAATTTAAAGATAAACGAATATGTTAGATCGATTTGTCATGACTTATGGCTGGTGACAACACGTGCAGAGTTCTCAGTGCTGCTCTATAAATGTCTCTAGTGTCACCGGTATAATTCCTTTGTAAGATATCTTGTGTTTGACGATGGCCCTTGCTGCAAGGCAACTAAGAGTTGTGTATTTGAGTGGATTTACTATTTCGTGTATGGACTGTCCTTTGAGCAGTTGTGAGAAGCTGTGTCCAGCTGAATTGACTACATCAAGGTGTGCTCCGTGCTCCAGCAATGTGCGAACTAGTGCAGGAGGGCACGGTCTCGTCATAGCGGCCAGGTGAAGGGGCGTGTTCCCACTCTCGTCCCGGGAGTCCACATCTGCTCCCACAGTCAAGAGGACATCCGCCAGGTGGGGCGACGGAAACTGGCATGCCGGGTAGCGCCCCACTAGTGCGGCATCCCTGGAACACGCCAGGTGGAGGGCGGTGCACCCCAGACGCGTGTGGACGTCTTGCTTAACAAGTCTGTACACGATGCAGTGAACCCTGTGACGCTGCTCGTTGGAGAGGTCGGGCAGCAGCTTGGTGAGCAGGCACGCGAGATGCAGGGAGATGACGAGTACACGGTGGAGATACGTTGCATCGCGCTCGCCGGCCGGGATCTTTTCTAGCATCTCCACGCCTGCTTCCACCTCACATACAGACTTCTTGAAGACTGTCACCAAGTCTGTGAAAGTGACAGGTGGTACGCGTCTCCCTCGAGTTGATGTGCGGCCCTGCTCACCCATCATGAAGGAGAAGAGCTCGGTGAAGGAGAAGAGGGAGCTCTGAGTCATAGGATTGAGAGGTTCCAGCATGCTCTGCTGCATGTCTAGCGCGTAGTTCCACAGAGCAACACAGCGGTTGAACTTGCCGGCATCGGCGTACACTGCCCCACGATAGCGAATATAATAGGATGTGTCAGGGTGCGCAGGTCCTAGAATGCGCTCACGTATCACTAGGGCCTGCATTCTCATCTCGTCTGGGTCTGCCAGTAAGTCCTCGAGACCTTCGAGATCTCTGATTTCCCTAGCATGGTCATATGCTGCCACTGTGGTGACCTGCATAGGCTTAGGCAGGTGTGGAGATCCTATGCGATACCTGGAAACAATTTGCACTTTAACCAGCAAACTCAATGCATTGAAACACATTACAGTTAACCATGTATTCATAATAAAGTGCAGTTAAGAAATGTATTATATAAGTGTAAACTACTAACATTTCACTTAATTGCATTTACATTTTTACATTTATATAGTTCATATAAAAATAATAATCGAGGATTGTTTTTACAAAACTTGCTAACTGCAAAATTTTCAAAATTGAGATTTTAGTGGATTCGTTAACATAAAGCAGGCCTCTACACGATGCTAAAGTTATCTTATTAAAATTGAATTATTTCTCTTCATTGTAGTGTGTCAAAGTGCGATGGTTGCAACTATAACCTACTTATCTCCATTCAGTATTTGTGTCTCCTGTAAAATTTAGTTTTTTCAGTCACCAAGTTTTGCAAAAACGGTCTTCAATTACTCATGTCTAATAGAAGAAATTAACCATCTTAGAATATAATTGAATTTTAGTTCTTTTGACTTAGATTATGTATGTTTCTGCACCTGGTACTGCACAACGTGTTAGCAGAGTGGATGTGACGAAAGAGGATGAGATTTATGATTGGAGCTTGGCCTGTAATAGTCGGAGAGGTATGGCAGGGTTACAAGCATGAGATAGGAGAGAAATGTAACTGAACACGAAGTAAAAATTACCACGTCTTTGCTCCATTCTGGCAGTTATAACTCGACAGAGCTACACATGCGTTTGACCACTCAAATTGATGTTTACAGACTAATTTACAATCAATCAATCAATCCAATCAATCAATCAATCAATCTTCTTAATGTATCCAGCTGTTTGCTGACAACATAAAGTCCACTATATTCCACTGTAGTTTTTCAGTTCTTGTTTTTCATGAGAAATGAAGGGCAGCTACAACATAATGAAAAAAAAAAAAAAAAAAAAGAGGAGAAAAATTAGGACTTAATTTCAAAATGTTGAAACATTAAAAAAAATCAAAATCCTACAAGATTCGGTAGTGGTAAGAAATAGGGCAGAATGAGGGGCCACTCAGCTGTGTCAAGTGAGAACACTGCAAAGAGGCCGACAGATTATTAAGTTAATGGCAACAATTTCAATTTTGCAAACAGTTGAGACAAATGACAGAGCTATGGCGACAGAATCCATGTTTACGTCAATTTCAATCCAAACTAATTCCCATCTAGTTGAACGAACATAGTAAGATAAATTATTTAATTTACTTGAAAACTACATGTAAAAGTACTGACTTTGATTCTCAAGTAAAACTCTCCTGCTGATGCGAATTTGGTTAAAAAATCATGTTCAAAACATGACAGCAGGATGGGATATATGTTAGCCAAGAATAGTACGAATTATTAATTAAAACAGTTAAACTTTTTATGCACGTTTCATTTGCAAGCAATCGGGTGATAAGATGTATTTTACGTTGCAGACATACATCCAGTACAGCCTCTCATTTTTTTTATTGTTTCATTTCATTTTTATTTGGTTAGTTAACATGAATCCAACAAATATGTACTTTCATCAATTGCATTTAAAAAGCAAGATGCATAGGCTATGCATATTGATGTCTTTACACTTTATTATTCCTTTGTTTCTTGAGGTTTTCACAGCCACATTATTTTCCAAATGTCACAGAACATTAAAATAAAACTCGCACTGTTTTGATTGAAACAAGTCTACCACTATACTAAGTCAATGTAAGTAACTATACTATATCTGCTGTACCTGATTTCCAGTGCCAAACATTTCACATCTAAGTTATTGGCTCTTTTCGATAGTCTACTTAATGTATACCCTTCACAGGTACACAAAGAAGGCTGTAAACCAGTGAATTTCGAAATTACACATATTGCCACTCTTTCCACTGTGGTGACGTCAGACCAAGATACAGAATATTTGCCTTATCTTGCATACGCAGCAAATCATATCTGTCTTATTATTTCCTTTTCGTAAAAAATCCAACCCAATGAACTTGCATATGAATGGTGAATTTGCAAAATGACTTAAATCCACATTTTGGGGGTTTTGAGTTGAAAGCGTGATTATGTTACTGTGTGCAAGGGACATCGTTTAGTAGAAGAATGACTTTAATCCACGACTTTTGTATAGTTTTTATTAGCAGCAGAATATTTGGTTAAGGGGTAAAACTACTTTAATCCTGGACTTACGTTGTTTTTCCTGTCAAATACTGAAGAAACTTACATAATATGTAATTTTAATCATACACTCAGCTGACAAATTGTTTTTTGTCTGTTGTCATTTGTAATTCTTTCCAAACTTATCTCACGTTTACCATTCCTTCCAGTGCATCCTTCAGTAGGCAGTTCTATTCAGCCAGTGACACAACCAATTCCCTTTCTACTTCTTGATCATTTTCAGCATCATTCTCTCTCCATACTTTTCAACAAAGTGGTTTTTCCCCGATCAATAAAACCAAAATTCAAGATATTCGTAAAATGCTTATTCGTGATGAAGAAGACATGAATACACTTTACGAAAACATTATAGCATGGGAGACAACAAAGAATTGAAAGATGAAACTAAGCTGTGGTCTCGTTATAACACTCCTAAGAGTTGTCTGTGCTCTTGTGATTAACAAATTGTTCAAAATAATGTCGTTCAACAATTGCAATAAGGTTATTTTATGATTTTGGTATAAATACATTTAGTTAAACATGTTTATGTGTCAGCAACCTAATAATTATGATGTAGGATTGAAGTTAATTTGCAGAACAACTTAAGTCCCTAAGATAATTAAATTTTTTACGACCTGAAGAAGAATACAAAGTACGAATTTTTACAATAAAACTATTTCTCTTATATATTTCTTACATATAAACAATTATATTGTAACAATATATGGATCAGTGAGGCTAAAAACAGTTTTCTTTAATTTTCTCAAAACTACTTCTAGGGACTTTAGTCGTTCTGCAAATTCACCATTCATATCCATATTAACCACAACTTGCGATGTGATTTCAAAATGTAATACTGCATATCTCTTATACAAAAATAGTCTTGCCTGTCGTCCATGGCTCTTTTCCACAATTCTAGGGCACCAATCATGTCTCGTTTCTTGTCTACGTATGTTGCTCCAAGAAGTTCCAAGGCATCCACCCTCTCTGTTCGAGAAACTAGGTCTGGCAATTTGATGAGGTATTCAACAATGTGGGTGTGTCCCGTAACGCTAGCTGCCAAAAGCGGAGTCATTCCTAGATGGGAAGGGAACATCGGAAATTGATTAAGGAGCTAATTGCACATCTGACATCAGTGTAAATTCGCATTCATTAACTTCGGACTGGACGCACAAGACTTGTTTTTATAATGTTTACAAGGTGCTGGAATGCCAAAACTCAAGACACATCAACAGAAAAAATACAGAAGTGATTCCTGTCTTCTACTACATAAATGCAAGTAGCCATTTGCATAATATAATATGAAAAATACTTTATCCCCAGTACGTATTAACACTATTATAATGCTGAAACACTCTGCATTAGATATGAACAATGTGAAACTGGTTAGTTAGTATCAAAATTTTTAGAAATGTAATAACTGAAAATCTGAGAGTGCTGCTGTAAAATGGGCTACATTTTCGGATTCAGCATGGTAAATATATGGATAATCACAATGTTTCATTTCTGTACAGTTTTCGAAGTTGAAATTTGTTGATTAGTGAGGGCAAGATATTTTAGAAGTATTCTCATTTCTAAAATGTAACTGAACATTTATGTTTGATTAAAATTATGTAACTTTTGTTGTGCATATACAGATACATGTTCATGCATTTTCATTATTGTAGGGCATATTTTGTCTTAAATGTTAATAAGGTCACATTTTATTATAATACTTGTATTTTATGTAAAAACGTGTGTGTGCAGTTCTTGAAAATAGAGACGCGGTATATCAAAATCCACCCTCTTAATTGTTCCTTCTGGGATGCCGCACTCACGTGACAAACTTCCCTCTGACTTCCCATTCTTCACACGATCAAATATTTTGAGTCGTCACTTCCTAAATATGCTTTTCTTTCTGAGATATCACATGTGTACTGACTCAAGACTCACTACTAGACAAATGTATTGTATGGTTAAGACTAACACCTGTGGACAAGGGGGTGAGGGTTGTTGTCACCGGTTGTTTGCTAGTGATTAGAGATAATAATAATAATAATAATAATAATAATAATAATAATAATAATAATAATCCGGGGTGCTACAGCCCGTGAAGGGCCTAGACCGACCAGCTGGCTGCTGGCCTCATGCCCACATGCCGAAGCAGAGGTGGACGATCATCCAACCAGAATGGAGGTATCGTGTGGTTAGCACGATGATCTCCCCAGCTGTTATAGCTGGCATTCGCAACCGGATTTCGCTACCTATCGTAGCTCCCCAAGTGCATCACGATGCTGGATGGGCACCGGTCCCATACACTGGCCGAAATTTCATGAGTGATTAGAGATGCGAGCCCAAAAATAGAAACCCCAAGTCAGAGTCTTCTGAAAAAATAACCCAATCGCTGTTACAGAGTTAACTTTCCATTATATACAGTACTTAACTAGTGTTAAACCATTAAGAATTATTCCATGCAGTTTACAAAACTATTCACAACGAAAACATTGAGTCAAGTGGAATTACAATATGGAGCTGGATTCCCTCTCGACTCTAGATAGCATTACTGGTAAACTGCAATGCAACGTTGTTCTGTGTGAATCTCTACAATTAAGAATTTCACTGATAATGATGCCTGTCCTCGGGGGATATGATTTTCACTGCATTATTTCCAAATCCACTGTATACAGAGTGATACAGATCACCCATAAGTCATTTATTTCGGAAACTAGTACATTAAAATTTTCGAAACAAACATATTTAGTACTAAAGCAGATGTGAGCTTTCACTTGAGCTTTATTTCATCAATCAGCCTTAACAGGAAGTAGGATCACAGGCATATTACTTTAAAATTTCAAATGGGAGTCGGGGTCAAATATGATACTTTCTCGATAGAGCTCTTCAAAACAAACAACTTTCATAGGAAACGTTTTGATCAATTCCTACTCTTTCAATGAGAAAACATACGAAAAGACAAGGCCATCAATATTGAGAAATGTTACAATACGAAAATGTAAACAAGACAATTAATGTTGACAGAAGTTACTGAAAGACTGAACAATTCCATTAATTTTTATAGATGTTAAAACTGTCTGCAAAACTATAAAAATGTACATACGTAGGTACAGAGAAAACGAAACACTTCCTTCTTATTGTAAATTGTTGGACAAGGCCACCTGAGCTTATTACCTGGCTAAGTGCAGTGTACATGTAGACCTGCCCTAGATACTGTATTGCGGTGACTAAAGGAAACACTGCTGAGCGAACAAAGGGGAAGGGGTAGTTTACTTGTATTCACCCTTTGACGATGCTGCCGGCCACCAGGTCTACACTCAGGCAGGTAATTGTGCGTGTGTACTATGTCAGCATTAAATGTACTTGTCTAATTTACATTTTCTTCTCGTAACATTTCTCAGTATTAATGACATTATCTTTTCGTACGTTTTCTCATTGAAAGAGTAGGAATTGATAAAAACTTTTCCTATGAAAGTTGTTTGTTTTGAAGAGCTCTATCAAATGGTACCATATTTGACCACGGACTCCCATTTGAAATTTTAAAGTAATACGTCACTGACCTACTTCCTGCTAAGGCTGATTGATGAAATCAAGCTCAAGTGAAAGCTCACATGTGCTTTAGTAATAAATATTTTTGTCTCGAAAATTTTAATGCACTAGTTTCCGAAATAAATGACTGTTACGAGTGCTCTAAATCACCCTATATTGGGCTTCTATTGTTCATCTTAAGAGCAGGTCTTACGGGGAAATTTATGGAATGCTGATCTAATAAGTGTGTAACTCTGAAACTGGGAGGAGGGGAGATGGAAAGAGAGGTGTATTACAGAGAAGAACATACAGTTTACCGATTGTATTGCTGAATGCTCCTGGACTCTTGGTGGTCCATCGTATCTACAGTCTGGACAAGATAGGCTACGAAGCGAAATTCATCTATTCATGCACTTGACAGATTTTCTTGCCAGTCAGATCAATGGCAGCGATGAGATGGAGAGTGTTGGGAATTGACTCCAATCCTAGTACAATGAAACTTCCCAATAGCGGACACCGCCGGGGAAAAATTAAATGTCCGTTATTGAGAAGTGTCCGCTATTTAGAAAATCGTTTGTATGTATACAGTACATTAAAATTTCTCATACATATTCAACACTATATTTTACAGTGCAGTACAGTAGGCAGTGAGATTGTGAGATTGCTTACAGTATTCATCCAAAGAGAAATCGTACCAGTAGGCCTAAATGTTTTGTAAATGAAATAAACATCAGTCACTGTACCACTTCACCTTACACAAAGAAATCTAGAATTGTTGATTGTTTATTGTGAATTTTGTATATCATACACTTTTGTAGGAAATATTGTGTTGTGACCGAGACTTGTCTAGCCAACCACCCGAAGCTTTAAAATTAGAATAACCCAACTCTTTTGCAATTTCTAAGACTTTCTCTCTAATCAAGATCCCACATAAAGGCATCTTATTTGCTCTAGCACGCAGAACCATTCACATGTTAAATTGTCAATGGCAAGCCCCTCAGTTTTAGGAAAAGCTCTTTTTGTGTTCTCATTTACATTCTCAGTGTATGATTTTAAAATAACATCCCTGTTTTTCAAAATTTCACTAACCTGAGTTTTTCCCACATTAAACTTTGTGGCCAGGTCACGAACACTTAATTTCTCCTTCTCACTATGCTTTACAATAACCACTTTCTCTTTCAGTGACAAACGTTTACGTTTTTGTGACATTTCTGATGTGACTGTACTTCCGAACACTCAACTTGACAAACTAAGAAAGTACGGACTGCTCACGTACAGTATCACAACTAACAACTGTGCTGCTTACCTTCAATAAAGTACAAGAACGTTCAAATGCACGATAATGATTGTTGCAAAGAATTCCATTTAATTTACAACCGTCTTTTTCTTTTTTTTCTTTCACGCTGTCCGTTTTTGGAAGTTTTAATTGTTGTTGGGAGATACATTTCAGTGTCCGCATCCGTTATTGAGAATGTCCGCTATTTGGAAGAATTTGATCATAAGGGCCTATGTTATTTTGCAGGAGAAATTTAAAATGTCCGTTATTGAGAGGAGTCCGCTATTGGGAAGTGTCCGTTAAGGGAAGTTTCACTGTATATACAAAACCTTGTGCCTTATTATAACAGCCGCCTTAATTTGAATGAAAAGCAGACAACGGCACGTAGAATTTCATAAAACATATGAATAGATTTATTTCCTGAATGCATCTCGTATTTGGATGTAGTAAGTGTCTTGATTGCTCACCATAGGAATCCACGTCCATCTTTGCCCCATGCTCTATGAGTAGCTTCAGAATCTCCAAGCTGCCAGACTCCGCACAGTCGTGGAGAGCTGTGTTGCCCTTCACACTCTTACGGTTCACATTGGCATCTAGACTCAATAGAAACTTTGCAATGCGGAAGTGTCCCTTGTAGCAGGCGATCATGAGGCACGTGTGTCCATGGCGGTTTGCAACTTCAATATCTGGCGAAAGATAACATGACATTCTGTTTATTATAGCATTGGTCTACCTCAACTAAGTGACTTTGCTGCAGTCTGTTTCTTTCTTAAGGAATATTTTTTACATATAAAAAATTTTGTTTTGTATAATTTTGCTCTGTAAAATTGTCATATAATTGAGAATGATACCAGAAAGAGAATGAAATGAACAGATTCCTTGAATTATGTCTAAATTGTTTTTAAAAATTATTTTGTTTATAATTTTGACATGCAACTTGAAACATGATAGCTCATGCAGTTTTTAAGATAGAGCCACAGTTTTTTCACTGTTTTATAGCTAAAACTATTCTTTAGTGCCTGACATAGAGCTATTTTTTATTTTTATTTACATTAATTAAATATTACCATATATGTAAGTTACAATAATATTTTATGTTGCATAAATCATGTAAAAAATTAATAGATAATTATTAATTATATTAATGTTATTTTACTCATTGTCAGGCCCTGGGGGACATTTCAACTTCAAAATGACACCAATATCTTCTTGGTATCACCATATTTGGCTGAGATATCATGTTTAAAAGAATTAAATATTCTAAAATTACTATTTACAGGAAATGAGCCACAAACTTTCAGGGCATAGAAGACTGAATCATCATATGTCACCCCTTAAGCAGCTTCATGTCGGTCCAGTTTCAGCTTCTTTCTGCCTCTCAAATACCTCCGCCTTGTTTTAACTTCAGGTGTTGAATGTTTTTTTTTTAGGGCATTTTTGTCCCCATTTCCATTGATGCAACAAATCCTGCGATGCTGTTTGTCCCAAGGTTTATGCCCATCCTCCTCAGAATTGTAATTTCTACTTTTGGACTTTTATTAAAATGACGTACAACATCATTGACACACAAATTTACAGTTTTATGACTAACAGTAAAAGATTATAAATTACTTCATTATGTAAAAAAGTTTTTTCAATCTAATGATCATGCCCAGATATCTATGCATCTATTTCGGGACTAGAAAGAAGTTTATTTTACAAGCAATGCTGGACGAGGGGATTGACTGCCACGAAGATCACTCCAAAAGTAAGTGACCGTGGGCTGATGACGCAGCATTTTGGAAAATGGGACTTATCTGAAAAACCATAAGGCATAAATCGAAAATTCTTGTATCAAATTAAAAAGGAGAAAATTCTCTATTAAAATAGTTATATTTTGAAAATTCTAATTTTTCATCATTTTTTGCGTTTTGTGGGTGCATACCACATACGAAAATTACTATACATAACTTTTCTTCATTACCTGGTGAGTTAGAAGTTTCCTATTATGGTTTATAACAGTACAATCTTAGATTGTGTAGAATATGACTCATCCATTATTATTATTATTATTATTATTATTATTATTATTATTAATTATTATTATTATTATTATTATTATTGATATTATTATTAAAATTAATTATTTAAGCACAGCTGCACAAAGCAATCAACTTGAGGAACTCTTAATTTATTTTTCTTCCGAACAAATTTACTATAAAATTTTAAAAGTATACTCTGTCTTATAGACAACATACAGGATGGGCAAAATAAAACTGGCCTGGAAAATCTGTAATATTTACATTTATATATATTTATAGTTATAAGACTGTTTAAGACTGACCTTTGTTAATGAACATAACAGAAGATGCTGGAAATGGCCACGGTTTCCTGCATTGGTAGGGTCATTTCCGTGTCC
Organism: Periplaneta americana; assembly: GCF_040183065.1. Lineage (NCBI taxonomy): Eukaryota > Metazoa > Arthropoda > Insecta > Blattodea > Blattidae > Periplaneta > Periplaneta americana. The sequence goes on from NC_091128.1 coordinate 42,783,143, forward strand.
TTATACATATAAATTTATATATTTCATATATATTTTCCGCGGGCCAGTTTTATTTTGTCCACCCTATATATACACTTTCCCTATTTAGGGGAGGAGATATATATATACGGTGATTCACGAGGATTTACCGTCACTTACGGAGTTTATTTCCGAAGAATTCTGAGCAAAAAATGACATATAAACATTTATCCTAATCTAAACTAAAATGTCTTATGATATTTTGTAAAACTTCTGTTTCTTGTTTTAAGATTCTATCCCACTGCAGTATTCTGTGTAATATTATAATGTTTAAAAAATTTTTGCATCGTTTTCACATATTACACTTGATTTTGAAGTGTATTTTATTAATGAAATATGTCAGAGTAACTTTTACTGGACTTTAAACAAAAATAAAAATTTTTTCGGATAATTCGCACTGACATATTACACAAGAAATGGGAGGTTTTTCCATCATCATTAATTGCCATATTTCATCGTAGATGTTATATATGTCCACCATTTTGTTTTGATACAAGTAATAGCACCTCTTCAATACTGTATACAGGAACTCTGAATTTGTGTTCTCCAATATCTGCCATAGGTGTGTGTGATGGAGTCCGACTCATCAATTGTCATAGTTTGTCAGACAACCCCACAACTAATTACCTGCCGATCTTACGGAAAAGTGCCTGCTGATAACACGAACACCAGAAAAATCAGAAACAAACTCGTTATCATGATGATGGAAAACATTCCATTTCTTGTGTAATAAGTCGGTGCCATAATGCTTAAGATTGTGTAGAAAATGAAGAAAATATGAGCCATTAAAGTTAGCTCTTTTGAAAAACCTATATTAGCATTTATGCCATGAAACCCCTAGCTTCACTGCTCTTGGCTTGCAAAGCTGTAATCAGATTAATATAATTTTATTACTCTTAAACAGGTTTCAGTTCTAAATTTGGTATCACCAGTAAAGAGCTTAAAAAAATAAAAGAAGTTAAAGAAAGGAAGCCCATATTCAAAAGCTTCATTCACACCGATAAGAAGACCAGTTTTTGTTTATTAAAACACACTGTCCACCTTCCTTGTATAGCAGTTGTTCCAGCTTTCTTTCATGCAAATGTGACCTCCATAACGGTATGTTAATTTATCAATGAACCCAGTTTACAAATGATCAATGAGTATGACTTACATGGCCGAACGACAATAACATGCAGTCATTCAGAGAAACAACTATATATATCCACTAGAATTTCTGAATTTTCTCTTTGTTTATGGTTACCATAATATATTTGCTTCAAGCTGCAATACTTAGACTAGCTGAAGAAAACGTTGTAATGTATTCATCAGAAATTTTTATTCAGACTCATTCTAATTGCTATAATAATATTAATGCTACATAGGGAACAGAGGGAAAGAATGCGAATAGTTAAAGAAATTAGTGCTCTAGTACAGGTAATAATAATAATAATAATAATAATAATAATAATAATAATAATAATAATAATAATAATAAAATTACTTGACACTTTTACAGCCAAAAACATCATCATAATGACGTCCTTGTGGTCTGTACTAATATACATACATAGAGAGCGCCAATAAAATCTGGACGATTTTATTTTGTCAATATTGAGAAGCTATTAGTCATTTGTTCATGGTATTGTTGAAGAACACAAAGCAAGCTTGGGAGTTAATGTAGGGTTCCCATTCGTCCCGTTTTTCCCGACACGGTCCCTTTTCTGGTCATATGTCCTGGTGTCCCGACTTTTTTTCAAAAGTCCCGCTTTTGAATAGCTTTCCTAAAAAATGGATTACGAAAGTTATTCTCTTTTCAATAAGTAGCGCTCCTGGTGCCTAATTCATAGAACATTATTTCTATTGCAACGTTGGTGTTACTTAGAGTGATGCTCTTTTCTTCTCTCTCCATGCTTATCTTGCCAGTATTAGTTATAATTTCCGTTTCCAATTACATTCAGTATCATAGCAGCATAGCCGAAAGTTGAGGTTGTATAGGCTAGTGCATTATAATTTTGTACCTTTTTCATCATGCCGAAACATAAACGATAGCATCAGAAGAGAATTTCCATTCATCAAAGGTGCGGATGAAAATGTGGAATGTACATTGTGCAATGCTAGATTTTGCATTTCACATGGTGGTCAGTCAGACATAGTCAACCATGTCCATAAATCTGAGAAATACTTGACTTCATCTTAAAATATTATCTTCACTCTTGTTTACAGTACCTATCATCAAGTTTAATAATAATAATAATAATAATAATAATAATAATAATAATAATAATAATAATAATAATAATAACAACAATAAAAATAAAAATAATAACAATAACAATAATAATAATAATAATAATAATAATAATAATAATAATTTGCAGTTTTTATTGTGTCCCTTTTTTTACAAAATGTCCTAGGTTTTAAGTAAAAAAATTCGAAATGTCCCAGTATTTTTTAAATTACATTATGGGAACCCTAAATTAATGTTAAAATGGTGAGCTGAACAGAAACGTGGAGAACTTTATTGAGTCTATATCTGACGACATGTGCCAGAGAATTATTAACAATTTTAAAGAATGTTAAAATCATTGTATTGCCATTCGTGGTGGCCATTTTGAAAATGTTATTCATTGTGCACGAATCTCCCATGTTCTGTCTTTAAACATGTGCAGTAATAATTACTTACTTACTTCTTAATACGTGTGTCCAGCTATAAGCTGATTACATGATTTCCACTGTAGATCAAATGTGCAATTGTCCAGAGCTGTGGATTGGTTAGAATTTCATGTATACCTGGTAAGGTTTATCTTGTCTCAGTAGCAATAAAACCAAGTCCCTTCAAATGAGGGTGGAGATTATAGGAGGGTTGTAAATTTTCAGGATTCCTTTCAAAACCTTGTTATTGTACAGGCTACCGGAATTCAGTTTCTTGAAAGACAAGCTCAGTGACGGAACTACACAGTACGAAGAGAGATATTTTGTTATTTTATTTTGCGCTACAGAATGTATCAACTAGTCCCTTCCGCCACTGGATAGATGGACGGCACCGCTCCACTCCCCCATCACCATAACAACACAGACGAAGTAAGACATATCTCCTTTCTTTCTCTTTTCACAGTGAGACAAGATACATCACACAGACTTTAATGAGTGGTTTTTCATTCTTTCCTGCAGTTTATGGTTGGTGTTATTACATTGAAGTAGGATGTTCTATTGTTTCTTCTTCTGTTAAACATTTTTAACATTGTGGTGAGACTAATAATTTAAAATGATGCGGATAAGCTTCCATAATAATTGATATATATAAAATTAGCTATTAAAATCATTCATATTTTACTCGGTCTACAGTATCTTTGTGAACATCTTACTAGGAATAGACAAGTGTGATCCACGCCAATTATCACACACCATCATAATTCCTTTTTTTGGCAGCTTCACAAGAATGCCTTTTTTGCAATCAATTGGGATTTCGTGTTCTTTCCAAATTTTTTCAAATAGGTGTTTCAATAGTTCTACTGAGATCTCAATATCTTCTTTCAATGTATCTACTGTAATATTGTCCATCTCTGGTGCTTTTTCATTTCTTAGTTTCTTCATGGCCTTTATAATCTCCTGTTTACTTGGCGCTTCTCTTCTTGTGTTTATGTCTGATGTATTTTCAAATCTTATTTGATCTGGGTACTCTAAAACTTCTGGATCTCCATCTTGGTTATCCTCTTCGTGATTTATATATTCAAAATTTCTTGGAAATGTTCTTTCCATCTCTGAAGTTGTTTCTCCTGTTTATAAGAATTACATCATGTTTGTCTTTAATTGGCCCGCTCCTTTTATATCTCTTATTTGAAAGTGATTTTGTAATGTTGTACACAGTTTTGATGTTACCTAGTCCAGCAGCTTTTTCTGCTCTCTGAGCTTGTTCTTCAGCCCATACACGTCGGTCTCTTCTTGCGCTTCTTTTAACTCCTTTGTTCTCTTGCCAGAAAATTTTTTGTCTTCTTGTTTTACAACAATTTAACTTTGCCTTTATTTCTTTCCTATCTTTTATTTTCTGCCATGTTTCATTTGACATCCAATCTTTTTTTCCCCTCTCTTTAAAGTCCAGAACTTCTTCACTTATTCCTATATAAGCATCTTTCATCTTACACCATCTATCTTCAACAGTATCGTCTTCTTCCATCTTATTAATTTCCTGAAGTCTGTTTTGCAACTTTATTCTGAATTCGAATTTTTTATCTTCATCTTTAAGCTTCGTTATTTCATACCTTTTTTTGTTGTCTTTGAAATTTATTTTTCTCTGACTTAATCTTCATGCGAAAAAGGGGGTCTTGTTCATTTAACTTTTGAAGTACCAGAATTCTGTATGGCTTTAATTTAAGTAATTTTGTTGCTTGACGAGCGGACTCGTAACTTACTTCTGTTTCCTGTGCCAAACACTTAAGATATTTTTGCGGGATGTGCCCTAGTCTCTGTCCTGTCTCGTCTAATTTTTCTTCTGTAAGAACATATCTCCTCCTTTGTATTTTACGATCATTTACTTAACCTGTCTGTTTGAATTTTTTGGCTAACCTTCTTATTGTAGTAGCATTAGGTACAAGTCTATTTGGAAATTTGTTACGGAAGTTCTGTCTTGTTCTCGCACAAGATTTTATTGTATTTTGTGTACATAGTAAGCATATACACACGTTCACGTAATGAAAGTTGCATTGCAACAACGCCGAACACACACACACGCAACACAACATGACTGATTCAACCTTCACGCATGAGTGCAGATGATAAACTAACTCGCAACTGTCGCTGTATGGCGCAGCATCTGTTAGTGGAAGCAGGCGGGAAACAGACTAGCTGTGCGGACAATGCAGAAAATGAAAATCCTGTGGCTTAACAAAACAGTGTTAGTGTAGTATGCATCCTGGATTTCTAATCCAGAAATTATGGGATAAAGTGCGTCTATTACGCGAGTAAATACGACATTAACACTGGCAGTTCATATTGAAGCTGCTCGTCACCTGCTCCATGGTCCACAAGGAACTTGACAATCTCGAAATGTCCATCAAAGCAGGCAGCTCGTAGTGGAGTAGAATTCGTGCGTGTGGTACTGTTGACACTGGCTCCATTGCGCACCAGCAGGCGAACCACTGGCAGATGCCCAGCTGCTGCAGCACACCACAAAGGTGGAGCGCCTTCGATAGTCTCTCCATCAAACACAACTGTTGAGCAAATACAATACAAGCACAACTTACATTACCAGTAATATTTTAATCAGTATTTCCTCAAACATGTACTAATGAATGTAATGTTAAGTGCCGTAATATACAAGTCAATAAAAGCACTGTACCAATAACTGCAGAACTTAGCCAGATCCACCAGGAGACTGACAGAGTCCGGGCTTAAGCCCAATTGAAGCCAGATTCTTCACCTTGCTCTAACTTCTAGAATGGTTTCAGTATCCATTCAATGTCGTATAAAATTGTGTACTAAATATTTCAGGTAGGGTTGCCAATCCTCCCGTATTTCCCAGGATCTCTGGTATTTGCCCCTAATTTTTAACAGACTCCCGGTTCCCGTATTATTCTTCTCTTCAAGCAATGTTCTCCCTTATTTTTGTATAATATGAAAATTTTTATTCCAAACATTTGATTTTGCCATGATTGATGATAATTTATATAATAAATTTTGTTGTTCAAGACAGGCATTAAAATGTGCAGTCTTTTTAGAAGGTATGTAATGCTTGCCAGAAATGGGTTTTAGTGCTCACCCGCTTAAAATCAAACCATGTTAATGTTATAGATTTGAAAAAAACTGGAGAGTTTTGTTCTAAGCTTACCAAATAGTAATGCTCATACTATGAGGATGTTTTATCTGATGTACAATAATCAGGAAGATGTTCGAAACAGGAGCACGACACATCTAATCAATTCAAAGCTGCAAACTGTAGTCTAATTCAGTTATTACACAAGACAAAATCAGTCTTAAAAAATACTCCTAATTTAAGCCTAGCTGCCGAAGTGTAGAATAAAGTTGTTTTTTAGTAACTGAATCGAATAATTTGTCTATTTTCTATGTGAGATTCTGTCGATTCCTTAGTCTCCTGTATTTTATTAAAAAAAAGTTGGCAGCAACAGAAGATCGGAGTGTGGTGCTGAGCACATCAAGAGGTCAAGGAAGCATAAATTCCACATTACTGCATCATCTCATGTGCCTCAACGAAGTATGTGTACAGCTTTACTTTTTACTAAAAATATCACCTGTGAAAAAATCACAAATGGGTTGTTCCATGTCAAATCACTGATCTCCCAAGCCGACCATCTCAGATTTACATGAAATGTGGTAGGATGTTAGAATGCAAGACTTTAGACACGTGCAAAATTTTAACCCTCGGGTTATGCATGAAATTGATACAGCAAAGTTGCCAACATGTTAAAAAATGCAAAATTTTTGCTTGCATGCTCTACAAAAGAAATTCGTAACTTTGGTTTCCAGTAGGTGGAAAAGGCTTTGAATAAACTTATGAGGATTCTGAAGAAAACTGGTGCGGAATGGAAAGACAGTAGCCTATTAAGTGAGGATAGGAGAAGAAATTTTAAGAAGAAGTTGAATAGGGAGAGGAGTACAAGAATCCCCTTTATACGCACCCTGTTCAACATCTAATTGGGCGGGGTATTAATAGGAGGAAAAAGAATAAAGTGTTTAAGATTTGCTGATGATGGGGGCAAAATAGATCCCCTCCACGTGGTATGCCCTGGATAGTGCAAAATGATCTACAACACTGGTCGAGGAGACAAACAACATCTTCTATGCTGCAGCAAGTAGATAAATGTAATCAGGAAAGAACATGATCTCGCACTTCTACAGGGATGCCAGATTCAAATGGGCTAGAGGATCCCAAAGGAAGGCCATTAGAAGAAGAAGAGATTTATTTCATCCACTGAACAATATAATTACAGAGTAGAGAATATCATGATAAAAGAGGCTAAACGTGCGAATTCGAAATGAAGCATTGGAACAAGTGGACAGATTCAAATACTTTGAGGGTGTAACTTCCTGCAAGTACAAACAGGAGCTGTTGTCTGAAGTCAAAAGGATAGCAATGGCATAGGAAACTTTTAATAAAAATAAAAAAGGAGCATCTTCTGCGGATCTCTGGAAAAAGAACTAAGGAAGAGACTAATGAAGTGCTTTGTATGGAGTGCAGCACTGTGTGGTGCAGAGACATGGACATTATCACGAAGTGAAGAGAAACGATTGGAAGCATTTAAAATGTAGATACGGAGAAGAATGGAGCATGTGAAATGGACAGAAAAATAAGAAATGAAGCTGTTCTAGAAAGAGTGTGTGAAGAAAGAATAATACAGAAACTATCAGCAAGATAAAAAGAAATTTGCCTACTGAAGGATGCGCTGGAAGAAATGGTGAATGGGGTAGAAGAAGATAGCTATAAGATGAAAGACAACATTAACAACATATATGGGTTGTATGCGGAGATGAAGAGAGAGGCAGAAAAAGATTGGAGAATGCTGGGTTTGCAGTGAAGGATCTGCCCTTGGGCGGAAAACTATGAATGGATATCAGAGATGACAGCTTCGGGGATTTGTTCTATTTTGAAGGCAGTCGTAACAATTATACTGGTTACATGTTTTAACCCACAGGACATTTGCATAAATTTCTAATTAGAAAATTAGTTTGTGTAACCCACGAGAAATAAAAGAATTTATATTGAATCATTACATCCAGACGACAGCTTCGGCGGTTTCTTCTATTTTGGAAGCAATCATAGTAATTACGTTGACTAGGGCCCTTAAGGGCTCAATCAGGATTTGTTTTGCAGTGCTTTTTCAGAGACCACCACTGATTGAGAAATGGCGAGATTAAAAAAAAATATATAAGTAAATAAATAAATAAATAAATAAAAACTAATATTGTTCTTCAAAATGATTTTGTGCACACAAGACACGTGAAATTAATAATGTTTTCATGGCAGCAATGCAGCCATTCATTTGTTAGTACGTAGAAAAGTGGAGATGTGAACTGGAGTGTTCTCACAATGGCTTATGTAATGCGTGAGAAGTGGAGTAAATGTTAGTGACACAATTCTAATCAGGGAGCATTGATCACAGATAGAGCAGCCTAGGCTACATTGAACTTCAATGACATGGGACAGAGCAAAATCATTCCTGAACTAGGTCAACAAAGACAGTATCTTGTTATTCGCAGAAATTTACTACCACTACCACCACCACCGTACTACTACCATCTCTACTATTTTGTTAATATACTACCTCCACCACTTATTAGTACTACTGCAACCACCTCCAATATTACTGCTAATTTTACCACTATACTATCTCAACTACTACTTCCTTCACTATTGTAAGTAGTACGAACACTTCCACCATTAATGTTAGAATTACCACCACCACCACCACCACTACAATTATTGGTACTACCACTGCTGTTGCAACTTACTTACTTGGACTATCATTCCACCTACTATCACACTATTTTTATACTCTTACTGACACTATTACTACTACTATTAGCTACTTTACGTGTAATTTCAAATCATTTACCATGTAATGATTGAAATTACACCGAAAGTAACTTTGAAAATCAAGGGACTTGAAAGTGACGATGCTTTTATATTTCTCCTGCAAAATCTTTTTGGAAAGACATGGTGGGTTTTGGAGGTGCAGCGATGATTGCATCCAACATATGGACTGTTTGGTGTCTATTTCACGAGCTTGTACCAAGTCCATGACTCCATACTCTGCAATCTTCTTGTTCACTGAGGTCTGTAACGTGAATACTCCCTGATGACGTGTTCGACACCACCCCATCAAATTATGTGCAGTTGGAGAATTACTGAGTAACCCACTCAGGCAGTATTTCGATGTTTAGAAGGCAGAATTCGCCAGTATCAAATCAAGAAAGGAAGAACTATTCGGATTAGTTAACTGGCAATCAGTTGTGGGTAGGTACCTAATGCTCTTGATTTAACAATCGAGTTATTTTCTCTCTTGCTTCCCAATATGTAGATGTAAGACTTGTATTTTTTGAAGTGCTTCACAGTGTGTTAAATGATTCATACCCATTTCTTATTCCTGAGAACACAATGCACAATCTGGAGTAGACAGGATGCCAATGCTATGTAAATGTTTAGTCAGATAATCATGACCTATAAGGAGTTTGAACATGACCACAGCAGATTTACGTGGTAGGTTAGGAATTAAATCAGGTATTTCTAGTCAATTTTTCTAATGAGGAATTTTCTGTAGCATTTAATATTTGGACATTATAATTATTTTTAATAACTTGTTTTACTGAATAATATGAAAAATTATAGCTTTGTTTTTGCTCAATTTTAGTGCCTTTCTTTACCAGAATATCGACTCTCTCATTACCGCTTATACCACAATGTGCAGAAATCCACTGAAGAACTATGGATTTGTTTAATCATTGAATGAGTTTCTTATGGTTTATACTATTAGTTGTATTATGGCTCTAGTCACTCAATATGAATATATTCTTGCAATGATGAATCCAAAGAAATAAAAAGTTTGAAGGGATGTATAAATAGCTTCAGCTTCTCCATCAAATTTATAGTATTTTCCCCCTACATTCTTAAAGAAGCGAAAGAATTCACGATAATAATAATAATAATAATAATAATAATAATAATAATAATAATAATAATGTTCACGCTGACTGCAAAACTAGAGGGGCCCAGGATTCGAATCCTGTTTGGAACAAGTTGTCAGGTTGATGTTTTTCTCGGGTTTCCCCTCAACCTATTAAGAGCAAATATGCTGGATAAATATCAGTGCCGGATCTTGCGTTCATTTTGCCATTATTATCGCAACCTTCATCCATCCTGCCTACTTCCATATTCATATGTAGGCTAATTCTATCATACAGGGCAAACAAGATCCGACCTAATGAGTTTCCTAACCTCAGACCATCATAACTGCCGAAAAGTAGGCAGAGGAGCAAATGGCTACATGTTAATATGCACAGCGTTAGAAAAAAAATTATATTGTTAATTAGCTTACAACTAAGTAACTTCACGAATGATGGTAAAGATGATCAAAAATCAATTGCCGAAAAATAATACATTCACTGTATTCTATATAAATACTGCAGATGCTAAGTAGAAACCAACATGTCCACAAATTAATTCGCGGAAAATATTGGTGCATCTGTTTTAATACACATTAAAGATAAATAAGTATGCTGAGAAAATTACCAAATAGATTTCGCCAAGATAGATCAACTTAATATAATATTCACACTATTTGTAATGATTAACGGGATTATAATGAAGAAATTCATTATTTGCTTGATTCCACTACAGCATATGACTCAATACATCGACAAAGATAGAATCCCAGGGAAAGATCCTCATCCTCTAATCTTTTCCACCATAAAGTGTCTATTCCAGTCAATGCAGAAGATCAAACCCACGTTTGTGGAATAGCTCATGCTTTAGCGCTGAACTAACTTGATCCTCTAGATCAGGAGTTACCAACCTTTTCAGAGTCATGCAGAGGTTTAGTTGGACCAGAACGATGTTCCAGAAAATAAAGATATACCTACAGTAAAATCTCGTTAATAGGCTATGCTCCCACTTACAACGCTATCCCAGTATATGGTCTCTGGACATTTCATATACAGACTGAACTATAAGTAATGTCATTAATTTCAAGAGGTTATTCATATTATCAGGCAGTACATCTCACTTGACGATACTGTGTCAGAGGAAGAACAATTGTTTGTATACATCTGAAGTATGATTAGTGTAATATGTAGCTAATCGGTGATGTATGCAATGGAGGGGGAATTAAAGACATGTTCTACGAGGTGCGTCCAACAACTAGAAGAGGTATGAAACAAAGAATTAGAGAAGCCTGTGGGTCTCTCAGCTGTGCTGAAGTCCAGTCACGGGTGTTAGGAGGAGATCAGAACATTGTTTAGCACAGGATGGCGTGCATTTTGAACACTTACCATGAAGAGTGTACGTACATAAACAACATCTAGCATTTATCAGAAGATACCATTTTTGTTGCTTTGTGAGTAAGCAATAAAAGTTAGGAAAAAAAAGTTTCAGTAAAAGTTGTTTTTTTTTAGAAGTAGTTTCCAATAGTACCTTCAATGACGCATTTTCTCGTTTGAAATTTCGAAGTTGACCACAGGTACCCCTACTTCCGGTTTGTTACGGGAAATGGTACTACCACCAATCGATTCTTTACATAGGTTTTGGTTATCAAATTTTTTTATGAATAACCAGTATCATATAGTTTTCGAAAAAAAAAAAAAAAAAGGCTGATACAGGTGGTCTGAAACATCCGGTATAGTGAATTTCTATTCCTGCAGCTTTATTGGCTGATATAATATAATTGACATGACTTATGAATTGACTCTCGTAGGTTCAATAGTTTAAGAGTTTTAAATTTAAAAAGAAATAATAATTAGCATATTTTCAAAATTGTAAGCATCATGTCTGAAATATTTTTTTTTTTTACAAAATCTTTGATTTACAGTATTTAGAAAGTTTCTATGTCCTCACTTTTTTTTAGTTCTATCTTGTAAAAATATGGAAAATAATTCAACCTTTTAATATGCAAATTTATAAAATTTACAATGTGCAAGTACACATTTAATTTTTTTTATTAAAAATTATTTTCTTTTTCGAAAATAAATAAATAAATAAAATATCATACAGGCAGGCAAGACTTTCAAGCCAAGTGTACTCCTCGGGCAAGCTCATTCCAGAGTCTCTCCAAAGCCTAAGATAAACAAAAAAATATTGCAGTAAACTGATGAAAATCAGTGAACATGATAAAGTAAAATATCGTCTGAAAATACAATCTTGGTTCCGAGGACCACTTTCGCAGGGGTCCGCGGACCACAGATTGAGAACCGCTGCTATATCAACAAAGCAGGTGTAGGGCGGATTTTCTGCTAGCACTCGAGTTTTTCCTGTATTTTTATTTGATCATTACTCCTTTATAGCCGTATCATAAACCACCGTTACTGGTTACTGACGACCAATGACATACTGTACCTATCTCCACAATAGTACACTTCCCTGAGTCACACACAACTGTTACAGTGGCCTGAATGACCTTGGAGCTACAGTCTGCCAATACTATGTGACATCGTCAAGAGAGAGGCTCTGACAGTTTTCTGTGGCGTTGCCAAGAAGCACCTATCATTGTTCGGTATACCTACGTATTTAAGATGCGATTATACAAACTAACAGGGAAAGAATATACTTTTGGGAGTCACTGATTTAGATCATGCTGTTCCAAGTGAAAGTTAGGCTAAATATATGCATAGCAAAGCCAAATAATACAACTCTCAAAGGCTGCTGAATCATCACTGGCAGTAAAGGTTGCAGTCTGTCGACTTCTTAATAATCATTTACAGTAGGCCTACTTGTCAGACTGCAGGTGTAGCTCAGTGCGTAAACGTGGGGCCGATAATGGAGAGGTTCAGAAACCGAGACTAATTTACTCTGTCCTTCTTTCTTACTCTCTTGTCGTGTTTATCCTAAGTTTCCAATTTTCGCTGTAAATGATTTACGTTTCAAATAATATAGGGAGATATATAATAAATAATAAATTTAGCTTCCCTTATGAAAAGGTTGCCAGATTTGACAAAGTGTATTACATATAATTTGGAAACACACCTAAAAGATAAAATGATTTACATTTGAAACGGTTAGGGAATCGAATATACAAAATGTCAGAAAAATTTACACCTAAGTAGCGTTTGTACTCATTTACAGTTAAGAAAGGTGGGGAAAAAATATCATCACATAGGTTAGAATGATTTGAATGCCATATACCGCGAGAAAAATAATAGTACGGATTTATTGGCATTTATATCTAAACCAATCAACAACTATCGATTAAGATAACTTCAAATTTCCATTATCACTCCCATACAAATGATTTCTCAATATCTGAACCGATCCTTTGAGGGCACTAATGGCTATTTCCTTCATAATGCTGGTGTGTTAGCCCCAGGTTTTTACATTTGTTGGCAAAGAAGGAGAGTATGGTACCTCGTGCTCCCACCATCAGACCTATCACATCAATGTGGGGCCAGGCTATATTTATCTCTATAGAACAGGATTGTTGGTTCATAGATCCGTTTCTTTTCACTGTCCACCTCATGCGGTTGATCTGCATGTGGGATCGAGAATGTATGCCGAGTTGTTCTTAATGGCAATGATATCAATTCGCCAAACACTTCCTTGTGTGGCTAGTCCCTGCACCTCTTGATGGACTGTAAACCCTATTTCCTTCAATGCCTCGGCAAGCATAGAACGGACAGCATGGTGGCGGATGTTGTGAAGGGCCTCACTTTAGGGGCAGAAGCCAAGGATATGGGGAAGAGTTTCAATCTCGCTGAGACAGCGCCTACAGCAGGTACCATCCCGACTTCTACCCGGTACAGCTCGGACCGGAGCAACATAGCCTACCATTTTAAGGGCAATACCTTCCTGTAAACAATATGATCTCAACATTATTCACGTATGAAAAATCACCAAACTTTAACTACTGATGTACAGTTAGGCCTATCACTACTACGCGAAGATAATAGCATAAACATTTTTATTTTATGATAAAATAATCTTAAAAAAATCCACTAACTAATCGCTTACAGTAAGACATTGGAATAAAAGTATATAGCTTCTTATTTATTTACTTGCTTATTTAAACAGAGAAACAAATCCATAAATAAGTTATAGTAATTAAAAACTTAAAAAAAAAAACTGGCTTTGAACTCAGAACATCTTCACTATCAATCTCTAGTCTACGCAATGAGCCACCACATGACGGAACTAAGAAGGTGGAGGACCGCAACTTTCGCTTTCAATCTTTGAATAATATATAATTTAACTTTGTTATACTTTTTTTTACTAACGGCATCGTTCACCCATATGAAACCAGCTATGTAGACCAATTTACCGACAGAGTCGTTGCCATAGGAGACAGTCTACACTACACCCGCCATGAGATGAGATAATGGAGATTTGGTGGGATATCACAAGGAAATCGCAGAAAACTCTGGTGTCACCTGGACCACGGGCTCTTTATAAATCGGAGGACCATAGGGATCGAACCCGAGTCAACAGGATTATAAGTAGAGCGCTCTAGCCACTAGACGATCGTGGTGGCACTTTGTCTTACTTGGTTATGCCATTAAATTTCATCCGATATATAAAAAAATAGGTTATTCCAAAACTATATATATATAGTAATCTTAAAAAAATCACTAACTAATCACTCAAATCAAGAAATGGATTCAGAACATCTCAAAATCTGTGCATCAGTGGCTAACCATGACAATATCTTTGAAAAATATTGGAGTGCAAGAGGTCAAATGACTGTATTGTCAAATGCCTGGCATTAGAAATCAACAAACAACATATATATATATATATATATATATATATATATATATATATATATATATATATATATATATATATTGCTGAAGCACGTGCTTCAGTTCGGTAGAAATCCGACAACGCTGGCATGTTGCCACGGCAAAGTAAACAAGGTGCTTTAACGGGATAGGCTGGTCAAGTTCTGAAACTTTCTTATCCCCACCTTCATAGTAACTGTCACAGCCGTTCTTACAGCAAGCTAAATATAACAACACAATATATCGCACTCACAAGCCTCAAATACAGAACGTATTCTTTCATATTTTCGTAATGTTAGAAAAATGATATAATTATGGAGAGAAAACAGACTAGACATTGTAAAACTAATATAAGAAATATACAAGTATTTCTAAAATGCGCTCTCATGAAGGTGACTGATCAATACAGCCCAGTTTTGAAATATACTGTTCTTAAAAGTATATCAATCAGCATAAATATTGCACGATAAAAATTTAAGCAACAAAGGGAATGAGTTTTTACTGAGTGCTCAACTTCATGAACATAAAAGTGGAAACTTTTTTTTTACTCTGCGTCATTTCATCCTTTAGCAGCGACGCGCCGTAAAGGCTCATTCACAATGAAAATTAAACATAACGTAAGCGTTAACTTAAAAATGTAAACGTTATGGTAAAATCAAGAAGTCATACCATCATTCACGATGGGAACATAAACATAACAGCGACACATACTTGGTAACCATGGAAACATAACGACGCCATTTCCTCATATTCTGTCGTAGAGCTCTATATAGACAGAATACCGCAACTGTCTTCCCTACCGCTTGCCGACAATGCGGCGCTCCGATTGGTTCACGTGACCTCGCGTGCTTCTCTGGACCCAAAGCCCGCTAGTAGTAGCATAAGAAAACCATTGAATTCAGTTAAATACTAATTTTCTTCTTAATTTAAAGGCAGTAATTGAGTAAAGTGTAATTTCACTTACGAACTATTGTAAAGATTAATTTATGAAAGTATGAGAATTTTAACTAAATTTTTTATTGGTGCATTTTTTTACTAATTTTCTCATAACTGCATTTTTAGCTACGCACTTCTTCCATCAATCTCGACAACTAATGCTAGCCTTACAAACATATTTCAGGCAACGCATTTTACTGAGAGTGACCGGAAAATGGCCATGATTATAATAATTTTATATTCGAGTATTTGCTTCAAATAATTTTATTTCAATGTTCTAATTTATTTATCTATAAGTTTGTGTTTTCTTTAAAAACAAATGCACTAAAATTACTGAAATATTGAGCTTTTATAGGAGAATATTGCAAACAAATATGAAAGTAAAGAGTTCCACTGAAACTGAATAGGATAGTCACCTTATTTCATGTATTCTGTTCGATATTGTATGTAAGCAACTGCCATCAAACTACATAATATACTTCTTAAAATTCTACTTGTAAAACAAGAGTGTTATGGTCTGCCTGAGTTTCCTAGTTCAAAACATATCATGGAATAACACTTGCAGTACGCCTACGTTACATATTTGCTCTCCCTTCTTGCCAGAGCTGATACACGAATAACATGTATTTGCAACGCTTCTATTTGAGATATTACATTTAAAAGTTCATAGTGTCATGCGTGAGACATTTAGCTACATGTCAGTATATTTACAATGATTATCAGTGCCCTAGAATGGAATTAACAGCATAAAAATTGAGAGAGCGCGTCAATTTCCCTATTCCAGCCATAACAGGGCGAGTGCTTGGGTCCACCGTCGACCTTTGCGGTACTCTGTCTATATAGAGCTCTATTTCTGTCGTATACTTCGGCTCTCCACGATTGTGTTCTGTTTGCAAATCACGTAAGCATATTCATGTTAACGTCTTACGGTAACGTTAACGTCAGTGTTTATGTGAATCATTGTGAATGATCCCATTTGGTAGCCTGGCGCAAACTTCTGTGTTTATGTTACGGTTATGTTTAATTTTTATTGTGAATGGGCCTTTACTGTGGATCTTTTGCCGTTGTAGTGTAGCCTTTGGTGCACTATGAGGGCGATCTCACAGCACCGCATGATGATGATCACTGATGGAGCAATGGTGGAATGCCGCTAGGGGAGTTCCATCAAACACCATATTTGTTCACAAATTCCACTTGGATCAGCGGGATTCGAACCCGGATTATCAGCTTTAAAAGTATATAGGCCTACTCTAGCCTAAAGTCAAAATAATGTATGACCCTGGACAAAATATAGAATTCTGACACTTTATCTGAGCATTGCGGAACCGTTATTGTGCGAGAGAGATAAAGTATGATAGAGTAGAGATGGAAGGCACAATTTATGAGGCAACTAGACCAGGAGATAAATGGGATAGGGTGGCCAGCTCCTTTCCCCTCCACTGCATAGGCTTATCCGCTAAAAGTATCAGTATAAATTTTTCAATGAAAAACCCAGACCTAGCAAGGATTCGAACCCGAATCGTGTGCGTGAAGGCAGGTTGCAATACTGACTTTCAAACCCTAATCTTACCAAGTACAGTATATTCATCCCACTCAAATGGTTAACGTCGGCAAGTCGAAGAATTGCTGTTAGTTGTACCGCAAACACTCGCGAATCTTCCTTGCAACATTGGCCGATTGTTTTATTGCAAGTCATTCGATGTGCGACATGCTTCTAAGGCGAAGAAGATAAGACCTGAATGCTGACCTCGAACCTCTCCCTCCACTGACCCAAATGACTGCATATTATAATAACAAATGGATCAGTGATTAAGAAACTTGAGTAAAACAACAAACACGATGAGCGGTGTAAACATAGTATCAAGGGCTGCGACGTTAGTGTTTGAGTGGGACAATTATACATCCATTGTTATTGTTTTTAGTATTATGTTAATGATGCCATGTAAAGTAGAGGAGGCAAGACCTGTCCTATGACTTATCATGTGTCGTGGCCATATCACCAGTGGATATGGAAGGGGAAGATAAAGATAGGTTTCAGTCTGAGATGAACTTCCGTGTCGGTCGATTCGTATAATATTAACCACCATGAAACAAACTTTCTTTCTGATATCTCTTTCTTCCCTCTTTCGCACAATTCACAAGCCAGGTTTCGCCTCCTCATCTGTACGTTTGTAATAATAATAATAATAATAATAATAATAATAATAATAATAATAATAATAATAATAATAATATCGTTATCAGACTACCACGTGCGCCACCTGCAAGATTCAACAATGTAATGTAAAAATGTAGCTATAAATAGCAAAGATATTTTGTTTAATGTGTCATTAATTTGTACTGACTGGACCCAGGTACCTGCAGCGGCTTTGAAGGGCTCTCCTCTAACAATTAAAAGATTAAACAATAGATTAGACAGGCTGTTATAACTAATAGGAAAACTATTCTCTAATTATAAATTATTATTAACTAAATGTCATGTATGTGTCATAAATATTTAATTATTGTGTTAGAGATTCTATGTTTACCACATTCTGTTTGTATTTTCTGTAGATGTTTCTATGTCTGTGTTTACTGGAAGTGTTAGTGCTACGAAAAGTTATGAAAATAAATAAGTGTAGTGTAAGTTTAAAATTGGTTAATATTTAAGCTTATGTAAGAGTTACAAGTGCCGCGAAGTGTTTAGTACTTTCTCCAGCTCAGAGCAAAGGGTGATTTTGTGTGTCTTAAGGGTTGTGAGTTATGTTAATGTTTTTGTATTTCTGTTATTGTTTTGTAATTATGATGTTTGATTTGTTTGTATTGGCTTGTTATTTTGTTATGTTCTTTGTGTTCTGTTTTATTTTTTGTGTAAATTGTGTTTGTTCACTTTTGTACTGTATCAACATCACCACCGGATATTTGTCCAATCATAATGCAAATAAATCACTCATTCATACCGGCTTCTTCCGTCAGAGTTCAACTTTGGCTAGATAAAAGACCAGTCAGATGAATTACCTTAGAGCCAGGAAGGATAAAACATGAATCTTAAACACAGATAAGAATTTGATATAGATCAGCGTGTGTCCACACAATAAAATATGTGTTCACAGTCTCCCATACCTGATCCCGGTTGCTC
Source organism: Periplaneta americana (assembly GCF_040183065.1). Lineage (NCBI taxonomy): Eukaryota > Metazoa > Arthropoda > Insecta > Blattodea > Blattidae > Periplaneta > Periplaneta americana. The sequence goes on from NC_091128.1 coordinate 42,801,630, forward strand.
GATATCAGCTTTGCATTGTTCTATGAGGTATTCTGCTACATCATAATGGCCGTTGCGACACGCCATTACCAGGGGCGTCGCACCATTTGTCTTAGCAGCTACCAACATCAGCACTTCCTCCTTGGTTCGATGATCAAGAAATACCTGCATCAGTGAACACAATAAAAGAGAAGGCAATTACTTGACACAACTACCGGAATAAACAATATGTTCATGTCGCTGCACCTACGCTGTCTGGGGCCTATATGTTACACATACAGTCCAGGTTTCAACTCTGATATTTAGTGAGGAAGTGAGGTGAAATGAGGGGCATGAAAAGTCTATGAATTCGCGAGGAGCAGGTTGGCAGGTATACAGCTTATGGATATTTAGGTTTCAATGTAGGAGGATAGGAGGACACATCGAAATGTTTTGAAATAGAATGCTAGTTAGTCAGTGCTCTTGCTTCCTTGCCGCTATTCTGTCGCTGTGGTAGGCATTTCTCCCAGCGTTACACGCGACCAAAACTCATTTTAAGGATAATGAGTTCTGAAGTCGAACAAAGAGAAAAATCCATCGCTCCTTCAGCTCCCAGTCCATTGTCAGCTGTTTTAACTAACACGTTTAAAATATTAGGTTAACCTTTCTCATATCTTATCTCGCACACGTCTTGGGATCCTGTCTTGGCGACACTCTTCGCAACCATAAACACCACACCATCCGATCAAAACTTGCTAACTTGCTAAAACTCTACAGGGTAGTGGATACACAACATATGAAGAAGTCCACGGATTAGCTCAAGACAGTAGTGTACGTGGAATCGACATTATCGCCTTTAAACCTGGTACTACAAAAGGCTTTAATTATAGTAGATGCAACTATCTGGTTTGGGTCTCACCACAGTCTAGTATATACAGTCGCGAAGCTCAATACGTAGTAAATATGCAAACATTAGATAGTTGCTCACCACTAGGATCGCTAATATCGCCTCATTATAGGCAATGCAAAATAGTACCGTCACAGTCTATTGTTTCTAGCACCCTCAAAACTCAAGCTTCGTGACTGTATGTAGTAGACTGTGGTCTCACAGAAGCCAACCTGATGACGTGGATGCGAAAAAAAATCTATGTATGAGCTGACCATTCCTAACTATAAAAATGCCTACCATCTCAGCAATATAGAAGTTTTTGGTCTGTTTATTGGTGCAAGAGGAACCATCACCACTCGTCTCCTTTCTTTCTGTAAACGCTATCAAATACAAACTACCATCATTAAATAATTTCAAGGAAAAATTGTTCCGGAGCCGGGTATCGATCCCGGGACCCTTCGCTTAGCGCGCGAACGCTCTACCGACTGAGCTACCGTGTATGGTTCCTGGAGTAGCTGAGTCGGTAGAGCGTTCGCTCCGGAACAATTTTTCCTTGAAATTATTCAAACCTGCTTTACAGGGAGCTACTACCTGAAAGCCAGATTTGTATATCATCATTAAAGATGGAATTTTTGAGTCACTGAAGCTATCTATTTACATCCTATGACATCATCTTTATTCCACGTCCAGAGTCACTTTTCAGATATCACTTTCTTTATCCTTTTACCACATTATTTTTATATTAATCATTATATCGTGAAATTCCTGATTTCTTATCATGTTTTATTTGATTGTAATTTGATTTATACTATTCTTTGTCATATGGTAACTTCATAAGTGGGGGAAGACAAATTTTAGGTTTTTAGGTTATACCGATATTGTTTATTTCTATTTATTTGAATGTCTTGTGTGATTTAAGTTCATAGTCAAAATGTACTTTTTTAACAATTGGCCTATATGTGTTTAAATATGAGACAGCATATACTACATATATTGCAAGATACTATTTACAATAATTTGTGTGTTATTAACAGATAAATATGTACAAAATAAATAAGTAAAATAGATAAATTAAATAAATGAAATTAATTATATAATTTATATATAGTGATAAAAAGCGAGCCACTTTAATTTCATTAATAATTACACTTTATTTATATTCGAAAAAACAAAATGTCAGCATCAATGAAATATGTACTGATTAATATTGTTCATTTTTCACTTTAGCCAGCTTTTTAATGCCTCCGTGGTCTGGTAGCCATTATGCTGGCTTCCAGATCTAGAGATACTGGGTTCGATTCCTGGGTTCCGCTCTCGGGTAATTTTCCCCGTGTGTCTAGCATCTTGAAATTTGTATGAATGCGATGGCACACACGTCTTAAAATAAACATACAATATCATTTCATGGCTGTCGTTCAGAAATCGGAACACATGTTTCAACAACACATTGTTGACAAAGTAGTGACATCTCTGAACTCAACTACAGAAAGCACTAAGAGATGCTAAATATTTTAATGATGAAACAAATTATCAGCTCGTACATAAAAACGAGGCTTTTTTTTAAAAGTGTTAATATATTGTCATGATAAAGTTTCAATTAAAAAAAAAAGCCCATTTTAACAACTTTTAAAGCTTGAATGGCGACACTTATTGGCATTTTTGTCCGATATTTAAGAAGAAAAGAATATGAAATAGCACTGAAACACATAAAAATAGAAAACATCTCTCAGATTTATGCACATCTGGATTTCAGGTAGAAGCTCCTTGCAAAGCAGGTTTGAATGATTTCAAGAAAAAAATCGTTCCGGGCCGGGTAGCTCAGTCGGTAGAGCGTTCGCGCGCTAAGCGAAGGGTCCCGGGATCGATACCCGGCCCCGGAACGATTTTTCCTTGAAATTATTAATCTCTCAGATTGTTTTAACAATCAGTCAAGTGATAAACATTAGTAGCAACTATCACATTTTCCTTCAATATTGTCTCAAGTAACATTGTTGAAACATAGAAAACTCTCTTTTTTTGTCACTGTGTGTGTATGTAAAGATAGGGGCACGCGCACACACATACAGTATATCTGCATAAATGTATGTGAAGATTAGGATGAACTTTTTCATCTTATTATTTCCTATAATTAATTTCAAGAATTTCTATGAATTCAAATAACTAAAGTGTTTTTAACGCTACTGGTAACTGGTAAGACAGAAGAAGCCGGAGTGCTGTCTTATACAGGGCTCCTACAAAAGACCCTTCCGGTTTCGAACATATGTACATAATTTAGGTTCTAAGAATCTGAGGTGCATGAAAATAGTACCAATGGAAAGAGAAACTCAAAAAGTTTAGTTTCTTATCTTAAAGATGTTCAATGTGTCCTCCCTTGGTAACACGGCACACAAATCAAGCCTATAGTAAAGTTCACGTAGGTACGCGCATTTTCCGACCCCCAGATTCTGTAGTTATGTCTAAGGAGCGGATTTCTATATAATTAAATATTATTTTTGCTTGTGATAAAACACAATTAACAAAGTTAAAAATTCCGCACATGAAGTTTCAAGTTTAAAACCCGAATTTTATTTCACATAAAAACACATATTTTTACAAAAAAAAAAAAATGTAAATACATATTTCCAGGAAATATATTATAAACACATAAATCTTGGAGTTTTTCTTACTTAAATAATTTTTTACAAGAACTTTTAAACATTTTAAAACTAAATCAATTATGTCACCTGGAAGTACGTTATTTTTTTAAGAATTCTTGGTTGCTTCGTGTTTCTAAGCGCTGTGTGGTGTATCCGTCATCCATTTTTGTAATAGTATCGCCTCAAGTTCTGATAACTACTAGGCAGCATATCAATGTTATTATTAGAGAATAAATTAACATGGACAAGAAGGAGAGATCTTGCAACACATAATTAGGAATGTTTATTGTTGCTGAAGATGATTTCATTCCACGCTTTGTTTGTCAAACACAACAGATAAGAGCTCGGGTATGAACATTATTTAATTTAAACAAATCTCTCGCTTCTCGCTCATGTCTATTAAGTAAGGCAATACGTCTTGTTGTGATTCCCTGTTATCGGGCTTCGTCAATCGATATCCTTGAAGATATGCTGAAAGATGGTTGTTTAAAAAACGATTTGGCTTTCCTATTAGCAAATCTAAGCTTTTTGTGTGACACCATAAAAAAAAACTCGAAACATCCAAAAACCTGTTGTCTGAAACAGGGAGGTGCGTGCCGTGGAAATTAAACTAGACTCGCTACCAGGTCCAGAAGTACAAGTACTAAGGGACAAATTCCAGAATGTGTTTGGGAAAAACAGTGACTATAAAAAAAATGTGTAACGTTGCTCAAGTATTGGAGGGTGTGCCTGTAGGTGAAACTGACGGTGTTTGTGTTTGTGACATTCCTCTTTTTAAATATGCACGTCTGACGTCCTGTGATGTGGAAAGATCGTTTTCACAGTATAAGTCGTTCAGAGATAATCGGCATGCATTTGTGATGGAGAATTTGGAGATGACCTTTGTTGTCTACTGCAATTCTCGGCCAACAACTAGCACTCAAGTGTGGTTGGTGAGTACCTAATAACATTTTTTTTTTCCAAGCTAAGTAAAGTATTTTTGTCATATTAAAAAGAAATATTTTTTTATTTTTAGCAAATATTTTCGTACTTTTTAGCACATAAAAATATATATATTTAAATTTTTTAGCACATAAAAATCCGCTCTCTAGTTATGTCTGTTCACCTTACCAGAAAGATGAAAAGTGGCTTCGTCAGAAAACACCACGGAACGAATAAATTCGTTATCGTTTTCAATTAAGGTCTCATACTTATACAACAATTTCTTCGTAGCACTTTGTCCTCTGCTTTTAGGGCTTGCAGCAACTGTAGTCGGTACGGATGAAATCGCAACCGCTTGCGAAGAATCTTGCTTTAAAATCAGTGTACCATTTACGTATTTCCACTGGGAGGATCTGCACCAAACTTTGTTCGGTAATGCCGTTGCACATTAATAACCAACTGGTTCACATGAAATTCAAGCTTTTCTGTCCTCTATAGCAGCCATTTCGTCTCAACAATGAACAAATTTGTTTATATGCGCTATTATAAGGCAGTGTTACCAACTACGAAAACAATGTTGCCATGACTAAAATTTTTGAGTTTCTTTTTCCATGGTGCTATTTTCATGCACCACAGATTCATATAACGTAAATTACAAGTGTTCGAAACCGGAAAGGTCTTTTGTAGGAGCGCTGTGTTGTAACAGCATTTTCTTGCAAGTATGGGAATCTCCCTTTCTTCCTCTCTTACCGTGTGAAGCACTTTCATTTCCTGTCCAGCATTTTATCTTACAAGAACGTAATTTCGATTGAGATAGCTTTTCCACATCCAGCGTTGGAATGAATCGAATATAAAGCACAGCTATTGACATTTAAATTCGTGAACAAGTTTATAATATATTGTATTAATTTCGTATCTCTCAAAAGACTTGTTGAAATTAGAGTGATCGTAATATCAACTGGTTCTTAAAAGGCTTGAATTTGGCATTTACATAGGCTACGTCAACTACGAACAAATTTTCAGAACGCAAAAGTAATACTCGATAAAAATTGTCATGATGACTTTATTTCCTCAGCAAAGCTTAATTTATTTCATGATTCAATCGTAACAATAACTAAACAACCATAGCAGTGAGAAATATTCAGCACATATTGGTTTCAAATTTTACAATGCTCTACAGAAGGGAATATGACAAATTAAAAGATAGCCTATGAGCCCTACAAAAAACATCTAAAAAAGGTTATTGCTGAAAATTCTGTTTATTCTATGGATAAGTTTTTACTTAACTGATATTTTTCATATTCAACGCGTGCGCAAGCTATCCATCCATATTTTTCTTGTAAATATCTTACACTATATACTGTATTTACATAATTGCATTTAAATTAACACTGTCCATAGTTTTATTTCTATTTGGTTAAAAGCTTGAGAATAATACACCATAATTTGTCATCTTCTTCACTGTCCTGTAAATATTTCTCATTATATTATGTTACACTGTATTTTAATTAATACTGCTCTTACCACGTTTCCAGCTGAAAATATATATCCCTTATTAATGTTTTTTAAACCTAGGCTAATCGTATTTGTGTGAACAGAGTTTATTTTAGTGTACAGTCATAATAATAATAATAATAATAATAATGCAGTAATAAACCAATATGTGCAGTAATAAAACAAATTTTGTGCAGTACCTAATAAAAGTTAAAATATAACAACAGATAGGCTAACAAGTGAAAGCAATAGTCTTATATTCATGGAAATTTGCATTGTATAAGTTACACAGTTACAGTAAAAAGAAAAGTACAAGTAATACTGTGGCATAATTATGTAAAATTGATGTAAGAAATTAACTCGTAACAGCCAAGAGTATCTTAGAATTTTTGTGCAGATTTGTGCAGTAATAAAAACTGCTTTAAAAAAAGCTGTGTGTGTGAATAATATTATATTTGTATGTAGCTAGTGTAATTTAGCATATGCTATACTAGTTCCTTGAGGCCGGGTAGCTCAGTTGGTAGAGCAGCTGGCTACGGACTGGAAGGTCCGGGGTTCGATCTCAGGTTGTAACAGGATTTTTTCTCGTTGCCAAACTTTCAGAACGGCCCCGAGGTTCACTTAGCCTCCTGTAAAATTGAGTACCGGGTCTCTCCCGGGGGTAAAAGGCGGTCAGAGCGTGGTGCCGACCACACCATCTCATTCTAGTGCCGAGGTCATGGAAAGCATGGGGGCTCTACCTCCATGCCCCCTAAGTGCCTTCATGGAATGTTACGGGGATACCTTTACCTTTTTTATCCTACTGGTCTATAAGATTGAATAAATAAATACATATAAATTGAATACAGAAGTAAATAAATAACATAAATGAATAGATAAAAACCCAAAAGGTCGTAGAAACATAGCAACCCCAAAAAGAAGGCTAGAGACCGTAACAGGCCATTAAGGTTAATACTTGTCTGTGAATGGTAAATAAATAAAAACCAAAAAGGTAGTAGAAACATAGCAAACCCAAAAACGAATGCTAGGGACCGTAACAGGCCACTAAGCCTAATACTTGTCTGTGAGAGAATGATAAATCCTGCTTTCGCAGAATTGATTGTAAGTCACATCAACAACAGTTTCAGCAGTTCTGTTCGTAATGGTAAAAAAAAAAAAAAACAATCGATCGGGAAAGCAACAATATGAATGCACGAATGCATGTACAGAGAAAGTTTTCATTGTGCTCCATACGTCGTTAAAGTTGCAACCACGCGGGTGACTTGCGATGGGCTCAAAGTCCTATAATTAGAAGACGAGCTTGACAAGTGGGGAAAGTGCCTTCTTCAGGGTTAAGAACAACAAATAGTTCGCACAATGCACCGGTTTTTAAAGTCAGTGCTGCCCCGTTAATTAGTAGAAAAGAGCTGCTTCTTGCCTGGCTGCCCACAGTGGCATTAGCAGTTAAGACAATGGAATGGAATGTGATGGAAGCGGCGGTTTATGACCAGTGTAGTCATCCAGGAAGCTGGCGGAATTAGTCATGTAATAAGACAAAGAAGCAGGTCGACGTACGGATGATACCGCTCGGAGAAAACACTTCCCTATCCAACGTCCTTTCTACACAAAAGTGACAGCAAGCATCGGCCATTCGGCCTCCAAGCCGAAGCAATCACCACTGTGGAAATATTGAATGATACACTCTCGCCTTGAATCCAAGCGGCCTGCCTTGACCTTCCAAATGCTCCCTTTACTTCCTACCGCAAAACAACTGTCCATACATGGCACATGTTCAGCTTCCGCCAACAACCACATAGTGACAACAATGCAAATCAATCTGTGGCATTGGTCTGGAAGGTGAAATGCCAAGCAGTTTGAAGGAAAGAAACAACAATGCTTTTGTTTCACGAGTGAAATCCTGATACAGTTTTTAATAAACCATAACATACTACAATGACACATTGCATGTATTATAAATGAAATATCATTGGGATTAAATAAATTCTTATAACGTTCGCACGTGCGTAGGGTATACTTGGTACGAATTTAGTCGCAGTACACATTGGTCCAGATACGGTAGGAGGTGAGGGGGAGAACAATAATAGGACAGCTGTAGGAGGCGAGAGATTTCTGTTTATATTGGCACATGAGAAAAGCTCGATGTGGAGTGAATATTTTGTATTGGGATAATTTTAATATCGACAAAGTACTTGACAAACCAGTTGTCAAAACGAGCACGTGACAATTCAAGTGCTCTGTTATTATAATACAGATATTTACATCTAACAAATAAATTGAACAACAACGAAACAATTTTGTCATTAAGCACATTTACAAATTCTAACGAGTAATTTACGTTCTCATATAGGAAGACGACATTCAAAATAACTACTACTTAGTTCATGTAGTTCTGGAAGGAATCGATGGACTGTTGCCGAAAAAAATGGCCACAACATTTACGTAATTTATATTTATTTTCTTCTCACTAATATTTTGACTTAGTGCAGAAGATAATTTATATAGCGTTTCAACGAATCAATATTACTGAAAAGCCCATTCATTCATCTTTACAAAAGATTGTTTCTTACCGAAAATTGCTATTCCTTAAATTCTAACAAAATATTTAACACACGTTAAGTTTGCCTGTGCTATAGTCAAATGTGTACCAAGTTTTCATAATAATCTCATTAACATAAATTTGTAATTCTTACAAGACGTGAAAAACTTTCTAACGATAAACTCGAACGTATCTACAATTTAATAACTAAAGCAGCTCTAGCAATATTATTGTACAATTTAAATTATGAATTATGGACTCATCAATGATATCTATAATTAGTAGAATCTGTTAAAATAAATCATTATTCAAGCACACAATGAGCAATTATAATAAGAGTCCGCTAATCAGTCACAAGCTTAGCCTATTGTATACTCTCAGTCGTATGAGCAAATATGAACTGTATTGTAAAGTACATCACACACGCATCACAATTACTATTATAAAAACAAACTGACATACTTGATAAAAATGTTACAATGATTTATTTTGTGACTTAAATGAAAACTGAATACCCAATATTCAGGTTATCCTTTCTTCGAACGTACTAATAATAAAAGATCACACAGCTAACTTCAATTACGTAGTTTGTACTTACCTTCAGCCGTCGGAGTTTGCCATCCCTAGCAGCATTATAGATGACATTTTTGAAGTCCATTTCTTGCATCATAACCTGGGATTCAGGCCCTGAGACTATCGAAATTGCAAATTTTATCCGCCGCAGCTCTCCGTAGCAGCTGTGACGGACAAACTGAACAGAAGAACAACACTCAATATGGCTTGATATTAGTTCCAAGGACGATCGTGAGAGGTCTCTGGTATTCAATTTCTGGACACTTGAATGCCGTTTCCAGAGATAATATGAGGTCAGACACTGTACTGTTATGAAAACTGTGCAGAGAGAAACTGTTTCGTAACTTCGAAAGTTGAGTATTCGAACTGAAGAAAAAGACAGAAATATAACAAAAAAGTCTTAAAAATTAAACGATTTATTCTTCCATCATTTGTTTTTAAAAGTTTAGCAGATTTTCCAAATATTCTATCAAAGAAGATCTTTTATGAAAGTTTATAAGTAAGTACTTTGACTAATGTAGTGTCTGTTGTAATGGCCTCTCACAACCGATTTTAATGCAAGTGAACAGTCTTTCTATTATACTCTCTGGTTTGGACTCCACGCGGAGTTGATGACTGGCTGTCACTATATCCGATCTGGGCGGAGTATGTGAATGCGACGCATTTATTGGTGGAAATGTACGTGACGTTTCTGTTAGTTGTACCACGTGGGAGATCGCCATTATAAGCGGAGTATCTGGCGCTAGCGGTGGTGGAACAATGGATTGTGCGCGTTAGATGTGCGAAAACCTGACAATTTTTGTGAAATTTGAATTAGGATGCGCGAATATAGCTCAACGATACCGAGGAGATGTGTGTGTCTTTGGTTGATATTGTGAAACAGTGCTGTGACGGTTGTGGCGTAGACAACTTGTGAAGACGTTCGTGTGCTGTGACAGGAAAGGATCGGCCTGTTAAGTGTTGTGGGTGCGATCCCGCTATATTTTTGCTGAAAGTGGAAAATGTGGCGGTGATGTTCCCGTGGCATTGAGCTGCTGCTGACTTGTACACAGCAGCCATGTACCCAGCCCCTGCAAGGCACCCATCTGCCGCGGTAAGTGGTGTAGAAATAAGAATGTTGTGGTCGATTTAGGAGACAACATCTTAAGTTTCGACATACGTTCAGTTTTTTCCATCTATTAATGAGGAGGATTGTGTTTATATTCATTCGTACGTCATCAGGAATTAAAGCATGGCCCTTACTAGTGCAAGGTGATATAAATGAGTTTTCTCGACATTAACATTATAAAGATGAGGCCTTGACGTAGAATATTCTGTCTATAACATTTTGTGCGTCATTTTTTTTTCACAAGTTTATGGTAAATATCAGTCTTAGAATTGTCGATCGAGGTAGACGAAAAAAAAATTAAGTTTACACTTTCTTATATTATTCTTCGCTTTCGAAAAAATATAATATATGTAGTCTTCATATCATAACGTAGAATGTTTGAAATTTTCCGCATCAGTAGAGGTTTTGTGATGGGAAGACACTATTATGGAAAGTACGTATAAAGTAGGACAATTAAGAGATTCCATTCTCCTTGCCAAGCTCTCGACCAAATTGTCCCGTCCAGTAGACCGCAACGGAGTCGCCGCATAAACCCATACTCCACCTCACTCCACGGCGCCCCCCTTCGCCTCTAAACAATCCCTCGTGTGCCGGCCGTCTCTCTCGCTCACTCTCTCTCTCTCGCTCCGCGGTCGTGCAGCAACAAGCTCCGGGTCAGGAGCAGCCGTGATGAGCCACGATAGAACAAGGTGGCGGGCCGCGGAACAAAGACCATCCGTCGTGGAAATATAAAATGATGAATGCAGGCAGGAGGAGAGGGAGTGAAAAAGTGTAGGAAGGGAAAGAGGATGATAGCGCGGGGGCGGGAATTATAGGGAAGAGGTCGGGGGCGGGGGGAGTCTATCCGTGTGGTTCGTGATGAGAAGTTTGAAGCGATGTGATGTCCCCTCGGGTTAGGGGGTGTCCAGAGCGTGGAGGGAACAGGAGAGGTTAAAAATAACCGCGGAGACGTATGTTCCTCCTCCAGTTCTCACCTATTCGAGGCTGCTAATTGCAGCTAGGATTTACTCTTTCTTTCATACGTTTAGACTGTGAATTTATTGCCTAAACGGGGCAGTGTGTAGATATTTGTGTACAATTCGATTCCCGACGGACTCTGTGAGATAGATGGAGGACACAGCGACTGTGGAGGATGAGATGCCTGTCTTGTTCGTCAAGGATTAGGAAAAACTACCTTCGGGTTTCATAATATTTTCGTTTAACCCTTCTTAATTTGGGTCTCTTTACATGGTGCGTTTTTTACTTTTTAACCTAGGTAGTAGAATCTTAATAACTTCATAATTTCGCAATATTTTAAATCTTATTTTGCAGACATTTTGAATCATAACCACATAATGTGAAATGCCTTTTCCCCCTCCTCGAACTCCAGTTTTTTTAGTCAATTTCTCATTCTTAGTCATTTAGCAATTCAAAATAAAGGAACGGATTCATTTCTGTGAGGTTTGTGAATAAAGCAGCTGTGAAACATGGAATAATAGTATTTCTCTTTCTTCCCAATTCACATTCCATTCCTCATCGCAATGTCTATCTGTCTGTGTAGCCTAAATAATGAACAGTCTGACGCGTAACCAAGTTACACAATCGTTTCGTGTTGTTTTCTCACGTGTTATGCAATTCAATTGTTTCATGTGCCCTCTGCCTTCAGTTGTTTCGATCTAGTTTACTTCCATACTAATTAGTAGTAGCCTATGTAGTGCATATTTTATTGACTGCCGTTAACTTGTAAGATTCCCCCCTCCCCACTCTCTCGAGCTAGTTCATTTATTCGTCGATACTTTCGTATCTGTGTAATTGTCGGTTTATTGCGGACAGCGCCTTTGCGTTACATCATGCCGGGCAATGGATTATTAACTGGGTATTGACTAAAAGACGCCAACTTGAATATATCAGATTTTATCGCATTTTTATGTTTGCAGAGTACGACTGCAGATGCGCTTTTCTGTTCATATTTACATTATGACTAGATATGAGGCCGTGTTTATTAAACTATGCTTAAAAATTTAAAAGCTGATGGGGAAAGCAAATTTAATGCCAGTCGTATGAATTGTTTTATAAGTTAAGAGCAATATAATATATTCATTATAATACAAACATTTTCCGAAATTATTAATACTCTGGGTATATTGCGATATTTCGAAGTTTGGTATCTTAAAAGTTAGCGTTTTTTTTAAATAAAAATCACTTTACTGGTATAGGCTATGTACGTGAACAACCACAAATAATACCAGAAAATGCAGGCTCTAAATTTCTAAAACTTTACAAGAAAATGAACTCATAAATGGACAAAAATTACAATGTACCACTACAAAACTTAATAGAACTTAAGTAGCTGATAATAGTGTACAAAAAGTTACTAATAATTTTTAAAATCATTTTTATCAGAGTATGAAAAAAAAATTATACGGTTATATCATTTGGTAACCATAACATTGTAATAATTTCTCTTTCATGTTTAATTTTTTTATTGCAGGTAATAAACACTTATTTCTAAAAAGTGGATTACTCTCAGACATGTAGAGTTGTTTATTTTAATACAATTCATTTTGTATGTGTCCTAAATAAAATATATGAAAATTTGTATCATGTTTTGTGACCTAATTGCTATATTTAGAAAGATATTGGCATTATTGTAGTCTGCTTTTTGCATAAATGGCTGTGACATCAGTGTGCAAAATTTCAGCATTCTATCGGTAATGATTGTAAAGTTATGAAATAATATGTGTGGATAATTTTCAACTTTTGGGAAATTCAATTTGAAGTTAAAAGTGAACGTCTTAGCTGTATTGTGTTAGAACATGTTCATTTAAATAGCACAAATAAATATATATTATAAACCATATATCACTGGATTCAGAAAACCCTGTGTAATTTTTTAATTTAAAAAAGTTTTTTTTTTTTTTTTTCGGAACTATTCACGTACATATCTGCAGTGCTTGGGAAAAGTGACATAGGCCTAAGTCAGTTTTCACAAACCTTTTTTGATAATTTATTGACAACTTACACTGGTTTATGTCGATTTGATTTTTTTCTGCATGAATTATTGTAATAGGAGGAATATCTATGTATTTTTTTTTTTCAAGCGAACAGATGTTCCGTAAGTTGTCAATAAATTATCAAAAAAGGTTTGTGGAAACTGACTTGTGTCACTTTTCCCGAGCACTACAGATATACCCTTAAAGAAATTGTTATAAAAACTTACAATGCGGTTGCCGAAATCGGCTCCTAACAGTCCTCATATAAATGTTTAAAATAACTTAGTTTAAATTATAAGAACGCAAAATGAATATTTTTGCACGATCGTGGTTTCTTGATGTAGCCTATTTAGTACAACTAACTTATTGTTGTTAGGTTTTGAAAGTTGGAATTCCCACACAGAAACTTGTTGCTAGGGAAATCATTCTTCATTACATAAAACTATACTGAAATATAGTACAATACAGATATTGTACTATATTACTAGACATATCTGAACATGAAAATGAACTGCAAATTATACTGAAATAACCCATAATAGTATACTCATTGCTACTTACCATTACAGTATAGTTTTGCGAAGGCTCTGGAATAATATTTTTCTAAATTTTCAATGCTTGTTCTGCTCGTTTTTCATACTTTTCCTCGATTTTGTAAAAAACACTTCCCAACCTTATATCTTAATATACTATTATGAATTTATTACGACCCAGCAATAATAGATTTTAACCTGCTAGCACTCAACATAGATAAAATAATTTCATTCCCTTTTCTTTAAATAAAACAGGTCTCCATACAGTCGAAAACAACTATAATTTAAAAATTTATAGCAATAACTGTACAAATATCTATAATAATTGCAATTGTCCTAAACTACGCCCATCAATATTTAGGTATCTTCATCGATCAAAACTTAAAATGGAATTTTCATATTAACTACTTATGTCTTAAATTATGTAAACCTCTATACAAATTTGTTCAACTGCGTCGCTTTATGCCAGTAAAACTATTGAGAACAACATTTTTAGCCCTAGTTCAGTCTATAATACAGTATGCAATTATAGGATGGGGTGGATATTACTACATAAAATAATTATTAAAATATGTTTAAGAAGAAAACTTGATCATCCAACTCATCTCATATATAAAGAATTTAATGTTTTAAATATCAAGCAAATTTATATGTATACTATTTTGAATCACTACCATAAATATCAAGCTAAATTCATATCATCCGATCACGGCCACAGCACAAGAAGATACAATATTTCGCTACCCCTCATTGAACCAAAATGTAAGACTGAAGCAGGTCTAAGGCACAGTTCTAATTACGGTCCAAGATTATATAATGATTTTATAAAGAAGAATCCTATTGTATTCATTGTATGCTTTGTACTGCACTATTTTATTACTATTATTATTATTATTATTATTATTATTATTATTACTATTCTTATTTTTATCATTATTATTATTATCAATAATTGTCTTATTTTTTATACTTTGTACGTCTCATTTATTTTGACCTGCTGTTCACATTTTATTATGCTTTTTTCTTTCTTTCTGTATATTATATAGTATGTCTGATTTATACTTACTTTTGTTTACATTTTATTGTTATTATCTTATTCAGTTTTATGCGTAAAATTGAAGTGTACTTTGTAAATTTGTAGTGTTTTTGTAACGTTTTTACTCCTGGTTGAGTCTTAGAGAAGGCCGTATGGCCTTAACTCTGCCAGGTTAAATAAATTATTACTTACTTACAAATGGCTTTTAAGGAACCCGAAGGTTCATTGCCGCCCTCACATAAGCCCGCCAGCGGTCCCTATCCTGTGCAAGATTAATCCAGTCTCTATCATCATACCCCACCTCCCTCAAATCCATTTTAATATTATCCTCCCATCTACGTCTCGGCCTCCCTAAAGGTCTTTTTCCCTCCGGTCTCCCAACTAACACTCTATATGCATTTCTGGATTCGCCCATACGTGCTACATGCCCTGCCCATCTCAAACGTCTGGATTTCAAGTTCCTAATTATGTCAGGTGAAGAATACAATGCGTGCAGTTCTGTGTTGTGTAACTTTCTCCATTCTCCTGTAACTTCATCCCGCTTAGCCCCAAATATTTTCCTAAGCACCTTATTCTCAAACACCCTTAACCTATGTTCCTCTCTCAGAGTGAGAGTCCAAGTTTCACAGCCATATAGAACAACCGGTAATATAACTGTTTTATAAATTCTAACTTTCAGATTTTTGGACAGCAGACTGGATGATAAGAGCTTCTCAACCGAATAATAACAGGCATTTCCCATATTTATTCTGCGTTTAATTTCCTCCCGAGTGTCATTTACATTTGTTACTGTTGCTCCAAGATATTTGAATTTTTCCACCTCTTCGAAGGATAAATCTACAATATTTATATTTCCATTTCGTACAATATTCCCGTCACGAGACATAATCATATACTTTGTCTTTTCGGGATTTACTTCCAAACCGATCGCTTTACTTGCTTCAAGTAAAATTTCCGTGTTTTCCCTAACCGTTTGTGTATTTTCTCCTAACATATTCACGTCATCTGCATAGACAAGAAGCTGATGTAGCCCGTTCAATTCCAAACCCTGCCTGTTATCCTGAACTTTCCTAATGGCATATTCTAAAGCGAAGTTAAAAAGTAAAGGTGATAGTGCATCTCCCTGCTTTAGCCCGCAGTGAATTGGAAAAGGATCAGATAGAAACTGACCTATACGGACTCTGCTGTATGTTTCACTGAGACACATTTTAATTAATCGAACTAGTTTCTTGGGAATACCAAATTCAATAAGAATATCATATAATACTTCCCTCTTAACCGAGTCATATGCCTTTTTGAAATCTATGAATAACTGATGTACTGTACCCTTATACTCCCATTTTTTCTCCATTATCTGCCGAATACAAAAAATCTGATCAATAGTCGATCTATTACGCCGAAAACCGCACTGATGATCCCCAATAATTTCATCTACGTACGGAGTTAATCTTCTCGAAAGAATATTGGACAAAATTTTGTACGACGTCAACAAAAGTGATATTCCTCGAAAGTTACCACAGTTGGTTTTGTCCCCCTTTTTAAAAATAGGCACAATTATGGACTCCTTCCATTGTTCTGGTACAATTTCCTTTTCCCAAATAGCAAGTACAAGTTTATAAATTTCGCTATATAATGCACTTCCACCCTCTTGTATTAATTCTGCTGGAATTTGATCGATACCTGGAGACTTGTACTTTTTCAGATTTTCTATCGCAATTTCGACTTCTGAAATCGTGGGTTCGGGTATAAATGGCTCAGCAGTTTGTATTTCAATATCGTCCCGATCATTTCTATTTGGCCTATGTACATTTAGTAGTTGCGCAAAATAGTTTTTCCATCTGTTTAGGATTGATGAAGAGTCTGCAAGCAAGTCACCATTCTCATCCTTGATCACGTTTACCCTTGACTGATATCCGTTCTTAAATTCCTTTATACCCTTATATAAATCTCGAATGTTTTTATTCTTACTATTTGTTTCTACCTCATTCAGTTTTTCCTTCAAGTAACCTCTCTTTTTATTCCTAAGTGTACGACTTGCTTCCCGTCTTTCATTGAAATAATTATCTCTATTCTCCTCAACTGGATCCTGTAAGAATTTCAATTTTGCCTGTTTCCTTCTTTCTACTACCATGCAACAATCTTCATCAAACCACGGTTTCTTTTTCTTAGTTTCATAATAACCTATGCTCTGCTCAGCTGCAATTTTGATACTATCTCTGATATTTTCCCACACGCTATTAACATCTAATTCTTTCTCAACTTCGTCGGAACTTTCTAAAGTGGCAAACCTATTCGAAATTTCGACCTGATAATTTTGCTTAGCTTCCTCGTCCTTTAATTTCAAAATATTGAATTTAGTAATATTAACTTGTTGCTCTACTCGCTTGGCTACTGATAATCTTTCTCTTAATTCTCCAATCACCAAATAATGGTCAGAATTACAGTCTGCACCCCTGAAAGTTCGAATATCTAAATAAATTATTATTATTATTATTCTAAACTAAAATTATATTAAACAATACATTATTAAAAAAACAAGTGCTTGAACTGTTTTTAAAATTATAACCAGGTAAATTATTATTCTTTATTTTTTTTTTCTGTCACTTTAACAATGTTGTATTCTGTAGGCTGTGGTACCGTTGGTTTGTTTGTTTGTTTTTGTTTTTATTCTTATTCTTTTTAAACCTTATGTGTAATTACATTTAACAGTTTAATCAGAGTTGTGATTATTATTATTATTATTATTGTTATTATTATTAGCCTATCATTTCATTTATTTTTTTTTTCTTTTATCCAGTTTTCATTCTTGGCCACACCCGACCTCAAGCATCTTGCTTTTTCGGGTGTCACCGGGTTACATTGTATTTATACAATAAATTGTAATATGTAGGCTATTTTACTATGAGATTGGTAATCAATTTCGAATTTTGAAGAATGTTCACATACGAGTATTAAAATAATATTGTAAAATATTTGTTATTGTATTTAATTTTTGCTTGCAATAAAATCTTTGTAATTTTTGTAAAAGAAAAGTTCGAGGACAAATAACGGTTCGCGAACCATAGTTTCAGAAACTTTGGATCTGTCATTAGGCCTAATGTTACCGTATAGGCCTATAGTCTAGCTACTGAAACGGTTCGCGAACCATAGTTTCAGAAACTTTGGATCTGTCATTAGGCCTAATGTTACCGTATAGGCCTATAGTCTAGCTACTGAAATATTTTCATTTACCGGTATTCACAGTACACTTAGCTGATGCTTTAGTGACATTAAATGATACGGGAATAACACAATAATATGGCACGAAAGGGTTGTAGAACGTTGAATATATTGCGAGCAGTTTCTAAAACAGTATTGCCCAATGGTGGGAAAATCCCGCAAAATGGGAATTTTATTGCAATATGTGGTCGAGTTCGGTATTTTTTTTAGACCTTATTCTTTATTTCTTGTAATTTTGCCATTTGTGATAAATCTAGTATGAATGACCACTTCTAGATTTTTTTTTTAATTATAGGCTATGTAGGTAGGCTACTTACTTTTTTTATATTACCTACAGTTCCCCTTTGTTTATATAGAGCTATTCTGCAATTCAATATTAGATCATCTTTCGGCATTTTCGCCTATTCAACAATGAATATCGATGGCTAAGAAGTGATACCTCTGTCTACAAAAATGGTCATTTGAGACGTTCAGAAGTCAACATGATTAACTCCTTTTCTAAAGATTTTGAGGTATTAAAGGTTAAAGTTGAATACACACAATTATTCTGTGTTATAGTCAAGAATAATATTGCATTCTGTGGGCTTTATTCTGAACTATGGAGTTCATCACCTTGGCCACTGAAAATATGGTCAATTTAATACATTGCCAACTTAGAAACTCTGAAATAACCAAAAGTGGAGTTAATAATGTTGACTTCTGAACGCCTCATTTATAGTCCCGTCTCTCTAATTTCCGGCAGCCAATCACGTTGCAGGTCGGCTACATTTAAACGTGTGCGTCTTGTGATTAGCTGATGAAGATGTAAAGCATTTCCTAAGGCTGAATAAATACTTAATATATAATCGCCCGCCATTTTGGCTTTTTCGTTGGCGTTCGCAGAAAGCACACGAGGACGTTATTTGCCGCTCAATTAATTGTTGAATTATAGTGCGTTTGATTTATTATCACAGGAGCTACGACATGATAATGTTTAACGGTGTGGCAAATAGATCCTTCGTCTGGTAGCTCGGCAACGAAAGAACAAAAATAGCGAACGATACTACCGACCTAGACTTTATAGGGCCTTGACTTCCTAAGACGTAAGCAAAGAGGAGGAGTCACGCCGGGAATAACAGCGTCGCGACTATAGCTTAATTAAACTTCATTATTATAATGTTCACAAAATTGTATAACTTCTTAGCTATCGATATAGGCCTGTCATATTCACATTTACGTGAAAGTACGTCTTATTTATGTCTTCAAAAGGGTTACGTGGTCCACTACATGTCTGATCGTGAAACAAATCCTAATTGGGACAAGTTACCTGATTGAGGCTTTTCCGGGGGTTTCCCCTCACCCCATTAATTGCAAATGCTAGGTAACTTTCGGCGCTGGACCCCTAGACTTATTATACTGACATTATCATCTTCCTTTCACTCAGACGCTAGGTAACAATTGCAGTTGATAAAGTGCCGTAAAATAAACCAATTAAAGGTCATCCTACTCTTAAATTTCCATTACAACCCAATCTAAGCACTTGTCTTTTTATCTCAATTTAGAATTTGAAAATATTCAAAGTATATAAATGAAGGATAAAATTTTCTGAATTGAACATTCGGTACGTGCACTGTGGGAAACAGAAATCGATTAATACTTAAGATATTAATGATTACTATATATTATCTCCCATTTTGTTTCCAATTTAATGTAACAAAAGCAATTAGCCTAAATGGGTGTGTGTGTGTCTTGTACGGTATTGTTTTTCATTTTTACCGTTAAGTTACATAGTATTATTATCATGATTTTATAGATTTTTAAGTGTGGTAGGAGGGCGGGAATTTTTTTACTAGAACGTGACTTTTCACACAGTTTGGTAGGAATGTGCGTTCAAGAAATCTGATAAGTTAACACTGTTCTAAAACTGCAAGAAGTTCAGTTCGACATACTGTTGTATTGTTGCTCATCAGGTGACTGTCATGTAGTATGCTTGTTGTACAGCCAGTTTGAACAATCGCCACCAGTGCAGTGTCTTACTATAGACAAGTTTTAGATTTGGATGGGTAAAAGTGGTAACAGTGACAGAGGGTTTATAGGATCCCTGGTGAAACGTTTATGCTATCGATTGGATGTTACTGTAATATCTAGATTTTTAAGGAATTCATTTTTATAAATAAAGATTGTGCATATGGTTGAGACTGAAATCAGTTTACTGCAATATTAGGCCTGGGTCTATGTGTTTTATTAATAATTACACAGACCTGCAAAATTAAGGGTCATAAAAGTTTTTCTAAAAATTTATGCTACATTTATAGTTTTTTGGAGTGCTGAATTCAAATCTGTGCTCAGATTTTCTCTATCACGTACCATCTGGTTGAGTGTTAGAGAAGGCCGTATGGCCTTAACTCTGCCAGGTTAAATAAATCATTATTATTATTATTATTATTATTATTTTTCTGCAACATGCATTGACACTTTTAGGCCCAATTGTATAAAACTCCCTGACTAAAGATCAACTTTGATCGAAGATCGGAAGTGAACCGAGTTCAGACACTTCTTCTATTGTATACAACTTTTCCGCGATCAAATTACCTTGGTAAGGTTGCCAATCTAGCGACTTTAACTCGTTTTCAACGACAGTTTCTTTTAACTTTTATATTGCTTAAATAGGGATTTAGCGACTTTTTAGCACCCCATAGTGACAAAATTTAGTAATAATAATAATAATAATAATAATAATAATGATTTATTTGCCTTCTCTTCCACTCAACCAGCAAAAAGTATATATATATATATATATATATATATATATATGCATGAACTTAACAAAGAATTCAACAATTTGATTTAGATGAGAGTTACATGTATACAAGAGTTATTTACGAATTAAACAACAAAATACTATGAACTATTAATTAAACACTGAAATAAATTGTGTAGCAGAATTAAGCTAAAATACATAGAATGTTAATATATTTCAAATAATATTAGATAATAGAAAGAGATTATTATGAGACAATTTTGAAAATACAGCACTATCAGGATGATGTCTAAAGAAAGAAGTAACAATGTAGTCAGTGATAGTTTAAATCAGTATGATTGGAGTGAAATGCTAATAAGGTTATCTTTTAAACTTTTAATCTTTCTTTGTTGATAATGAGAAATATAGCGACTTTCCAACTACTTTTTGGCGACTTTCCGTACACTCTGTTGAAGACACTGGTTTGTTTTGTGCATTGTAAATAATGGCGAACAATAAGAAGAAGGTTGATTGTTCTTCAAATTGTTATCATGTTATGATGTTTGATACTGCTAAACGTAATAAAGCTTTATAAAACGACAATTTTCGTTTAGTAATACAGTTAATTGAAAATTTATGAATGTATCTATCATATCCATTAATAATTAATGGTTATAAATTATAGGTTATGTTATTTGATACTGCGGAACACGATAGAACCTTATAAAATATAAGAATGTTTGTGTATTAAGGCAAGAAATTGAAAAAAAAAATATATATATAAATTTACCTACCATATCTATTAATATTAATAATAATAATGGATATTTTATTTGCACAATCTGTCACTCGTATAGGTATTTCAAACAGAAAATAAATAACTGAACTTGGATCATCTAACTTAATTGGAGAAATTTCTTCAGTCGAAGTTGACTTTAGTTTGAGACAAATTAATCTCAGATTAGACTTTATACAACACAAAATTTCAAGTTCAGCTAGAACGAGGATCAATTTAACCTCTGATCCAAGATTAAATGGTTTATACAATGGGCCCTTAGTAGGCTAATGTGAATGTAGCGTTATTGAATTTAGTATGCAAAACTGATGAATTGAAACATGTTCTGTGGCAAATATTAAAAGTATATTTTAAAACTATTCGATTGTCATAATTAGACTTCGTTGAATTGCCACACGCAGCATGCAATCAGGTTGCCGATGTACGGTAGTAGCCTATAGAGGAGGTGAGCTACCTGCCGGTCTCGTAGCAGCAGTTCATGTTAAGAGTTGTGACCGGTCCAAATAGACGAAGCAGCTAAAGCTAATGTATACCTATGTAAGCACTTGTTTTTGCATTACTGTGGTTAGAATAGTCAAAGCTTAACATTTGTTCAGTGCAGACAAGAATTCAATCAAACATGCCGCGATATAATACTTCAGAATTGCGTGTGTTTATAGAGGAGTTTGGTACTAAGTATTTTAGTATTAAAGAACAGACCATTTTTTGTAAAATATGAAAACAATCTTTAAGAGTGGGTAGACGGCGTGATATAAAACACAACGTCAGTTTGAAACGATTGGAGGTATCTCCGTATTCGGACACAACTTTGTGCGACCAATCGGAATTTATAAGTGATTTATGTAATATGATGGCGAGTGCAAATATCCCTTTAATCAAGGTAGACAACCATAATTTCAAAACATTTATTGAAAAATACACCAACAGAAAACTTCCTTGCGAATCTACAATGCGTCAACACTATATGCCGCTCTGTTATGACCGGATGTTAAAATGCATACGAAACCATGTAGGAGATGACAAAATTTGGTTTTCTGTTGGTGAATCTACAGATGTTAAAGGCAGATACATGGCAAATGTAATGGTTGGGATATTGTCACGTGATGAATCTGGTGAAACATTTCTAGTGACATGTGATATTCTGTTTATTGATTCTAATTTTAAAATCATGTCCAAAAGCATCATCCTGTTAGAATCATCTAAACTACAACTCTCAAAAGCCCTTAATATAGTGGATAAAGTATCCAAAATAACAATTCATTAATTGCAGAAAAAGTGAAATGTAAGTTGAAAACGTTATTGCTAAAAATTCTGCCTATTCACAACTTTGTATTATAAATGATGTACTATCAGGTCACGACAAGACGTTTGAAGTTGGTGTACTAAAAAGCAGTGACTTCCCGTTCTTCAAATATGCACCTATTACATCGTGTGATGTTGAACGTACATTTTCCCAATATAAAAACTGTTTAAGTGACCGTCGGAGGAGGTTCAGTTTGCAGTCGCTCAAAATGTATGTAACTCTTCACTGCAATGCACATATTCAAGGATGATGAGAGTATCTTACATTTAAGAGTTAATATATCTCACTATAAAATAATTGTGTATTTACATATTTAGACATTTCCTACTTCAATGATCATTCATTATACAGGGACATCATTTTATTTTTACTTCAATTTTTACTGTACTTGAGTTTTTGAATGTACTTCACTCCCACCCCTTCTACTAATGAAGTTCAACCGTCCTCCACACAGATCCAAGACCGCATATGCAGTCATAGTAGCCTTACGGTCATAGTAAACAGTACGTTCCAAAAATATGTTCGCGTTTTCCAGTGACGAAAGAGCGTTCAATATTGCATCATTTTCCATTTGCCTACGTCGCATCCCGGTTTCGCCCACCTGCTTCTATTCGCCTCTCTGTAAATGCTAGTGGCTGGGCTATCTTAGCTCTTTTCTGGGAACATTAATTTCTGTTAGGAATTGGACGTCTACGTAATATTATACCCATACAATTGTTTAAAATAACTTAAATAAAAGGGCCTCGTTAAGTAATTAACTGTCACGTAATTTCCTCCCTTTCTACGACGCTGCGACGTAACCACTTGGACGGACAGTAGATAGCATGTCTGAGTAATTTTATCTTTTTAGATCGGGCAGAAGTGAAGATTGAATTTACAGTACGTAAGGCCTCTTTTATAGAGTAGGTACAGAATTATTTCAACATGAGTTACTGATACGAAGTATGAACCTGGTAATTGGAATTAGGTACAATGGTCTATAGTGCGATAATATGCACATTAGAACTGAAACCTGTATCGAAATGAACGGCCACCATTTTCAAAAATGTGTTTAAATATCCATATTATGATTATTTTTCAATTTAACTTCATTCTCTATATTGTACGCTAATGTGCTGTAGACAGTATAATATACACTGCATAATGAATACGTCCGAAGGGATGGCTCAGTTCGTGAGTAAAAACCTTATTGTTAATACAGTACTGTATTTTGGTTAAGCAAAAACCTAATGAAAATTATCAAAATTAAAATCGCGATATTTCCTAGTTTACGTAAATAGATGAACTACTTTTCTTCCCTCCTATACCTAGTAAAGTGATTTGTTTGTATATTACGCCAGTATCATCGAACCCCAGTCGTGGGAGGAGGTAGCAAACGGTGTTTCCGTTTCTTAATCGTTGATCCAAAGATATAGTCAGGTTAATATTAGAAATGTTAGTAAAAATAAAATGATGTCCCTGTATTTCTTGAATGCAGGATACAGGTTTTATTGTAACCGCAGTATACTGCTCAGTGTTTACATCAGAGGCATACTCGATCCTTTGCACGCCCCCTTCTCATACAGTCTATACCGCGTGCGCAGTAAACCTTGCGATGCTCGTGGCGATTCCACGAAGTCTAGTCATAATTAACAACTCACGTTTAGTCAAATGCTTTACACATATCGCCTTTTTCTCTTCATGGTGAAGTTGCATTTGTTGCTTTTCCTCTTTGTGTGAGGTCGAAGAGATATTGTTTGTAGCCAGTGTTTTTGTTCCCAATGACTGCTTCTTGCTCTGCTGTCCCATTCACAGAAGAAATATGGAAACTTAGTATACCCAGCCTGCTGACCAAGAAGCATGGACAACTCTCTCAGATCTCCACATATGATCTAGTTATGATCTTTATATTTTATCTCTGTAAAAACCAGTTAAAATTTCTCATAATTTTCTTTAAGGTGTACCGAATGACCAACAGGTAACGAAGTGTACTTGCTGTCATTATGCAAAGCACTGATCACTGCCTTCAGATTTCTTTTGGAGAAAGCAATTCATTCTTCCTACACACGGTTATGTGCAATATTGCCAACCAGAGGTCTGCATCGGACGTTTTCGCTCGAGCGCCAAGTAGTTCATAGCATAATCCGCACATGCATGATGGGTAAAATTGTCACGAGCGATAAATCCTCGAACGGTATAAGCCGAGCGTTAGACATTCGTTCTTGTTACAGTGATGAACTGTGTAGTAACATCATAGATGTTTATCATTTCAAAACTTTGCAGTGTTTAACTAACCTCTCCATAGTACAACTACAAAACTTGCTTTAAAATGTAATATAAATGTTGTAGGTAAATGTTCCCCCCCCCCCACACACACACAGGAGTGATTTTGTTTTTGCCACATCTGATAGATGTTATTGGATGTAAATGTAATTATTATAAGCGGAGAACACAATCACGACAATGCAAGAACTATATCAAGTTTTCTAATAATAATAATAATAATAATAACAGTAATAATAATAATAATAATAATAATAATAATAATAATAATAATAATAATCTCTAATAATAATAGTGTATCAATCTTTGCGTCTGTAACAGTTGTGCAGCATGATTATTCGTTTTATTATATTTTCTGTGACGTTATCTCTGTACTAATATTGATATTAATCTATTGCTGTATCAATAATATTTTGTAAAACGTTTCTACATTGTCGTATATAGGCGGAAGGCTATGTATGGACCTATCACATTATATATATATATATGGTAAATCAAATATTGAATAATTATTAATTAGCTATAATAACTGTATATCGAAGTTTTTCATACTATTTTATTTATAACTTCATGTTCCTGTTTTGGTACGTTGCATTGACTGTTTCATTAAACGTTTATCATAAACGCAGAAAATGAAGCCTTATTTTTACCGTGTGGGCAAAACATATGTGTATCTTATCTGTCGCCTTCCATACAAGATAAGACATGTCGGTGAGATGACCTTGTACTGTGCTTCTATTTATTACGAGCGTATCACGACCGATCGTATCTCACTCGAGGGTGCGACACTCGACCGATTTCAAGCGAGCGATTTAACTCCACTGCAGCACTCTGTTGCCAACATATTCTAACAGCATAATCAACCAGATTCCTCCGAACTTGCCCCCTGCATGACCTGATCGTCGCCACACTGATTTATTGATGCTTTACTGTATGTCATCCTCTCCACAAGTCTCATATTATTGTGATGTTAAATATTTAAGTAAAATTGAAGTACCACTATGCAAGAAATGGCCAGTTAAAGAAAAAATTCATAGTCTTTTGTTATTTGTTTTATAATTGCAATGCAGTTTGGGGGTACGAAGGTCAAAATATGTTATTTTGGGGGTACGCTAGCAAAGAAGATTGAACACCACTGTCCTAGAACTTGCTGAAGTAGCCTACAGTGCAATATTGTTTACATTCACCGATTTGAAAAGCATGAATTAAATTGGAAAAATGGAAGAGCTTATTGAACTATAAAAATAATACGCCTAATTCGAGAAAAAAAGTTGTTTAAATACTATGAAGAAATGTCCAATAAAGTGTGGCATAATGGCCTCTTATTCAAACTAAAAAACCATCTTCCTGACACATACTACTGTTTAATCCAATCATTTCTTAGAAGACGAACTTATTCAGTAATTTGTGAAGGTGTACAGTATCAGATTAGATATATATCTACCTCAGGGGAGCATTCTAGCCCCTTTTCTCTATTTAATTTACACTCATGGTATACCAACACCTAAATCCTAACTGTAGCTCAGTTCGCTGATGACATTGCTGTCCTTAGCAAAGGAGATACTGGTGAACAAGTGACAACCAATCTACAAAACTTTCTACAAGAAATTGAAAAATGGAACAAAAAATGGAGAACAGCCATGAACACAAATAAGTCATCAATAGTAACATTCACATACCTCAAAAAAGAAAAAGCGCTACTATTATACCTCAACTGTTCACCAGTACCACAGCATGAAGAAGTACGATATCTTGGACTCATCCTAGACAGTCGCTTGACCTGGAATAAACATCTCACTTACACCCTCCAGAGATTAAGATACAGACTTCATCTATTGAAAGCAATACTTTCCAGCTCTTGTCTTTCCCTTTCCAACAAAAGGTTAATATATGTAATGCTTCTCAAATCTATTTGGCTCTATGGATGTTCATTATGGAGATTGGCTTCTATAAGTCAAATCAAGTGTATTCAAACATTCCAAAATCGGGCACTAAGAATAATCATTGGAGCACCATGGTACATGAGAATTGAAACACTTCATTCAGATCTAGATTTAGCCAAAATAGAGACTGTACATCATTCTTCGTACACACGGTTATATGCAACATTGTCAACACATTCTAACAGCTTAATCAACCAGATTCCTCGGAACCTGCCCTCTGCACAGCCTGGTCGTCGCCTCAAGAGGAAAAGACACACTGATTTGTTGATGCTTTGAGGAACGTTAATGGACGTCACCCTCTCCGCAAGTCTCATGTTGTTGAAATGTTAAATATTTAAGCACAATTGATAGTACCAATGTACAAAAATTTTCAAATAAATAAAAAAAAAAGTCATGTTCGTGAGAAGTATTGGTTAAGGTACGTCTAACTTCAGGTTTATTTTGAGCTCTCATGCTATGTAAGAATCACGTAATGTGAAATTGAAATACATTTATGAAATAATTCATAATTGTGCTTCATTGTCAAGTATTTAAAACATAGCACTTAAGTTAAATGAATAAAATAAATTATTGCCAAGGGTATTTGTACTAGGAAATCTAAATCACCAACTCCTCGTGCAGATTGTAGGTTTAAACCTATTTCTGTAAGCGTGTAGCTTAGCTTTCCTAGACAGTAAGGTAAATATTGCTCCTTATTTATTTCTACATTGAAATAATGTAACTTATTACTAATTATTATCAATTAAAGAAAACTTATAAGAAAAAATCAACTAACGCATTTAGAAACTAAACCTAACTTTTCGCTGTCTACTAGTTTTTAAACACTGTAGATATGTCGTCAGATGATGTAAAGCAGCCGTGGCGAAAATGTGACTCGCGAGCACATTGTGTCTCGCAATGATAGCTATGCATTTCTCTTGCTTCCTACTTCCTCCAACCCCCATCCTTTCACTGGAGTCAAACTCCGTTCCATTTGTATTTGTCTCTGACCTGCGAGTCGCGTACCATGCACCTCTACATGTATCAATTTGAGATAAGGAACCCTGGTCCGAAAATAACTGAGTCGAAAGTTATAAGCAAAAATAGTTGTGTGGAAATGGAATTGTAATTTCGCACCACGTGCCCTCCTTCCCTTAACATTGGGAACAGTCGTGGAAAGATGATATGGACCGGATGTCTCCTACGAGGGTACTTGCCCGAAACAATCTGTGAGCTTGTCTACTGTTCCCATTGGCTCACCCGTATTCGAAAATCATGTCTGCATATTCCGCTCTCGTGTACTCCTCCATTTCACTAGGACTGATCGACTGGACACTGCAACTTGTACACATACACTGCTGTCTACAGACGTGCATATCAGGACCGATCATGTCCGTTACACACATTAGGCTATCTGCATTGCTTTAGTGTAGTTTCCTGTCCCCACTCCTCAGATAGCGAACCGAATGGAATACTGTAAGTAGACAACGTAAACAACGTCAGATGAATACAGTATGTGTAAGATTTACAGGTAAATACACATAAATAAGGTGTACAGAGGAATAAAATTATTTTATTTCCACACAACTATTTTTGCTTGTAACTTTCGACTCAGTCATTTCCGGACCAGGGTTCCTTATCTCAAATTGATACATGTGCCCTTCCCCATCATCCCTGAAAGTTGTAACACTAGACCGGAAGCATCCTGTATACTCATGGTTTTTAAGAAACTCGGAGGTTCATTGCCGCCCTAACATAAGCCCGCCACCGATCCCTATCCTGAACAAGATTAATCCAGTCTCTACAATCATATCCCACCTCCCTCAAACCCATTTTAATATTATCCTCACATCTACGTCTCGGCCTCCCCAAAGGTCTTTTTCCCTCCGGTCTCCCAACACTATTTGCATTTCTGGATCCGCCCATACGTGCTACATCCCTGCCCATCTCAAACGTCTGGATTTAATGTTCCTAATTGTGTCAGGTGAAGAATACAGTGCGTGCAGTTCTGCGTTGTGTAACTTTCTTCATTCTTTTGTAACTTCATCCCTCTTAGCCCGAAATATTTTCCTAAACACCTTATTATCGAACAGTCTTAACCTCTGTTCCTCTCTCAAACTGAGAATTCAAATTTCACAACCATACAGAACAACTGGTAATATAACCGTTTTATAAATTCTAATTTTCAGCTTTTTGAGAGCATATATAATAAATAATAATAATAATAATAATAATAATAATAAGAATACTTGTAGGGTACACGTTTTATGTTGAAATGTATGTAGAATACAACCATTTCCAAATCACATGAGTGACGCTTTATTGGTGTCATTTATGAGGTTCAAATCTATCTTCAGACAGTAGCCTGCTGTAAGATCTCTCCTTTAGTTGTTTATGTACTGTAGTTTATTTCAACAGCATGTTAAGTCATTTTTCCTACAATTCCTTCCCAGACATATGTTGGCTAAAGGCCCATTCACAATGAAAATTAAACATAACCGTAACATAAACACAGAAGTTTGCGCCCAGGCTACCAAATGGGATCATTCACAATGTTTCACATAAGTATTGACATAAACATTACCGTAAGACGTTAACATGAAAGTTTGCAATCTCCAAACTTTCATGCTTATGCTTACGTGATTTGCAAACAGAACACAATCGTGGAGCGCTGAAGTATACGACAGAATATGAGGAAATGGCGTCGTTGTTATGTTTCTATGGTTACCAGGTATGTTTGCTGTTATGTTTATGTTCCCATCGTGAATGATGGTATGACTTCTTGATTTTACTGTAACGTTAAGTTAACGCTTACGTTATGTTTAATTTTCATTGTGAATGAGCCTTAATGGTATCAATTCTAGATCGCAGTACATTTTGTCAAATGCTGTTTCGAAATTGTTATTTGGAACAAGGTAGGCTTATTTCATGTGAACCGAAACTGATGAAAGTGTTCCAGAAAAATAACTTTCCCCTTCTCAGTTCATTGTTTCGTCATTGTGAATACTTTCAGAAATCTTTTTGATGGGTGCAAAGGGGTTGGAGTCGTGGAATAAATTTTAAGACTCGCTTTTGAAGAAATGTGAATTAAGGTAAAACAGGAACTTGTGGGGACCACAGAAACACGAAATGGCCTGGTCTGTGTCCGGAGGCTGATTAATTTAATGGCAGAGGGCGAAGCGCAACCGGAATTCTGTAGCACAACTTGTGGGCACCTGGTCAGCATAGCTGTGCTCTGTTGACATCCTTAGGAATTTATAAATTCCAGGGTCCCGCATTGCATCCAATACCACAGAAGTAGAACTCTCATTTGCATCTACGACTCTCGGGTTTGTATGCTTATATGGCGTAACGGTAAGTTATTTAAAAATGCTGTTAAAACTTTATTTACGCAATAAATTAGTTTTTAAAAATTTAAACCAGCATTGAATTTTTACAATACGTATTGTTAGGCACACTATTAATCGAACATCGATTTTCTGCGCTGGAAACGTGGATTCAGTTCCCGTCGACTGCAAATGAGATTTGTGTTGAATAGAGACAGTGTGTGAATAAGTTTCTCGGGGTACTCCCATTTGACCTTCTGGCTTTGAGACACTTTTCTGTTTTAGTCATCATTCTAACCTAGATCCATCTCCCATGGTGCATCATGGGCAGCATCTCTTGACTGCGTGATTGTATAGTTTGGACACATTGCTCCTGAAAGAGGACGCTTGAGGCTAATTTATGAGAAACTTTCCGCTGTTGGAATAAAAGAGGCATACTTTCTCATATCTTCTCGCTGGAAAGCGTTTCTTAATTTCTTAGGGTTGCCGATTGCCCAGATTTGACGGTACACGTCCCGTTTTTTGTATTACCTTTTTAAATAATACTGGGAAACAAAATCTACCACGTTCAGTCCTTGACTTTTAATGGCTACCGTTGTTAGTGCGTTAGTCAGTTTAAGGATAAAGATTATATATATATATATGTATGTATACACACACACACACATATATAGGGTGATTCAGGACCTCCGCAACAAACTCTGGGTAATCGATAGATCTCGCAATATGGATCATTTTTCTTAAAACAACCCATGTTCTCCGATGCCTCACTTAGGAGCTAAGCGACATCGAAAAAAAAGACAGGTTTTAGTGACATTAACAATTATGAAGTGAATTATTTTTCAAGTATGTTTGCTGACAAGCTACAGGTATTCAAAGTGTCTACCCTGAACCTGATTACATTTATTACACCGTCATAGCAGTGGTTATCGGCTTGTGTCGAATTTCATCAAAAGCAGCTAATGCTTGCATAGTCGGTTTCTCTCTGGTGTCAATTTGAGTGATATATTACTTCACATGTCCAAAAAAAATGAAGGGCGTGAAGTCGGGTGATCACGCTGGCCACGCAACAGGTCCGGCAGTTTGCCAAACTTCAGCTCCATTATGTTAGGATACTTTGGACTATGGTTTTATATATTTGTAATTTTCTATTTTTTTGTAATATTTTTGCTCCTCCAAATAGAAATTAGAGCATTTATTGCTTGTTTTGTTTTTGTAATTCTGTTTTTAATTTCCACTGTGTTATCTCCTGTATGGTTTATCTTTGTGCCTAAATAAGTGGATTCAACAGATGGTTTTAATTCTTCTCCACTACCAAACTTTAAATTTTACTTTTCTCCATTTTTGTTATTAAAAAGAAAAATTGCCCCATTTACAATTACATCGTAAGATCTAAATTATTAATTATTATTTATTAAAATAACCGGAGTCACGTAATTTTTAATATATAATATTTTTCATAATTAATGCATTAATTAATTTTTAAATATACAAAGTTTAATTTTGTATTGCTGTTAAATTATATGCGTGTCAAAGACGTACAATTTTTTTTTCAAACCGGTAATTTATATATTGTGGGAGTAAATGCATTTTGAAAGAAATTTTAATACCCCAAAAACGACTGTATTAAACTGAATCTAATGGCATTTATGGGCATTAATACTCATAACAAGACGTTGCTATATATATAAAAAAGTAAGTATCTAGCTTTAAAAATATAGAAATATAAATTTCACGAATTTCATTGCTTAACTGCCTCTTAACTGACAACAGTCGATCTGAATACAAAAGAAATGTGGGTTTAGCCATTTTTGATAATTGTCACGCTATCAAACACCTGAGGGGGGGATACTGCAGATATAACCTTCGAGACATTGTGGATTTTTGTTCGGTTCTTAGCACTTGATAAAGTGCTTACTTTATCTCCTCTGAATAATCCAGCATTGCTTTCTCCCCCAGTAGGAAGATAAAGGCTTCCCGTCACTGGAACCGGTTTCAATCCCGGGCAGATGTGAGATTTGTGAAGGACAAAGCGACTGTAGAGACAGGTTTTTAAAGCTCCCCTATC
Source organism: Periplaneta americana (assembly GCF_040183065.1). Lineage (NCBI taxonomy): Eukaryota > Metazoa > Arthropoda > Insecta > Blattodea > Blattidae > Periplaneta > Periplaneta americana. Next base: position 42,833,901 of record NC_091128.1, read on the forward strand.
ATTGCTTCACTGTTATCATGCCATATAATTTCAGTGATTGAATAGTCTCTACAGTTTAGCAAGGTCTCTAAATAAAGTTTCGCCACATCGGATCCTTGTATGGTAAGTAGCTGCCGTTGGTGCTCGGTTGAGCTGGAAACTTCAGCTGAAAGACATAGTACGTACGTATTTACACAACACTGTAAATAAATTTTGTGCGAGATCGTGCGTATTTGCTTGCTTTCCGCACAAGACCAATACGCGGTAAGTGTGAAATACCACATTCAGTATTCCCAACGTAACACACATAACAATTTCCCTCTTCTTACCGCTTAAGCGCCATATTCATTTTACTGCTTTAGGCTTTTAACATATTATTTTTAGAGACGTTTAACATAGTAATAATTATAAATTGGAATCTTACCACTGCAATTTCACCTAAATTGCACTGTTAATTATTGTTTTTAAATATTTGCAAAAATTAAGTAAACTCTACAACACCACAAAAGTTACTGCATTTGTAATGCAATTAACATTAAGGAAGCCGTGAAAAAATCAACAAGATTCCAGATGCCGATGTTATTACTGCAATATGTTATATAAATAATATTGTTAAAATATTAAAATGAAAAATGAATCATTACATAACCTTACCGTTTGTTTTAAGTTCGCATTTATAGACTGGGGGGGGGGGGAGACAGACGTATATCACGGCCTGCTGGAGTATAGTAAACACAGAAAACATTTTATAGCAACAATGTTAATGAAAGATATTTTGGTTTTCCGAAGTTGCCGTCATTAAACAGAAACCAAGATGGAGATTTCATTGCAACTAATTAGAAATTCCTCTTTCAGGTATGTAATAAACGATCTTCGCACAAAATAATGTACGATACACGAGCGGTATGTTTGTTTTCATGTTCTCGGAAATTAAAAAAGCTCAACTACGTTTCGCTTTTTCAATCTTTTCCTCGAACATGAAAACGTCAACATACCGCTCTTGTAACGCATATTACTATAGTGTGCCATGTTAACGATGGAGCGTTTAAGCCATATAGAAGCGCTACTCGGAAGAGCTGCTCATTGGTGTATGTAAAGCAGCAGTAACATGTACTGTACTCACCTGTGATTGTATTATTATTAGACTATAGATATATTAATTTGTCCTACAGAATTTATCTGTAATACTCATAAAATATTAAGTGTGATGGTATTGTTACATAATGAAAATATAATTTATGGGGTCAGTACAGATTTTAAGATTATATAATTATTATATTGAAATTTATAAAAGTAAGCTTAAGCAAGAAATACTTTAGTCTTATCCATTATACTCGTATTTGGCTAGAGTATGTATGTATGTATGTATGTATTGTCGGACCATCGGATCTGTGCCCCTGTAAGATATGCGAACTGAACCCTAATTCTTTCTCAGCCTCGGTAATTCATTTCTCTCCCTCCATTCCTATCTCTCTCCCTATCTCTCCCCCACTATTCACAATTTTGAGCCTTCTTGAGGGACAGTTTATTTGCACTTGCAGTCAAGTGTTGTCAACTCAACATGAATACTGTAACACGGAGTGGCGAAAGAAATATTAATAAGTATTAAATACGTACGTAATAGCATTTTGCGATGAAGAGAAACAAACGGGTCAGTATCTGTTTACTATAAATCAGGCAACGAAAAAAGCAGATGCGATCACAGGTGAGGTTTATTTTATTTAAATTAATTACGTATTAAAATTACTTACTTAACTAATACTAATAATACAACATTTTTATGCAATTTATATAGGCAGGTCAGAGCGCCTAATAAACAAAATCAGGAGAGAGAGAGAGAGAGAGAGAGTCTGTGCAGGAGATGAAAAGCTAGAATCACCAGGGAAGAACAGACCAAGGGAACCTAATTCTTGTAGATGAAAGAAGTTCCAACATTGAAGAAATTACTGAAGGTTGCAAGAGTAGCAATAATTTCCAAGGTTGGACAGAAAAACTACAGAAAGTGATTCGAGACATGAGATTTAGGTTTAAAAATGTAGAAATACAAGATGTATTTTGATTGAAAGGAATTATATTGTAGCATGGAGGACCAGTTATTTATGACACCGTTTGACGGAAGTTTGGCAACATCCCTATTTTTTTTATTACAACACAAAACTATATACAAGTATAGCAATAACATAAACATTCCAAACAGACACAATACTTAGTAAAAGAATGCTCCCAAAACAATGTTGAACACAATCTGAGTGAGAATCTCCTAGTTCAATATAAGTAAATATTTCTGTACATATGATAGAGTTATTATACTTCTACTTATTACAATCCGTACAAAAGGAAACATTGTGTCATTGTACGAGTATTTGCATTATTGTGACAGCTAGTCCAAAATTTTTCAATTCCTTTACTTAATGTTATTTGTTATCTCATATTTAGTACAAAAAAAAAATGAGTCTCAAAAAGTTAAAGAATCTTAAGTGCTTGTTAAACAAATATAAATAATTATAATGATCATCACATTACTAACAATAATGTACCCCCAAAATATATTGAGTGATCTATTATCAGTCACAAACAACAATTAATGTACAGATAAAGAAAATCAAACCCTTCCTACATATTACAATTCCATAAAATCATACTTTTATTACATAATTTCCATATCAGTGTGTGGATATTGCCTTAGCATTCCAATATTGTTTCCATACAAAGTGCTAATCGCTTCACAATAGCTGCCTTTGTTGCCTTTGGTTTATAATAAAAACTTGGCTTGAGTATAAAGTTTAAATCTATGTATTTCACAGGGATATGCGCGATGTCACTAATATCCTGAATTGCAGTTTCCCAATATTGTTTAGTCCTCGGACACTCCAGAAAGCGATGTTGAAGCTTGTCCTCTTCCTGACAATAGGGGCAAAGTGATGTCTGGGCTAATCTGATATTGTATAATTTGCTGTTAGTTGGAAAAATATCATTGACCACTCGAAACCATAGGTCTTGCTGTTTATAGGTCAAAACACTGTTTCGTATATTCTTCCAGATCCGTTTCCAATTATACACAGGAAAACGGCACACAATTTTAGGGGCTGGCAAACTTCTATTCATATACTTGTAAATATATTTAGCCGTGACAGAAGCTGGGATATTTTGTGGTATGTAACTGATTTCCTGAATTCGGCAAGGTTCGTGGCTTGCTGTTTAACGTGGTGGGAGGAAAGCGGGTGGAATGGAGTACAGGCGTTAACGTTTCCAAGAACGACGACAGCGCTGAAGGGGCACAGATCCGATGGTCCGACAATATGTACGAGTATGTATCCAATGCCTATCCACTTCACTTTACGTGATTCGGGTTCCGCATATTGCGGACTGAGAGAGAGTACTGTAGTAGCTGTAATAGATAGGCCTGCTGTCGTATTTTAATTATCGTAAAGATTTGTTATTTCATATTTTAGTTACGTTCATCTGGAAAACGTAACGTAGTCTAATTTGAGCGAAGTAGCTGTAGAATATAAACTAAAACCTTTGGATTTTAGGGAATTCAACACTAAAAACAAAACTTATTATTGATAATATTATTCTAGATGAGATTCCTGTTTTTAATTATCTGATGCTATTTTTGTTACGGCTCAGTCATTCCTTTCTTTTCTTGAGGCACCATTTTTCGTCACCATTAACAATGCGTGTAATCACTGCCACCTCTGACGGCCCGAGACAAAATGTCCGATGCAATATGCTACTGTTTACGAAAAATGAAATTACATTAATATTCATGGAGAAAAACGTTTTTATCCAAATGACCTGAAGGTAGTGCCCAGCAATCAGTGTTACAGGCGTACTGTAGATAAGGTGTTAATATTTCAAGCTTCTAGCTGTCTTAGTTTCTGAGAAAACGGTACATGTACCTATGCTGTAAATTTTTAATTTCCGAACAAAATGAGAGCCAATCATTGAACTACAAAACATGCCAAATCTCAATCTTTTTTACAAATATATCTATATTTAAAGGCCAGCGCACACCGGACGCTATTCTGTATAGCGATGTGCTTTTGTGCGATATTATAGCTAGCGATAAGATATGAACATGCGCATACTAGATGCTATAATAATGCTTCTTCAGACACATTTTCTGCAAGACGGCCAAGAGGATGGATCCAGAGGGAAAAAGACCTTTGGGGAGGCCGAGACGTAGATGGGAAAATAATAATAAAATGGATTTGAGGGAGGTGGGATATGATGGTAGAGACTGGATTAATCTTGCTCAGGATAGGGATCAATGGCGGGCGTATGTGAGGGCGGCAATGAACCTCCGGGTTCCTTAAAAGCCAATAAGTAAGTAAGGGATGAACGAACTCTTGTGTCGTAAAGAACAATTTTTTTTGTAACAAATAAATTTTTCTTCAAGAGAAGGTTCATTAATAATATTTAACACATTTTAACATTGTTTTTGAAAATTTTTTTTCTCCAGAATTTTTTAAACGAAAAAGTTAATAAATTAATATGTAGATTTACTCGTAGAATATTGCTAAATTAAGAAACAATTTTTTTTACAGATTATATTGAAATGCAGGAAAGATATTCTATTATAAGAACAGAAACTATTGTATATGTCTGAGGCAATGCTCCTTAAACATTAGGCATACCAAGTTTGGCATTGTCGAAATGTGGTGTACTAAAACTTCCTTGAATAGTGTTGATGTAATTGCACTAAAACCGCAGCAGTAAGCCGAACTAATTGGGCTCAAATCTCTTGGGATTAGCAAATGTTGAGATTATCCGAAACGAAATTCTAATTTTCCGATATATTATTTTGTGTTTGTATTCCATTAATATACTGGGAATTATTTCCTTTCGCTGTAATTTAACATCCTGTAGTACTGTACAGTGTTGCGACTAATGTTGTTACCGGTATATCTTCAAAATCATTTTGTATTATGTTTAAACTTGCTTGTACTTTTTAGCGTTTTCCTTAATTGGGGAGTCGAGTTGAAATTTAGGTAATTTTTAATCATAAATCGCATTTTCATTTTTGTTTTATGAAAAATTGGTCAGCAATCTCTTATTTGCATGTTGACCAAGTTGCAATGCTGTTCGGCTTTTGTTAGTAAACATTACGTCATATCTAAATGGTTGCATGCTTGTACACTTCGAAAGCTGTTTTCTCGCTTTTTTTTTCAGCACATTTCCTCAGTTCTAAGTGTAAAAGCTGTCACAATTTTGATGTTGGAAACTTTAAATACTGCATGTTCTGTAAGCTGTGGAAATCAAATCACAATCGCAGTTTTTGATTGACTAATTACTTTCGAAATTAAAAAAAAAAAAACACATATACTGAGTGGACACTAAAAATTAAAATTGCGAATTTGAATATATTTAAAAAAAATTCTTCCTTTATATACAGTACAGTATTTAGATTTAAAAGTCAGGCTACTAAAGGCTCCTCTAGACGTATTGACATCATAGCGTATTCCCAAACTACCAAGAAAGGTTGTATAATTCATCTTACCATAAGGATTGAAACGGGGAGTAGCCACCCGGAGGATGTCAATCAAGAAAAGATCAACATTTATCTGCCAACTGTTGATTACTTCAAAGCAAAATACCAGCTTGAAAACATTGAGGTGATTGGTCTTTTTATTGGAGCTCGTGGTGTGATTCCCAAGTTCTTTGAAAGCTTCAGGAAGACTTCCGAACTACCACAGACACTTACTACTGACATAATAACTTCAGTTTTGATACGCTCTTGCCAAATTCTGGGTCATCGTATTCAATCTGTTTAATTTCTTTTTCTTCACTTTATAATTCATACTAGTGGCTTGTGCAGCATATGCTGCAAACTAAGTCCATAAGAAGTTAAAATGAAAATTGTTCAGATTTATTTTCAATGCAGAATACCATACATTTTGAAAGTTATTTGCTTCCATAATAGTGAAACATACTTCCTCTGAATGTTTTTTTATTCCAAATACTTTTCCTTGAACCTATCTTGAGTTTCACAAGTAACAATGTCAGTACGATCAGCGAATTTTTCATGTAGGAGTAATGCAGTAGCTATTTCAGGTCATTGCGGATTGTAGGTGAGAGTTAGGAAAATGTCAGGTTCGATTAAACCAAAGAAATATGAAATTAATTTTTATTTAGTTTAGAGACGCAGCTAAGATAGGAAGCATGACTCATTACTACCTAGGAAAATGAGAGAATCAGACATATAAATATCTACATCACACTGCCATTAAATACATGAAAAATACCCACATCACTTGATTAATAACTATAAAAATATTTCATTTTTAATAACAATATTGTTACATTACGTAAGTTTTATAGTTTTCAGTAACATTACATAGCCGTTACTCAGTAAATTATAGAAATGAAGATCTAATTTAAAATATTCTTTCTCTGCGTCTACTTATATAAATCCCCAAAAGGTTTCACTTTCATATTATCAATTTAGCATTAATGTGTACAATTAGTGATAAATAGGTCTACTCGCATAATTGCATTAACTATAATATTTCATTTTTAATGGTAATAATCTCATCAAACATTCTTAAGTTTTGTAGTTCTTAATATCCAATACACTCAGTAAACTACAGATCAGAGAATCAGACCTGTGAATTATTTTTTATACGTTATCAAAAAATTACACAAATGAAGATCGACATATTGGCATTATGATGTTAGAAAATCTGAGCTCTAAATATATCAGCAATCCTGCAGGTCTTGGCATTCATGTAATAGCCTATTGTTTATTGTAGTGTGTGTTTTGTTTTATTCTGAAATGCCATTAGTTCTCAAAACTGACGAAAGATGAATTTTAGAAAACAGGAAAATTATGTAGGAAAACTAACGCTTCACTGAAAGTTACTATTTTTCTGAAAATCCTTGGATGCCAAGCTTCAAAATGACGGGTCATTCATTAAAATCCGTTCAGCCGTTTTCCCGTAATTTCCATTACCAGTTCAAATTATATATATTTATTTATTTTAATTTTCTGTGAACAAATTTATGTAAACATTTAATATTGTTAAATTCATGTAGGAGAGTATACTGAGTCCTTCTGGGCTACCTCCAATGGGAGGCAGTTAACAATTTAAAAATTTAAATTAAAAAATTACTCCTCCTTAAACTTTTAGACGAATTATTGCTAAAATTTCATTTAAGTTTTTATATTTCCTTTGTTCGAATTAGCCACAAATTTCGGACTATTAGGGCCAGAATTGAGAAGGTTCTATATTTAGGTTTTCTGAGAATAACCAGAAGACTTACTATTGTGTAAGGTCGAAAGAAAACGTTCTTCTATAAACCGCTCTAGCATATAGAATGCAAAAGTATAGAGTTTGAAAGCAGTGGAATAGTGACGAGGACAACCTTTGATCATTATTTCCTAGCAGTTTATTATCTGTTTGGTTGAATTTACAGAACACCAACGTGAGGAATGCTGTTTGTCTTCTGCGAGGTTGGCAGTTCTCGTCCCTTGTCTATGGGATTAATCTCTGAAAATCGTTAGCAGTCCCAGAGCTCTGTTGCCAGTATGTGGGTTATTTCCCGTACATGATGGAAAATTGAATTCATTTTTTAAAATGTGGGAGGGGGAGGCGAAAGCTATGAAAGCGCCTGGATATGTGGGATTAGATTATATTGGATTAATATTAGTGAGAGAGGTTTTAAAGCCTCGTGTGCGTCAGCCTTTTCCATTTTTCTACACCCCTGAATTCCTATCGTTGTTACAATTGTTCCTTGTACCATTTTCAGGGCCGTCGTACATTCTGTATATCAATGCACGGAAAATTTTTAACCCGTTTTCCTTTTTGTACGCACGTTTGTGTTTCGAGCTCGTCTTTAATTTTTACACCATTCTGGCATTGCTGGACGCCCTACAAAAGGCAGTGCACATGTAAATAACATACCACGTTAACGAGGAACTGTGCCGCCTGACAGTAAACAAAAGAATATTCGCGATGTTAAATCAATACAAATTTAATTAAACGTGAAAAATAAATAATTCAGTTAATAGTAAACATGTATTTCATGAAGCAGTGATGTAAAGGAACATTTTATTTTGAATTGAGCTGCTGTTCGGAAATAATTATTAAAGATCTGACTTAAATTTTAATATCTAGATAAATATATTATTTGCCTTAGACTGGAAATCTAAGCCACACAAATGTACAACACACACAGTTGCTATCAACTGGAATTGCAGTTTAGTTGAGATTAAAAGAGTGGTATAGGCCATTCGGTATCTCGTGAAACCTACCTGCGCGTCAGGGGAAGAAGAAAGTGGATTGAGAAGCTTCCCTCCCCCGCTATGCTTCTACTTATGGCAAGCGAGCTGACTTACCCCCATCATAAGGTTCTTACTGTATCCTACGGCGTACGCAAACATCCGGTTTCACGAGATAATGAATGACGTATACCGTATGCATGTTGTATTAATAATAACTGTAGTTGCGTTGTACTGTACAGATCAGTTGCTCCAGTGAGAAATCTTCCTAACACATGGAAAATGTACAATTTCAATTGTTCCATTAATTCATAGTTTTCTGCCCAAGAGCAAGTCTTTCACTGCAAATCCAGCCTTCTCCAATCTTTCCTATTTTCTCCTTCCTCTGGTCTCCGCATATGATTCATATATCTTAATGTCGTGTATCATCTGGTATCATCTTCTGGTCCGAACTCTTCTCCCGTTCATCATTCATGACATCATAATGTAAGGTATTGGTCACAGAATATAAAGATCAAGAGAGTTCGAAGCATCTTGTAACGATACTGTCAACTATGAACAACAGTGACATGATTTTAAAAGTTTGTCTGAAAATCTGTAAAAGGGTACAACATGTAGCCCAATTTCGTCCTTTCCACTTTCGAGGTAACCTAAAGGGCGACTCGGCAATTCCATTACTCGCCGGCTGCTCCTCTTATGTAACCTAAATTGTGATAAATCATTGCTCGTATTTTATAACTATAGCTGTTATTAATTTATTTAATTTTATCAGTACTGTAAGTTCAGTAAATATCATAAATAATCGCATTTTAGATATCCAACAAAACCACGGATAAGGCCAACGGAATTATGTGATAAGGAAGGATTAGAGGTGTGCGAAAGAAGCCGGTCGTAGTTACATGCGATTGGTACTGTCCCACTCGAGAAACTACGGAAAACCCAAGTCAATATAGCTGGATTTTGAGATCGAAATCACAACTTCCTGAACACAAGGCAAGCGTGATAACTAGGGCTAGGATTTTGATGACCTATAAATCATAAAAAAGTCCTAAAAACAATGCATTTATGACCTAAAAATCTTTCAAAAATGCCCTTAAAATGCCCTAAAAGTTGATCTTAAATTCTAAAATTGGCTTAGTAGGAAAATGAGTTTTGTGCTACTTAATATTTAGACTAGTAATTAAATTAAATTCTAGTACCAACATTTAAGTTTATTTAATTTTACATATTTTTTTCTAAGTGGTACACTTTATAATTATTTTACCTGATGTAGTTTCCATGTAGCCCATCATAAGGCCACTCTTATACGGAATCAGCAAGTATAGAGGAGTCTACAGGGTGTTTAAAAAATACGGGGCATAATTTCAGGTATGTATTTCCCATATGTAGACAATCAAAATAGTTCATTACAACATGTGTCTGGAAATGCTTTATTTCCGAGTTATGGCCTTCACAACATTGAAATTCACCAGAACGTTTTTCTTTCCGCAGGTCGTTGCCGTCAAAGGAGACATTAAGAGGGCACTCTGACAGTTCATTCCGAGGCGAAGGTTACATTCAATGTTGTGTAGGCGTTAGACTGTGCGACATGTATTCAAATCAAGAGCTGGCAGAGATACACTTCATGTACGGTAAGGCGGACGGCAATGCTGCGCTGGCTCGTCGTTTGTACCAGGAGAGGTACCCACAGCGACAATGTCCAGATCGGAAGACATTTGTACGTCTCCATTACCGTCTGTGCGAGTATGGAAAATTTAACTCTCCTGGTTTGGGAAGGGGACGACCAAGATCTACAACTCCAGAAGTACAGGAGGAGATTCTGGAGGCTGTGAACATGACGGGTAGTGTTGCAAGTCAATGTTCCTCATACGACTGTCTGGAGACTGTTGAAAGAGTATCATTTGCAACGTATACAGGCCCTGTCACCAGCAGATTACCCTGCACGAGTTAGGTTCTGTCAGTGGTTCTTGCAGCAGTGTGGTGTAAATCCGAACTTTCCTGCCTTAGTATTATTTACAGATGAAGCACAGTTCACACGAGATGGCATAACAAATTTCCACAATCAGCATGTATGGGCGTATGAAAACCCACGTGCAACTGTTCCATCTCATCACCAGGTGCGGTTCTCCCTCAACATGTGGGCCGGTAGGCCTATCATTGGTGATCGATTAGTTGGACCCCATGTACTTGTAAACAGACTTACGGGGCAGGCGTACACAAACTTCCTGGAAAACACCATACCTCATGTTTTAGAAGACACTCCACTGATCAATCGTCAACACATTCACTTCTTGCATGATGGCGTTCCCGCACACTTCAGTTGTACGGCTCGCCGGTACTTGGATCGAAGGTTTCCTGATCGATGGATAGGTAGAGGTGACCCAATTGCTTGATCTCCACGCCCACCTGATCTGAACCCTCTCGATTTCTACTTGTGGGGCCATTTAAAATCATTGGTTTATTCGTCTCCGGTGCCTGATTTGGAATCCCTTCGGAATCGAATTGTGGCATGTTCTGAGGACATACACAATACTCCTGGAGTTTGGGATCGTGTTCACAGGTCAATGAGACATCGATGTGAGGTCTGTATTCAAGCAGGAGGTGGACATTTTGAACATCTTCTGTAATGACGACCTGCGGAAAGAAAAACGTTCCGGTGAATTTCAATGTTGTGAAGGCCATAACTCGGAAATGAAGCATTTCCGGACACATGTTGTAATGAACTATTTTGATTGTCTACATTTGGGAAATACATACCTGAAATTATGCCCCGTATTTTTGAAACACCCTGTATATTGAAGGGATGGTTGGACTGATCCATTACATGGGGTGTACTACGTTAAAAGGGCAATATTTGTATAGAAAAACGATTAAAATATTATACAAAATAATGGCTATTAACCACCGGCGTAGCTCGGTCGGTTAAGGCGCTTGCCTGCCAATCCAGAGTTGCGCTCGGGCGCGGGTTCGATTCCCTCTAGGGCTGATTATCTGGTTGGGTTTTTTCCGAGTTTTTCCCAACCGTAAGGCAAATGTCAGGTAATCTATTGCGAATTCTCAGCCTAATCTCGCCAAATATATCACTATCACAAACTCCTTCGACGCCAAATAACCTCGTAGTTGGTACAGCGTCGTTAAATAAGCAAGTAAAAAATAAAGGGTATTAATGGATAAAATATGTAGACGAAATATCAAAGGAGATAAACATTATTTTATGTTAAAAATGGGGATTTGTGGCCAAAATTAAATGAAAATGCCTAAAAATGTCCGAATAACACAAAAGATGCTCTTATGAGTTGAAACAGGCAAAAAATGCAAAAAAAAAAAAAGTCCTAACAAATATATCTTAAAACACTCAGTTCATCACATAACATATAAATACTAAAGTGGCTATGTTTCTGGCTTACTAGAAAAAAGATGCAATTCATCAAAATCCTAGCTTTAGTGATCACCATTACACTGCTACGCCATAGACATTATTTTTATTTGAAAGAATGACACAATGGCACTTCAGTAAATATTGCTCCAACTATTTTAATTTTTATGATTTTGCTTCGTATATAAGATGTGCAGAATATGGGAGAGGCGGTAGTAGGAGGAAGAAGATTAAAGTGTAGAAGATTTGCTGCTGATATGGCATTCTTAATAGAAGAGGAGACGATACTAAGGGCCATGCTATTGGGGCTGAATTACAGCTGTGAATAGTATAAGATGAAGATAAATGCAAACAAGAGGAAGGCCATGGTTATCAGAAGAAAACTAAAGAAGGTAAACTTGTGAATTCGAAACGAGGCAATGGACCAAGTGGACAGCTTCAGATATTTGGGATACCTATACTATAAGCGGTAACATGAGCTGCTACCATGAAGTGAAAAGGAGGATACCAATGGCAAAGAAAGTTTTTAATAGGAAAAGGAGCATCTTCTGCGGACCTCTGAAAAAATAACCAAGAAAGAGACTAGTGAAGTGCTTTGTGTGGAGTGTAGCATTGTATGTGGGCAGAAAGGTGGACATTACGACTAAGTAAAGAGAAACGACTAGATGCATTTGAAATGGAGATATGGAGAAGAATGGAGCGTGTAAAATGGACAGACAGAATAAGAGTGGTGGAAAGAGTGGATGAAGAAAGAGGAAAGAAACTGTCTACTTAAGGGTACACTGTAAGAAATGGTTAACAAAAGAAAAGTTTGGGACAGAAGAAGATATCAGATGATAGGCAACAGAAAGATATATGGATCATATGCGGAGACTAAGAGGAACGCGGAAAATGAAGAAGATTGAAAAACGCTGGCTGGGTTTGCAGTGAAAGACCTTCCCTTGGGCAGAACAGCATGAATGAATGAATAAAATGTAATAAATATGGCAGATCTAGAATCAGTTCGCAAAAAAAAAATCAGATAATTAATATTTTTATAGATTCATGACTACCGACAGTTTTTAGGCTTAAGGATATACAAAATAATACGTAGCATATGCGATCCACTCCATCGGTGAACAGGACACACAGAAACATTGAAAAAGTTCGTATACACATTTGTCGCATGTATCCTTGTTGCCGACTTAAAGCCAACTGAACTTTACAACGCGTTATCTCTTCTCTGTGTAATAGGTTTGCTATGGCTGGTCTGCGCGTTCTCCAGACCTAAATTTGCTAAACTTTTTTTTTGCAGGGCAATTTTAAAACATTTGTTTATTCGCAACTCATTCTCAACATTAAAATAGTCAGCGTATCCAACTTATCTGACAAACACCTGGTATTTTTGAAAGAATACGACAAGTGCAGGTTGCATTCAGGCTGAAGATGGCCATTTTGAGCACTTTGTGTAATACTAAGCGGCTTCACATTACTAAACATGCAAGCAACACTATAATTTGGGATATAGATAAAAAATATTCTATTTATTACGTCAGAACTCTGTCTCCATCCACCTTCATGGCGTCTGAAGAAGATTCCTTTGCGTTTATATTTCCTTGTAACTTAAAGCGCAACTCCTGCTGTGGCTGTGTGGTCAGAGCTTGGGCCTATCACGCAGACTGTCCAGGTTCAATTCCCGGTCTGTACATTTTATGTGAAAAATCCATAGTGACACCTGGCGGACGAGGTCGTAGTTGGAGTTTTCTGGAGGTCTCCCGTTTTCCCAGACATCTATCTCATTCCATCCAGGAAAATCTGAAAATGCTTTCTTTTCACAGTTACGCATATCAGGGCGTTTAACTCTTTGATGGAAGTTGTGTCCTCATAGAAGTTCCTCAGTTTGCCGCATTGGGTTGGAGTGTGATAGTTGTGCTGCGATGGGAGTGATGGGAAGAACATTGCCAATCTGACAATTTTAAATAGATAATATCATGAATACCCATTATTATTCACAGGATTTGTCAGCAAGCATTTCTCGTTTATGTTGACCTTCCACGATATTATTATTATTATTATTATTATTATTATTATTATTATTATTATTATTATTATTATTGAATTATAAAATCAAATTTTTGTATAGGTGATTTAAAATTTCAGCCGGAGTCAAAGTAGCTATATTAATCACTTTTGTTCAGCTGATCAGTGATATGTTGGCGATCATGTTATGTTTGCATATTAAAGACATAGGCCATTGAAGTGAATAGGTCGGGTTGCAGAGGGAATATTATGTCAATGGTTTTTAGTTTAATGTTCAACCATTATATTCATTTCTAAACCCTAAACCATATGTGGTATTCATATTGTGGTTAAACATTTAATTTAAACTGACTATTTCGTTTATATGACGTCATTCCATTTTCGACCAATGAAGTGTAATGAAATTTTGAATTCCAACCAATCACAGTCACACGTTGCGATAATTTTTGCAGTTAGATTTATTGCTATCAATTTATCGCATGGTCGTTCTTTTGTTTAGTCGTTGTCGCCAACTGTTTCCCCGTAAAGTGATGATCATGAATACATTAAGATGCAGCTACACGGTTAAAATTTTCTTTCAACTTTAAAGCAATGAATGCAAGATTGATATTTAATATTAATTAATATATTTACGCAGTGAAGACGACGTTCAAAATGGCGCACCATGTAAACACAAAATATTCTTGCATCTTAATTGAACGTACCTTTTAAACTTGATCCTTTCAATATTCTTCCCAGATTGAACGCATACGCGATTGGAATATTGATCTGTGTAGATGCAGCTTTAATTCCGTTACACACTACAGCCAGAATGCGTTTGTCGAGCTATAAAATTGCTTTCGTCTAGCACTGATTGTAACGGTCGAAATAAGGCACAGCTGACTTTGGTCCTGCTTCCACAGGTAACTTAATCTATAATTGTAGCCTATAAAATTTGTATTTTGTGAATGAAATGAAACAATTAATAGGAAGTCAGATGTTCAAATTTATGTAACATCATCGCATATGAAACCGAAAGATCTTGCATAGTAATAATAAGGTCTTTGATCAAACTGCCTTCCGTATGGCGTAATAAAATTCGTGTTTTAATTAGGCCTATCTATACAGAGATAGCTTCACTGTGTAGCAGCATGTCTCGCCGTGAATACATAAGCATTGGTATATAGCTGTCCCCACTGTTACTGTTAAATTAAATTATGATTTCAGGATATAATCAAAATATATTTATGTTATAATAATAAGAGAAAAGTGCAGTACATGTAATTAACATTGTTAAACCTGTATTTCGCTTTTCGCAATTGGCATTAATGAATAATAACATCGAATTTCTTTATTGCAGTAATCGATATTCATCTACGAGTATTTCAACTTCACAATGTCTGAATAGGTTAAGTATTCGTTAATATACAATTATTAACATTTTGTGATCGAATTTTAGTAATACATTATTTACATTTTTATTTTACTCACGAAATAGTTCTAATAAATGTCACTCGAGGTCTGAGATTTCCCAGATAAATCTCAGACCTCTCGTGACATTACTACAGATAAACCATTACGCTCCTATGGACAGTAATCTATGCTAATAATAAACCTGTAGCCGAATTTTTTTTGGTAATTTTCGATTTTCCAAAAATAATTGGTCCTAACATATATAATTAACCACCCTGAAACCAAAAATCGCTTTTTTTTTTAATTTCTGTTTGTATGTCTGTCTGTCTATCTGTCTGTATGTTTGTTACCTTTTCACGCGATAATGGCTGAACGGATTTCGATGAAAATTGGAATATAAATTAAGTTCGTTGTAACTTAGATTTTAGGCTATATGGCATTCAAAATACATTATTTAAAAGGGGGGGGGTTATAAGGGGGCCTGAATTAAATAAATCGAAATATCTCGCTTATTATTGATTTTTGTGAAAAATGTTACAAAACCAAAGTTTCTTTAAAAATAATGTCCGATAAGTTTTATTCATTGAAAAATTTAGATAGGACTGATATTTAATGAGATAAATGAGTTTTAAAATTAAAATAACTGCCCTCTAAGGCCGTATAATGAAATAAAAAACAAATGACTTCGTATATAAGGGGCCTTGGACAGCAACAATCGAAAGCTATGAAAGATAGCCTACAGGGAATGTTTCTGTTTTTGTATGAAGTAATATCGGAAGCTAAATTAACCGCTTTGTGTAATTAATTATTATTTCACCATTGGATGGACATAATGCTGTAATGTTATTACAGTAACTTCTGATATAATATAATGTAATATAATATAATATAATATAATATAATATAATATAATATGTAATATTATATAATATACCGTAATTTAAGTTATTTGAAGGGTTCAGAACCATAGTGGGTCAAACGCCATTTACCGAATACGTAGAAAAGAAGGGTTAAAATTGAGTTATTACCATAATTCAATGGAAACATATTATAGCAAGTAAAACAAAGCATAGACATTAAATCTAAATGATGTCAATGTTCATTAAACTATGGTTGCATGTAATAACAATTAAGAAACATGTTAAAGGAATTGTCATTGCACCAAATGAGTGCTCTCTGGACCGAAATGATCGCATTTTAATTATTTAAACACAATTTAAATTAAGTAACATATTAAACGATTTATCCTTCTATCAAACACGAGTGTTCCCTGGATCAAACGTCCTATTTTAATTATGTAATTACTTTATATTTATTTCTAACGGGTGCAGCGGAGCGCACGGGTACGGATAGTATGAAATATACTAGTAATAATACTGTTTGTAAAATGGATACCTGTATTACCGATCGGGATGTGTAACATGAGATGTAGTTTCGATTTTTGCCACCACCATTGGCTTGGGTTTAACATAGCTCCAGTAGCCTCTCCAAAGTATACATTGAGGTGGAGATCTTTCTATCTTATTTGTCTATGGTCTAGATACAGTGAGGTTATGACGCCTTTGTGAAGTGACACAGTTGTGCGGGACAGTGAAATCTGCCCTCATCCCTTGAGAGTGCTTTGGGGTGTAGGTATTTAGTGTCGGTCACTGTCTTTCCGAGATTTCGTGTTCTGTGTGTCCTACAGGATCAGACACTAACCAGTGTTACGTGGAGTATACGTATATAGTTACGACTTGAAGGGATGTGTGATTCAGTTTTCAAACAGGAAGTATTTTGTTGACGACAGGGGAATGCAGCTATGAGGTAGCGAATACAACGTCGAAGAAGAACGAAACAATTCTCAGTGATTTCTTGTACAACATCTCGTGAAGTAGGACTGAATTGGCAATGTAATTTCGGACAGTGTAGCAAATTTTACATTGCCAAAATCTTTCATAATATTCGTATTTTAAATATACTGGTGGCAACCTTAATGCCTTGAACAAACTTTGAATCTCGCGTTACCATGTGGGAAAAGTACCGCCACGACTGCCAACGACAACACGTCGCTTCCGGTGTAGCCGTTTCAAAGACTGGATAAGTTATATATGTGTGATAACCTACTAACGTAGCCTCAGCTCAAATGAATTTATGGAGTGGAGCTGTGGCTTATACAGTGGCGTGTCAAACTACAGATACAGTGGACTCACTTTTCGGTTTCGGTCTCTGAAGAAGAAATGGGGATATGGGAGTCCGAAGCAATTTTGTATGAAATCGGAGACAATATGGGCTGGGGTCTTGAGCCTGTGAAACATACACAGTCATACTCCGACATAAGCTGTTTTTGCAATGCTTTTTGAGCACTTTCGCTGTCGTGTGAACCATCGTCGACTTCATTATTTCCATAGGTTTATTGACGTATTGAGACACGTGGTGTTAGATGTATGTGTAACTTTGCGATACTAGACCAGATTTCTGTGCAGTTTTTTTTTTTGACGTGAGACTTCTATGTTCGGGTTACAAGAGAGAAAAAATGTAACGTTTTGTCATGAAAAGTTTACTCTGACGTCACTCGTACCTTGGAAAAAATACTATGTGCTTCGTGGTTTTCCACTCGGTCCGTCTTGCTCCAGCCTATGACCTCGTGGTTTTCACACTGTCCGTCTTGCTCAAGTCTGTGTGCTTGGTGGTTTTCGACACGGTAGTATATACAGTAGAGCTTAGATAATCTGAAACTCAATAATACGAACGTTAGATAATCCGAACGCACTACGAAATGTACGTACAATACCGGAAAACACAGTAAACGAGAAAAGACTGCAAACGATTATTTTCGTTAAACTTTTATTTATTTTTTTTTTTGGAGGTACGTAACTAATGCTGTTGCTGTTGTGTTTGTATTGTTTAGTTAAATACAGTATTGTAATGTTTCTTTGTGCGAGATCGTGCGTATTTTCTTGGTTTCCGCACAAAACCAATCCGCGGAAAGTCTAAAATTCCACATTCAGTATTCCCAACCTAACACATAACAATTTCCCTCTTCTTACCGCTTAAGTGACATATTGATTTTACTGCTTTAGGCTTTTAACATATTATTTTTAGAGACGTTCAATATAGTAATAATTATACATTGGAAACTTACCACTGCAATTTCACCTAAATTGCACTGTTAATTATTGTTTTAAAATATTTGCAAAAATTAAGTAAACTCTACAACTCCACTAAAGTTACTGCATTCGTGATGCAAGTAACATTAAGGAAGCCTTGAAAAAATCAACAAGATTCCAGACTCATCATAGACTGGGGGGAAAAAAAGACAGACGTATATCACGGCCTGCTGGAGTATAGTAAACACAGAAAACATTTTAAAGCAACAATGTTGAAGATAGATATTTTTGTTTTGCAAATGTGCCGTCATTGAACAGAAACCAAGATGGAGATTTCATTGCAACTAATTAGAAATTCCTCTTTCAGGTATGTAATAAACGATCTTCGAACAAAATAATGTACGATACACGCGGTATGTTATCTTTCAATTCTCGGAAATTAAAAAAGCTCAACTACGTTTCGCTTTTTCAAACTTTTCCTTGAACATGAAAACGTCAACATACCGCTCTTGTAACGAATATTACTATTGTGCACTTTGTATGTTTTAACTGTTATTTGAATATTGAACTTCAAACTTGATTTTGTCCGGCGTTGTAGCTGTGTGCGTGCGCTTCCTAACCAACGTTTCGAGGTTCGATTCCCTGCACGGGCAATAGAAAAAATGTATCTTCCGCCCATTGGATTGAGTGTTTGTTAATTGCCTTGTGATTGTCATGTGATGTCTGAGCGATGGCCTAGCATCATGCCGATCTTACGGCCAGGGAGGCCGCATTTATGAAATGGCTAGCGTGCTATCCAGTCAGTCTCCCTCTCCTACCAGCAGTGGTGTGTAAGTCGGATAAAAGGAAAGGTTACGAACATTAAGGAAGAAAGTAATTGAATTCTACCAGCTTTTTTTTTATATATTTTATACTACTGTACGCTGTGTTCTTTTTTAAGTTCAGGCACAGTAATTCCGTATGTTCGATAATCGGAACGAACTAATAATCCGAAATACCCCCGTTCGCAGTTAGTCCGGATTATCGAGGTTCTACTGTGCTGAAGCTATTGATAATTTTAAATTGATAGCTACAAAATTAATCTTATAAATATACAGTACCAGTATCATTGATATTAATAGTAAATTTAATGCATTTTTCACTACATTTACAAATTATTTCAGTGAATGTTTTCCAGTCAAGATGGTGAAAAAATTCAAAAGTAAAAGGATGTGGATAACCCAGGGAATTAAAATATCATATATTATAAAAAGGAATCCATGTTTAATGAGTAGGAACAGTGTTATTAACTACTATAGTAAAATTTTATTAAAATTCATAAAAGAGGCAAAAGGAATGTATCTGAATAAAAATATACCACATTCAGATAATAAAATTAAAACTATTTGGGGTATTATTAAAATGAAACTTGTCGATATCCAAAGAATGAAAATGTTTCTTATATTAAAATGAATGATTATAAAGCAGACAGTAGAGGATCCAAAATCAATTGCAAATTATTTTAACGACTTCTATATAAATATTATTGACAACTTAAACATACAAGATTGTGCAGAAGATGCTGCAATTGATTACTTGAAATGCTTTTAACACCGAATTTCCAGATCTCAAATGTATTTCCACTACTGCAACAGAAATTATGCATGTGATGAAACATGTAAAAATAAAAAACTCCTCTAGATATAATGAAATATCAACTGAAGTTCTGAAAGCCTGTTATGAAATAATATCGCCTTTGTTAAGCTTTGTCAATGCAATGTTGCATTTTTCGTAACAGACTCAAATGTTCAATAGTGAAACCACTATACAAAAAGGGAGATATGTACTGTTGCTAATATTATAGAGCAGTATCATTAGAACGTTCTCAAAAGTGTTTGAGATATATTTATGTATAACAGATTGTATCATTATTTTGGAATCCAACAATATATTACTTTTAGAGCAGTTTCGATTTAGAAAACAAAAATCGACAGAGAATGCTGCTTTTACTTATAGGTTGCTGGATGAAGTGCTAAATTCTTTAAATTCGAAATTACAAATGTAGGAGGGATTTTTTTGTAACTTGGCTAAAACATTTGTGTAGATCACAATATATTGATGAGAATATTACGGTTTTATGGTATTGAAGATGAGACGTGTTTGTTTGCATCTTATTATCAAATAGAAAACAAAAGTTGGAAATAAAATATACCAAATACTCGCAAAGTTATTTATATAGAATTTAGAAATATTGAACATGGAGTTCGCCAGGGATTAATTTTAGGTCGATTATTTTTTTCTGGTTTATATTAACGATTAAGCTTGAACCGAAATAGTGTCCCATGCAATTTTGTTTGCAGATGATGCAAGTGTGATTGTCTCAAATAAACAATACTATCGCTTTACGAACACTTATAATACAGTGCTGAATGTAACGAATGGTTCATGCAAATAAATTAGTACTTAATGCTGATAAAACCAGTGTAGTCAAATTTAGTACTCATAATAGTGCTCAGTTCTCCTACAATATTAGATTAAATGAAACTGATCTCAAAGAACCTGTAACAATTTTTATGCTCGACCATGCCGAAATGTAGTAATTATACACCTGGTAGCAGACCTTTAATGGACCTCATTAAAGTACACCTACTCATTAAAGGTCAGGTCTTTCAGCCAATGACAGGTCAGCTTTGTACCGTTATAAAACCGCAAGTATCGATTATTCTCGGATATGCAATCGAAAGAGAATTAGCGAAAAGTCACGGAGGCTGGAAATCCAATACTGTCGCAGAAGGTTATGTTCTGTTACTATAATAATTAGCGTTAATTGTAAATAATATTCAAATAAATTCAATTTGTCATCTCGTTTTTCAATGTCTAATTTATTTTTAATGTTATCTCTGTAGGTTCTTATGGCCTAGCAAGGTCATTGTGAACATCTGTTCCTCGGAAAAAATCAATACTTTCGCGTCTGCGCACATCTCACAACATACGGGACATTGGCCAAGGTCAGATACAAAGAAAATTAATAATATCAAGTTAGAAATGTGGTCGAGCATAAAAAGTCGTATGAAACTCGCCTATAATGGTAATTAAGAAGCTCGTATGAAAATTATGAAACTCGCTTGCGCTCGTTTCATAAATATCCATACTTGCTTCTTAATTACCTTCATTATAGGCTCGTTGCATAATGTACTATTCTTAGCTTAGAGTTGGATAATCGCTTGCACTGGAGAACACATAAGATATATTACTCCTAAATTGAGCTCTGCCTGTTATGCATTAAGATCCTTATCTTCTTGTTGGCGAAATAAACAGACTTAAAATGTCATATTTTGCATACTGTAATGAAATATGGATTAATATTCTGGGACAACTCGTCTCAAGCTGAGCACATTTTTGTTTTACAGAAGAAAGCTATAAGGATAATGACTGATACGCATAAAAGGACATTACATATAAAGATTTTTCAAAATTTAGAAATATTTTCCTTACCGTATGAGTACATTTTTTTTCCTAATTATGTTTCGTATTAAAATCCAAGATACATTTAGTACTAATTAAGACATTCATAATTTTAATACAAGACATAAATCAGATCTCTATCCACCCTCTGTTAGTTAAGGTGTTATATAAAAAGGCGTTAACTTTTCAAGTATTACGTTCTATAGCGCACTGCCCAATTATCTTAAAGCTTTTAAGGACCATGGGAAAAAGTTCAGAACTGAATTAACCAAATTTCTACATGCCTTCTACACAACAGCGCGAAATTTGAGGCGAGTACGTTCTATAGCGCACTGCCCAATTATCTTAAAGCTTTTAAGGACCATGGGAAAAAGTTCAGAACTGAATTAACCAAATTTCTACATGCCTTCTACACAACAGCGCGAAATTTGAGGCGAGTACGTTCTATAGCGCACTGCCCAATTATCTTAAAGCTTTTAAGGACCATGGGAAAAAGTTCAGAACTGAATTAACCAAATTTCTACATGCCTTCTACACAACAGCGCGAAATTTGAGGCGAGTACGTTCTATAGCGCACTGCCCAATTATCTTTTTTTTTTTTTTTTAAATTCATTTGACAATTTTTGTACATTAGTACTATCAATTGTGCTTAAATAATTAACGTTACAATAATATGAGACTTGTGGAGAGGGTGACGCCCATTAACGTTCCTCAAACCCAATTATCTTAAAGCTTTTAAGGACCATGGGAAAAAGTTCAGAACTGAATTAACCAAATTTCTACATGCCTTCTATACAACAGCGCGAAATATGAGGCGAGTTGTTTTGCAATAATATATTGTGCGATATATTCGTAGATATGTCTCCTTGGTAACACGCGTAACAAATAAAAAATCATGGAGGGGACAAAGAGAAGAAATGCGTGCTGCAAATTTAAGAATGAAGAGAGAGAGAGATGTTGATTGAAATTTTGTCAAACATACTTGAGTTGTAGAGAATGAAGGAGCAGTTTCTGTCACCACGGACCAAAAAAGAAGAATTACAAACAAGTTGCTGCAAGCCATCATATTTAGGCTTACATGGTTGTAATTTCAAGAGATTGAAAACGCCTGACATTGAGAATATATGAGTGTGATGAAAATACAGGCAAAAGTGAAAACTGAATTATAACATAACCCTGAAGGTTAATTCCATTGCATAGTGTCAGGTCAGCGATAGAACTGGTTGAATCCACATTATCTTCGGACACATCTCGCTTTCACCAGTTTGGCTGATGGATAAGCGCGCAGGTAATACGTTAAAAACAATTGTTAAAATTCTATACGGGATATTCCATTTAATAAATTTTCCTTGGCCGGTAAATGAAAAATTGTTTCAACAAAATGTTAAAGTGCAATAGGTGGCTCTTACATGGGTTTCAAAAGTAACGGATAATTGCAATTAAAAATGAGATTTTGGACAAAAAGCTCAAATACGTCAAACCTTCTATTTAGATAGGAATATTGTTATGGAATCATGTTGGGGCTATTGTGCGAATTTTGACGTCATCGAGACATTTTAAATGGTACCCTATAGTTTTTATATAATCTAAAAGAGCATTTTTCTTTATGTAATATTTCTGTGGTTAGCCTAAAGTTACTATGGTAACAATTTTATTGTTGATATATTTTGTTAGTCCCTGTATTATAGAAGCAGTTTTGTTGATGAATAAACATGAAATAACATATTCTTAAGAGAAAATCAGAGAATTGAGATTTTGATGGAGAAAGATACGAATACTTTTTAACGATATTCATTCACATCGGCTACCTATTTCTCTGTCAACTGCGAGTAGAATAAAAGCGAAATTCAGAGGACATGGACACATTTGAGATGTACTTGATGAATGATGAAGTATATTTAGGTAACTCAAAGTGCAGCTAGATTGTAAAATATCAGTTTGAATTCTCAGGATTTGAATTTGTGTTATTCACAACATTAAAAATCTTATAAACTCTAGATTTTTTTTTGGTAAAGTTTATAAAATATTACATTTTCACGAAAATATAAATAGGTCCAAAAGCATTTGTCTATCTCTCAACTATTTAATGGATCTTTTTCTTCATTAACCGTCTTATGAACTTTATACTTGTGTGTATATTAATAAAAAAAATGAATATAGTCGTGGGCATAAAAGAATTCTGAATTCAAATTATTTCCTGTATTAACGGTCTTATGAACGTTAGACTATTTTGTGTAGTATGTTTAGAAAAATCGTTATAGATCTGTGAAAGAGATTTTTTTTACTGCTACAAGCATCTCACCATTTGTCGAGGTAAAAAATATATTTGATTGTGACCGTAGCTCATCACATCTCCATCTCATTAACTTTAACGCGGTTTATTTCGCGCAAATTGCCGTAAAATGTCCCTTTCATAATGAATTGGGCGTAAATGTGTAATGCAGTTGCTCAGTTAATGTACTGCAAAGACTTGCGAGATTCTTCATCTTTAATTTATCTTGTCCTTTTACCTTTGCCTCATTGTGCATGCCTGAAAACACAGGCGTCAGTGCAAACTACAGACACCAGTGGTTACTGCTCACGTGTGTTAGCTGTGTCCGTAATTGTCTCCAAGATAAAAAAAAAATATATTCTAAGAAGGCTTACTCTTAGTGAATGGGGAACTCTGACAAAAATGACACATTTATGATTATTTTTTTAAATCCATAATCGTTTTCTCTTTAATTTTTCACTGTCAGAGTAACAAAATCTACATCGACATACTCCTCCTCCAATATATTCATCATGCCAGATTCATTCTTCATCCTTGGTGAGTTCCATGTTCCATTATTATGTTTAATTAAATTTATTTCAATATATATTTTAATTATTTCCGTGGATTTTTCTGTTAAGTAAAGTGTGTAACCTACCATATACAAATAAGTGTTCACTAAATATACTGTATATATGATTGTTGTGTAAGTGTAATAGTGACACAAGCATTTTTATTGTACAAAATTAAACAAATTAACATTTGTTAAAAATTGGATAGCTGTGAAAGAATCACGCTTCAAAGATTTTGTAAGGATATTCATGAGTAGGACTATGTTCTGTCAGAACACAGTATAACATTAATAAGTACTGTATACTGTAACGTAATAATAATAATAATAATAGTAATAATAATAATATACTTACTGGCTTTTAAGGAACCCAGAGGTTCATTGCCGCCCTCACATAAACCCGCCAAAGGTCCCTATCCTGAGCAAGATCAATCCAGTCTCTGTCATCATATCCCACCTCCCTCAAACCCATTTTAACATTTTCCCATCTAGGTCTCGGCCTCCCCAAAGGTCTTTTTCCCTCCGGCCTCCCAACTAACACCCTATATGCATTTCTGGATTCGCCCATACGTGCTACATGCCCTGCCCATCTCAAACGTCTGGATTTAATGTTCCTAATTATGTCAGGTGAGGAATATAATGCGTGCAGTTCTGTGTTGTGTAACTTTCTCCATTCTCCTGTAACTTCATCCCTCTTAGCCTCAAGTATTTTCCTAAGCACCTTATTCTCAAACACCCTTAACCTATGTTCATCTCTCAAAGTGAGAGTCCAAGTTTCACAACCATAAAGAACAACCGGTAATATAACTGTTTTATAAATTCTAACTTTAAGATTTTTTGACAGCAGACTGAATGATAAAAGCTTCTCAACCGAATAATAACAGGCATTTCCCATATTTATTCTGTGTTTAATTTCCTCCCGAGTATCATTTATATTTGTTACTGTTGCTCCCAGATATTTCAATTTTTCCACCTCTTCAAAAGATAAATTTCCAATTTTTATATTTCCGTTTCGTACCATATTCTGGTCACGAGACATAATCATATGCTTTGTCTTTTCGGGATTTACTTCCAAACCTACCTCTTTACTTGCTTCAAGTAAAATTCCCGTGTTTTCCCTAATCGTTTGTGGATTTTCTCCTAACATATTCACGTCATCCGCATAGACAAGCAGCTGATGTAACCCGTTCAATTTCAAACCCTCTCTGTTATCCTGGACTTTCCTAATGGCATACTCTAGAGCAAAGTTAAAAAGTAAAGGTGATATAGTGCATCTTGCTTTAGCCCACAGTGAATTGGAAACGCAACAGACAGAAACTGACCTTTACGGGCTCTGCTGTACGTTTCACTGAGACACATTTTTAATTAATCGAACTAGTTTCTTGAGAATACCAAATTCAATAAAAGTATCATATAAAACTTGTCTCTTAACCAAGTCATATGCCTTTTTGAAATCTATGAATAACTTATGCACTGTACCCTTCATAATAATAATAATAATAATAATAATAATATTATTATTATTATTATTATTATTGTTATTATTATTATTGATTCTCTTAAAATTATCGCCATCATCCTTCTGTATTTGCCGTCGGCGCGTCCAATTAATACCCTACCGGAAGGCTCTGTGTTGGGTATATCTTTTTTGCACGCATCAGTACTTGATATCAAGCGGTGTTGTCACATTTTAGTTCCAACAATAATTCCTGGTTACAATTATTTTTACACCGACATCAGTACATTGACTTCTACCACCACCATCCACAGTGAATACATTTTAAGCTCTAAGATTTCTTTTAATTAAAATTGACATTAAAATTTCTGGCCTTTTTTGTCATCAATCAACTTCAGATACGACAATATTGGTTTTTACTCCACGTGGAGTAGATATGAGAATGTCAATTACAATTGCTAACGCATCATTGGTATGTTACCGCTTCTTGTGATAGGAGCGCCATCTGAGAAGGCTGATTTAATAAATAAACAAATTCTCATCTTATCTCTTTAGAAGAAAGCGCCCTCTTCGACACAGGCTGGGTATTATTTGGACGCGGCTTCCAGTGTTGCCAACTGGACGGAAATTCCATCAAAAGTGGCGGAATTTCAACGTAGCGGACGGGAAAGGAATGGCTTTGACGGGTGACGGATTTTCTGACGGAATTTACTATTTACATCGTCTTTTGGCATTTTTTAGCTGCTGTCATTTTATTTGTTTAATTTTGGGGGGATTTTACTTTTTCATTGAACTGTGCCGTAATCAAGTCAGAAGTTGACGAATTATTATTTTAATCAAGATTGGTAATTAAGTTGTGTAAAAATTTGCTTTTTATTCGTATATAGATGTATTGAGTGGGGTTTTATTTTACGGTTTCTGACGGATTTCCATATGTTACAATACAATTTATGTTGGCAACACTGGCGGCTACTCTACTCGTATTAGTTGTACACCGTCACCTCGTAGGCCGCATGTACCACTGTAGATGTAAAAACTTTGGTAACTCCTGACTTGGCTTGTAGTGCATATTTTGTTAAGTTGCCTCTGCAGCCTTGGATTCATAGCTACACCCTCCCAGCGTCTTTGAATGCTGCTGGTGTTTGTACAAGTGTCGAATAACGCACTGGAGGGGGAAGTGTCTGTTATATCCTGCGCCAGAAGCGATTTGCCTAGAGGGCACTGTGGCTAGCAAGTTCTTTAAGCATTTCAGGAATTACGACTGATCGGGGCCAAAGTTTCTATCATTCAGGAAATTTGCTCAAATTGGGGAACATTAATGAGCCTCATTCAGTTTTTCCTTTAAGTAATCTCTCTTTTTGCTCCTAAGTGTACGACTTGCTTCCCGTCTTTCATTGAAATAATTATCTCTATTCGCCTAGGCTGGATCCTGTAAGAATTTCAATTGTGCCTGTTTCCTTCTTTCTGCTACTATGGAACAGTCTTCATCAAACCGCGGTTTCTTTTTTTTAGTTTCATAATAGCCTATGCTCTGTTCAGCTGCAATTTTGATATCTCTGATACTTCCCCACACGCTATTAATATCTAATTCCTCCTCAATTTCGTCGGAACTTCGTAAAGTGGCGAACCTATTTGAAACTTCGACCTGATAATGTTGCTTAGTTTCCTCATATTTTAGTTTTGGAATATTGAATCTCCTAATATTAACTTGTTGCTCTACTCTCTTGGCTACTGATAGTCTTTCTCTTAATTTTCCAATTACCAAATTATGGTCAGAATCACAGTCTGCCCCTCTGAAGGATCGAATGTACTTATTTTATTATTTAATATTATTACATTTTCTTAGGTATACTTTGTCATTTTAGGCAGGCCACTCTTGTGATGAGTTTTGTAAATTAAAATTTTATCCAATACCATTACTAGTACCCTAATAATTGTATAGACGGTACACGCAATTTTAGAAATTTCCTCATCCTCTGTCACTTATTTATGAATAAACTCACGATTTAGCTTCCCTCTTCATTGTTTTCTTGCTAGTTTCATTTGTTGATTTACTCGTATTACGAGTATTCTATTGTGGCATATGTAGGGGTCAATGGTGCTGTGTCAACTACGAAATTATCTAGCGTCCATGGAAGTACTCACAGCAAGATAGTCCGAGGACTCGCCATATCTATTTATCTCACAACGAGGTAACATTTTGAAAATACCCTTCTATATAATCGGACTGAGTAGAATTTGAACCTACGCCCGAACGCTTTATCGAAGGACGAGTTCCTTTCGTTACCTATTGATTACGCCAGTAGCCTCTGGACATTCGCTTCAGAACTTCGGTAGTTTATTCATGCAAGTGAGAATGTTGATTCTACTGATCCTGTTACTGAAGAGTGCTGAGAAAGACGTACTTGATTTTTATTAGGCCTTAACTACAGCAAGTTAACAGATCTAATAGTAGTTTGATGTAGGCCTAGAACGAGTTTTAATTGTTTCTGTTTTCATTATTAGTTATACCATGAGCTTTAATTATTTGTTTTCTTTATTAGATCTTCTTGGCAGTAGATTTGTTATAATTTAAGCAATAATTATTAATTGAAACACTGTGAGAGCAAATGATCTCCTTACCGGATAGCGACAAGTTTGACTATCAGTGGATGTTGGTTACTGAGGCAGCGAAGTGTCACACTTAAATGCCATCGACCTGGCCCGGGATCGAACCCGCAACCGCGGGCATAGAATGCCAACTCTATACCTACTCGCCAACCAGATCGACTCCACGATTGTGTTCTGTTTGCAAATCACGTAAGCATAAGCATGTAAGTTTGGAGTTTGCAAACTTTCATGTTAACGTCTTACGGTAATGTTAATGTCAGTGTTTATGTGAATCATTGTGAATGATCCCATTTGGTAGCCTGGGCGCAAACTTCTGTGTTTATGTTACGGCTATGTTTAATTTTCATTGTGAATGGGCCTTTACCCCTGCGGTGGCTGACTGGTGAGACCTGTCACACACGTGGTCAGGGTTCGAGTTACGATGAAAAGTGACACTTGTGGTGGACGAGGTCACAATTGGTGTTTTTCTCGGAGTTCTCCCGTTTTCCCATATTAGGCACCTGCATCATCCTGTCCGATCTTCATTTCGTCATCATTGCATAACATTCCCAGAACGACGGCTAACTACAGAGGTGCCAAGTCTTGCGGATTGTTCGCAATTATTATGGAAAAGAGAAATTGTCACTGCAAAAAAAATAGACCTACTCGTTGATGTACATGGTGTATTCCTCAACTTATTCAGATTTCCGAATGGTGCTCTTCATTTATTTGTAAATAGGGTTTCAGGGAAGATGCATAGCTATGACCAGTGATCTTTATTAATTCTTGTTCTTGAATGCCAATGCGAGTCCTATTTGAAAGTGCTGTGCATCGACTGGAGTGGTTTATAATTTTCTGTTTTTTTTTTTTTTTTTTTTTGACGTCCAGACCAATGCAGTTTGAAATGTTGAGAAACAAAGAAACAAATGCTAGGGTAGTGATAAAAATAAACAAATGCTACGGAAGCGATAAAAGTAAACAACTGCTAGGGACGCGATAAAATTGTGCGATAAGCAGCCATGATTGGTTGAAATACGTCCTTTCGTACCGTTTTATTGGTTAAAAGTAGTATGACGTAGTAAAAGTGTAATAGTCAGTATAAATGTCTTTAATTAACAAAAGGCCATGAGGTACATTATATAATTCTAAAATGTTCAAAATGTACTCTACATTAATATTATCAAAAGCTTTATGCGTATCAATAAAAAGGCTTTTTAAATTCTATTGATTTTTCAGTGATCAGTGCAGAAGAGCTCAGTTCAAAAACCTTATTGTTCATCAGTGGTGTAATCTGGTAAGTTTGTGGAGGGTCATTATAGGTGTAGGAACAATTGTTAGAAGAGTACACACTAAATTTATTCCTTTGTAATTTTCATGCTATTGTTTATCTCTTTTTCTAAAGACAGGTATGATAGTATCTGTTTTCCATTCTTCGGGGATTCTAAATAGCACTTGTTTATTCTATTTGCTGTTTTGTTTGTCTAGTTCACACACTTTTCACGTCCAATTATAAATATATTAATACATTCTATGTTTGTTTTCATCTGATGGAAACCATGCTTCACATACAGCAATACAGTAACTTATTCTGTTTGACCCATCTCTACCCTCCACTTGTTCGCTTTGCTTTTAGCATCAGCACGGGCCAAAATATCACATGGATGTACGTATATTAACACATGCTGACGTTGAGGAAATTTGAGCAAATTGAGCTTTTTATTAAATTATCATCATCGTCGTCATCATCTTCCAAGGTTTGGACTTTTAAAGTCCGTTCCATCCCCATCAACCAAGGTTATCCATCCAACGTTTTCTGGGAACATAATTTTCAGGAGTTATTCATTCTTCCTACGTGTTCCTTCCAATATGCCTTATTTTCTTGATTTTTTTTCTGCCAGATTATATATTTCTAATTCATGTCTTATGCCTTCACTCCTTTTATGATCTAATAGGAAGTATCCTGCAACTGAGCGTAGGCATATCATTCCTGATGATTCAATTCTGAGCTCTTCCCATTGTCCATGCTTCACTGGAATAGAGAAGTATGGGGACCGCCATTGTCTTATAAATAGGGACCGGATTTTTATGTAATATCAAGGTGTGAAATATGTGCATATTTATGTAAGAAAAATAAGCCGAATATGTACCAAAATATGTAAAATCATGAAAATATTTAATATCAATATCTGGCAGGTATAAGATAGGTAAGGCTCTCCAGTTGTGACTTTCTTACCGCACACTTGATACATTACTATTTTTCCATCTGTAGTGAAAGCTTCGTCCATCGCAATGCATGATTTTATTTTTGTCGTTAGGGTTGAAGATACAGGGGCCATTTTAGTTAGTTAAAAACACTACATAAACTCACTTGCACTTTACACTGTAAGTACTAAAACTATAGAACTGAATTAAATGAATAACACAACAGTACTGCAACCACTGTTTCGCTTTACTGGATTAGGAGAAAACAAGAGGAAATGTGGGACACACGCATTTTAACTGCTCCCTATAAGAAACAAAGTACCAATTAAAACCTCAAACTGTAGGCATTTACAGACTGTTGTTTGAAAAGTGACATTCCTATTTCATTCAGAAGGGTAGGATTATTCCAGCCGAGAACCATACTTTCTAATTGCTCAGAAAATCCCATTTCCGTATAGGTCTACTAAATTTAAAGTAAAGAGGTCAATAACCTGAAAAGCTATTTAATTTAATCTTTCAACATCTTTCCAGTTTGTTCCTTTATTCCATCTTCTTTTGAAAGGTCGGCTACTTGACACGGATTTTCCCTGGAAGGATTAGGAAGAGGATGGATAAGGTTGCAAATTGCATGGGAACGACTAGTTAAGACGTGTGCAGAACAATAGTTCGAGACAAATCATGTCGTCCTCGTCCCACTCCACCGCATTAAGGCAACGCTACTTTCTGAGTGATTTTTACAATACAAGATAGTTGTATGAGAAAGGTTGCCATTTTTAACTCATATTTACAGTGGGTGGTATGGGGTAAGTCCCTCTATTACTTCCTGGAACTAAGGACGTTTTGTTTCGTTCCGAAATATATCCTTTCTTGGGTAGGTAAAAAGTCTTTTTAAATCTGTGTATTTCGAATTGTAAACTTCCCCAGCACAAGTTTTTTTTTCCTTTTATAGAAGTAAAAATGAATAAAACCCCTAAATATGTAGATTTATGTAATACCAAGCCATAATATGTAATGTGGGGTAAATATGTAAAAATATGTAGTATCAAATTTTGATATATTAATGGTAATTACAAGATTCGGAAAGATTTGTTATTTATATACGGTTAGGTTGAAAGGAATATAATATGTAGCCTAATTAAATAAAAATCCGGTCCCTACTTATAAAATTGTATTAAATTTGTGTACCTTTTCTTGTTTTGCGACCAAGTATTCTTATAGTTCCACACATAAGCTGGAATTGTGGAGTTCATTATGAACATCTGCGTCATGTAGGAGTGATCGTGTGATGTGCTAAGTAATTAAATGCAAATACCTCTTCTGTTATATTTCTCTCTATCACTATTTTACTTCTTCTATGATATTTTTCTTCGAATGCTAGCATCTTTGTATTATTATTGTTTGTTTGTTTCCTTTAATTATTTTTCGAAATTAGGGCGACCACTTTGACAGTGACCATGACAATACACAATATTATCAGGGCAAGTGACCACGGACCGAAGGCCTCGAATTCGATCTCGGGCGGAAGCAAGTGCGTTTTTTGTACAGAGCAGTACTAGTTCGCGTTAGTTGAGGATTCCCCATTCGTCTTCATGGCAGCGAAATCTGACACGAGTGCGTCTGTCTTGGATACGAGATAATGACAAGCCGCGGTTTCATCCCATAACATTATGACGTCAGCCAGTGTGCTTCTTGGTGTACAGCCCCGCACACATTCCCTTTCTTCTTCGCCATGCTATGTAGTAATGGAAAATGTAAGTCCATTTACAGTGAGGTTAACCATTTGCAAGTTAGCCAAGCAAGGCCCGCCACCGCACTCATTCTGTCCCTGTTGGCTCCGCACAGCAGCAGTAGTTCTAACCTAACCTCAAACTTCCTTGACCACAGCATGGGTGTGGTGTGTGGTATTTGTATTTGCCAGAGTTTCTATTGCCCTTACCCTTTCCGCTGGTCATTTCGATGCTAAGGTTTTGCGTCAGGAGGCCGGCCGGCGCGGCGCTCTCTTCTTTTTGCTCTCAGCACCCTCATCGTATATTATCTGCGCGATCACCAAAACAAATAGCAACTACAAACTCGCATTTTTGTCTCTTCATTCTGTATGAAACTTGTGGATGGCTGTACCTTGTAAGAGAGCTACAGTCTGCTAGGCACAGGAGTCCACACCTGTGGAGTAACGGTTAGCGCGTCTGACAGCGAAACCAAGTGGCCCGGGTTCGAATTCCTGTCGGGGCAAGTTACCTGCTTGAAGTTTTTTTTTTTTTTCCGGGGTTGAATTAATTACAAAGTTTTCACGATTACATGCTTATGATAATGTAAAGAAGATGATATGAGAAAGAAAATGTTTAAATTAATGATAATGGTGACCAGATGATATGAGAGTGATGATAATGACGTGAAAAAATACCAAAAAGAAACTGTTTACATTCATAAGATGATGTGAAAGAAAATGGTGAAATTAATGAGGATAAAATGCTACGGAACTGATGATGTGAAGAAGATAGTGGAGTCGCTTATAAAGATGGTGATGATGCGAAAAAGATGGTGAAGATTATGTTAAGATGATTTGTAAAAGTAAATGGTATTATTATTACTATTATTATATATTATTATTATTAATCCCGAAAAGACTAAGTATATGATTATGTCTCGTGACCAGAATATTGTACGAAATGTAAACATCAAAATTGGAGATTTATCCTTTGAAAAGGTGGAAAAATTCAAATACTTTGGAGTACTTTGGAGCAGCAGTAACAAATATAAATGATACTCGGGAGGAAATTAAACACAGAATAAATATGGGAAATGCCTGTTATTGTTCGGTTGATAAGCTTTTATCATCCAGTCTGCTGTCAAAAAATCTGAAAGTTAGAATTTATAAAACAGTTATATTACCGGTTGTTCTTTATGGTTGTGAAACTTGGACTCTCACTTTGAGAGAGGAACAGAGATTAAGGGTGTTTGTGAATAATGTTCTTAGGAAATTATTTGGGACTAAGAGGGATGAAGTTACAGGAGAATGGAGAAAGTTACACAACACAGAACTGCACGCATTGTATTCTTCACCTGGCATAATTAGGAATATTAAATCCAGACGTTTGAGATGGGCAGGGCATGTAGCACGTATGGGCGAATCCAGAAATGCATATAGAGTGTTAGTTGGGAGGCCGGAGTGAAAAGACCTTTAGGAAGGCCGAGACATAGATGAGAGGATAATATTAAAATGGATTTGAGGGAGCTGGGATATGATGATAGAGAATGGATTAATCTTGCTTAGGATAGGGACCAATGGCGGGCTTATGTTAGGGCGGCAATGAACCTCCGGGTTCCTTAAAAGCCAGTAAGTTATTATTAGAATTAGAATTAGCTACGAAATCCCATGAAGGGCAAGGGCCTCCTGACTATGCAGGGTGGCTTGTGAAACAGTTCCCGGTTAGCCACTCCGGGAATGATGGTCACTTTTGTAATGTCATATCTGAAGGGTCCACTGTTCACTAGTCACTGTTTAGGTTGCAAGTCACTTTGTGATTAGTTTCCATTGTTGTCGGTCTTTCGCTGTTCTTGACCATAGATGGCCGAATCTTGCTCTAAGTTCGTCTGCCCATCTTGTCTTCTTTCTTCCAGAGTTCCGTTTGCCAATCCTTGAGTCCCATGTCGTAAGTATGTGTGTCCACCGGTTCGCGTTGAGTCGCATCACGTGTCCTGCCCATTTCTTCTTCAGCTTGTCGGCCGTCTTTGCTGCGTCTTTGAGGTGTGTTTGTCTTCTTATGTCTTCGTTACGTAGTCTATTTGTGAGTGTAATGTTCAGCATCTTCCTCTCCATTTTCCGTTGGCACTTTCTCAGCATGTCCCGCTGTCTTTCAAGTTAATATTATTATTATTATTATTATTATTATTATTATTATTATTATTATTGAATATCCTGTACAGTAGAAAACAGAAGATGATGTGAAAAAATTATGAAGTTAGTAATGGCAAGATTTTGTGGTGGTGGTGGCGGTGGTGGCGGCGGCGGTGGTGGTGGTGGTGGTGGTGGGAAGAATGCGATTATAATATGAAGTTTATGATGTGCGAAATATGGCAAAGATTATGTCTAGAACAGAAGATTGTGATGATAAGATGATATGGAACTGATGTTAGTGATGCTTTGGAGATAATATGAAAAAAGTTATAATGATAATAATAATAATAATAATAATAATAATATTAATAGAGATGATGTGAAGTAAATTTTGGTGTTTGCGGAAAAGATGTAATGAAGACGTTGATAATTTACAATTTACAATTTATTTACAATTTACATTTGAATTTACATTTGGATAGATACCCGAATTGAGCATATGCTCGTGCTCGGGTACAGTCCAGTAGTCTACATAAATTTTACAGGGTTCAAATAATAATGCTGATGATATAAAATAATAGTAACAACAACAACAATAATAATAATAATAATAATAATAATAATAATAATAATATAATAATCGTGACAGAAATTATACAAAGATTGTAATACAAAATAATTCATTAATAATAATAATAATAATAATAATAATAATAATAGTGATAAAACAAAAATATTTACAATAATAAAATAAATACTAAGACGGAGAAAATAAAATATAAAACCACTAGCGAGAGTTAACACAACTTAAATAAGCATATAATAACCGGAAAAAATGCCAAACTCGAAAATCAACAGAAAAGTCCGTTGTATCGCAGACGACAGCAACCGCCGTATTGACATTGTGTTGTGCATTAATGGTAGTAGTGGGGAGCTGAAAGTCTACGTTACTGCCGTTCTCTTCGAATATTCTCGTAAAATCATGGGAAGTTAATGCTGTAAAAACAAAATGTCTACGAGTCAAACTGTTCATTATTACCAGGATAAATACAAATAATACTGAAATATATTAATCGAGTTTCAGTTATAGATCTCTCCTTTTGTGCAAGAGGTATCATATCAAAATATTTTATGAATGGCGGGGAAAATATAAATTTCAATAACTTTCTAGTGACAAGTACAATCAAGTGTATCTGTGGCTATGCTAAGGAATCATTTATTGGAGATATACACTGTTATTAATTAAGAAAATGATCTATTTATATTTATTACAATGTTTTATCTTATAGGTTACATGCATCAGATAAATACAATAAAAATTAGTACCATATAATGCTAGTAACACTTAAAAAAATTATAATAAAAATTATCAAATATCATACAAACATTTTTACTTTATTTTTAAACTTAAGAATGTGTAAATTGCTTAGGTCTGGATTATTTTTCAATACTGAATTGCATAGTCTTGGTCTATAATTCCTACTGTGTCTTAATCCAGCTGTAGTGTGGCATTTAGGTTCTGCCAAAAGAGTTGGGACATTTCTTCTGGTGTTGTGTGTATGTTTTTCAGTTAAAAAATTCATTCGATTTTTGTGAAAATAAGTTAGTAATGTATGTTTATATATTTGCTCAATTTTTAGTACTTGGAATTCAGAATAAATAAATTGTGTCGGATAATCAAGTGGTTTATGCAGACAAATTTTGATGATACGTTTTTGTAATAATATTAATGGAGTTAAGATAGTCTTTGTCATTCCACCCCATCCTATTATTCCGTATTGAATGACTGATTGAAACAAGGCTAGATAAGCAACACGGAGAACATAGATCGGCATATATGCACGAAGGGTTACAAAGTTGTGAATTGTTTTCCGTAATCTATTACATAAATATGTTACATGTTTATTCCATCTCAAATGTTGATCAATGATAACACCTAAGTATTTTACTTGCGTGGATTCTGTCAAGGAAGAGCAATTGCAATCAATCAAGTTTATGTTACTGCAATTGTGTATTTTTAAATTTGTATCCTTATCGAGTTTAATTTTTCTCAGACTAGAAGCCGTTAATGTAAAACGAACTGCAGTTGTTTTTGAAATGTTCAATGAGAGCAAATTTTCATCTAACCATTTCTTAATTATATTTATACCTCTATTAGCATTTAGGTAGGCATCATTCCAATTCGATCCACTAAAAATTACGGCTGTATCATCGGCATATGCAAATATATCTCCAGATGTGTTTCCTATATCAATATTGAGCAAGTCATTGATGTATATTAAAAATAGTAGTGGGCCTAAAACTGTACCTTGTGGCACACCTATATTTATATTACGAATTTCACTGTGTTGGTCGTTAAATTTCGTTAATTGGGATCTGTTGCTCAAGTATGACTTAAATAAATTTAAAGCGATTCCTTTAATACTGTAGGCATGAAGTTTAGAAGTGAGTATATTATGGTCTACAGTATCGAAGGCTTTTTGAATATCTAGAAAAACTCCTAAACATTTTTTACCCGAGTCTAATTCTTTGATAATCCTTGATGTTACGTTCATAATAGCGTCGTCCGTGCTCATGTTAGTACGGAAGCCAAACTGCTTTTGACTTAATATACTGTTTTTTTCTAAGAAATTAATTAGCCTGCTTCTAATACATTTTTCTAATAGTTTAGAGAGACTTGGTAAGAGTGAGATGGGTCTGTAGTTACTGAGATTGTTTCTGTCACCAGATTTGTATATAGGTATTACTACAGCACATTTAAGATCAGTTGGAAATACACCTTGTGATAAACACAAATTAAAGACATGGGTTAGTGGTTTCGATATGGGTTCAATAATCATTTTGAGTGTTCTAGTAGTGATACCATCAACACCCGGAGCCACATTATTTTTTAAAGTTTTAGCAATAGTTATAATTTCTTTATCACTTACGGGAAATATGAACATTGATGATGGTAGTGGTGGTGGTGGTGGTGATGATGATGATGATGATGATGGTGAGGATGATATGATTATATAAAATGTATGGTGGTGAAAATGTATGAAAGATTTTGGTAATATGAAAACAAGAACTGCAGTGTTGATATGAAAAGTGAAAAGGTGAAATAGCCTTAGGAACAGGTAGACGTGGGGCCGGTGTGACTGGCTGACTGCAGTCGGCGTGGTCGTGCTCTTCGTCTGTCGAGGGACCTCTGTCATGAATTATGCATGAGTGGCAAAATCAAACGCGTGCAAGGAGCCTTCACCATGTTTGTTCTGAGGTGTTGTTGCGTGTCTCAAAATGCGTGCACATTCCTGTTCACCCAACGAAAATAATAAGTTGCTTCCTGGATACAACACGGATAGCAATGGGTACATCTCCATACAGTCTTGCGTATAGTGATATGTTGGGACCGGATTTTTATGTAATATCAAGGTGTGAAATATGTACATATTTATGTAAGAAAAATAAGCCGAATATGTGCCAAAATATGTAAAATCATGAAAATATTTAATATCAATATCTGGCGGGTATAGGATAGGTAAGACTCTCCAGTTGTGATTTCATAGAGCACCCGACTTTTTTTACCGCTCACTTGACATATTACTATTTTTCCATCTGTAGTGAAAGCTTCGTCCATCGCAATCCATGATTTTATTTTTGTTGTTACGGTTGAGGATACAGGGGTCATTTTAGTTAAAAGCAGTAGATAAACTCACTTGCACTTTATACTGTAAGTACTAAAGCTAGATAACTGAATGAAATGAATGACACAACAGTACTGTTGTAAGCACTGTTTCGCTTTACTGGATTAGGAGAAAATCAGTGGCGTATACTGGTTTAAGGGCCTGGGCTACCACTGACCCTATTTTTACACAAAATATATTTTAAAGTCCCTATAATAAAATTCCTTACCTATTTATATATGAATTTCAGACGTCTTGATTGGGACGAAAATACTTTGATGACTTCGTCATTGAAATTACAGTTGGGCCGCTTGCGAAGTTTCTGTAGAAATGACTTTTCAATGGACATCAGTGCCAAGCCGGATAAACGTTCTTGTGTATGAGTTGATCTACAGTAGGATTTTATTCTCTTCAACGCAGAAAATGTTCTTTCTACTGATGCTGACGTAGCTGGTATTGTCACAATTAATGTTGCCAATTTAAGGACTTCAGGAATAACTTGGTTCAGCTGGTTTTCATATATGGCAGATAATATTTCATGGATAGGTTTGTTCGAAAAATCAAAGACCTCTGCTGAATATATTACATTTAATTCATTTTTCAAACGTACTTGATCAAAGTGACTGTTATAGGACTGAAATAATTTGTTTAGTGCCTCATTCGGGAAGTTTTCTCTATAAGCAGAAATTTTTTGAGAATCTAGAAGATATGTGAACTGAAGCTTTCCATAATCAGAAAATCTGTCAGTAATTTCCATGTGCATACGATCTAGTATGCTGTAGTACAGCTGCCTGTATTTCAATACATCATCTCCTTTTCTTCGCTTTAATGGTGGTTCCATTGTATTGGCTGAAGAATTTTCATTTTCCATATTACTCCATATGGACGGAAACCCACTACGTCTGAACTCGAATATAGTATTTTTTAACTTTGATACCTCTTGCAAGCAGTATGCTATGTCTAGACTTTTTGTCTGAAGAATATTGTAGAGCACATCTGTATGTGCGAACACTCTATCATAGACTTCAAGAAGAAATATATTCTGAAACTGTGTGAAAAAATACAAATATCCTTGAGCCTGCATAATTACATCATCAACCCAGTTTTCTTCAGAG
Organism: Periplaneta americana; assembly: GCF_040183065.1. Classification (NCBI taxonomy): domain Eukaryota; kingdom Metazoa; phylum Arthropoda; class Insecta; order Blattodea; family Blattidae; genus Periplaneta; species Periplaneta americana. The sequence goes on from NC_091128.1 coordinate 42,873,108, forward strand.
TCATTACAAATGATATTTTCAAAGAAAGCAGTCAGTTGTTCTCTGTATTACTTTACTGTATTTACAAGCCGAAATGTAAAATTGCATGTAGTTGGTGCTACTTTTGGGAGTTTCTTCTTCATAAATTCTTGAGTTTTTCTGATCTTTTAGGAGATGATGAGAAAAATGCAGGATAGGTTTGTTCGAAAAAAAAAATGCGGCATTCTGGAATGGATGAAGTAGTTTGTTGCAAAACTAAATTGAGAACATGGCTGTAACAATGGACAAATAGTGCTTGAGGATACTTTCCTTGAACTTTTGTTTTTAAGCCATTAATATTTCCCGCCATAACTGAAGCACCATCGTATGTCTGTGCAATTAACTTAATGCTGACATTGTATTCTGCTATAACACCTTCCACATGCTGAAACCAAGCAGCAGCAGTTTTGCCCGAACCGACATTTGTGAATCCTATAAACCGTTCTTGAACATTGGCAGTACTATGGACGTATCTTAAAACAGTGGACAATTGACTCTGATTAGAGCAGTCACTTGTTTCATCAACAACAATGGCCGCAAAAGGTGCTTCTTCTATTTCAGATTTTATGTTCTTTATCATAACCCCACTTATAGCAAATATTAAGTCATTATGAATTGCGGGAGAAGTACCACGAAATACTGTTGAACTCTCAAGATGATTGGCCAGTAAATGGTCAAATTCACTTAAGGAACTTAAATATTCAATATAATTTCCTCTATTGTCTGATTCCACACTCTCATTGTGATCCCGAAAAGCCAATTCTTGTTTTCCTAGAAAGCAGACTGCGTTAATAAGATGCAGTAAAATCTCCCGATTTTTTTTCCACAGGAGCATTGTGTTGGTTGATATGTAGAGCTTTTTGCTTATCTTGCTGTAAATCAATTCTTGTCTTCCCAAAGTTTGCAAAGTTCATGCTACTACAAATATGAGCTTTTGATTTGTCGTGTTTTAGGACTGCCGTTCGAAGGGAGTTGATATTAGAAAACCCTCTTTTGACCACACATTAGTTTCGCGGCTAAATAACAAACATGGCCAGCAAAATAGTTTAGACAGTTTAGAACTACCACACAACCAATTCCACTTACCATATGATGTTGAAGTGAAATGGCGTGTGTACTCACGCTGTTTTTCTTTTACGTCCATGGACAAATTTAACTCAGGAGTTGGTTTTTCCATTTTCACAATTTCAACTTCCTCGTTGTATGTACGACGGTTAAAAGGCACTTTTAATAAACCTTCTATTACACAGTCATTTTCAACACAAACCTCTCCAGAAACTTGTTCTGCCATATTTTTCACAATATCATTTAATTGGGAAATTAAAAACTTAATATAACTCTTAGACACTCGAACAAATCACAAATTTAAAATACTGCACTGCAAGAACACAATTACATTCATGAGCTAGCGTGCTAAGCGTACTGTTGCTTCGCGCCTGCGAAGAAACCGATCACGAGAGCGGTAACTCACCCGGCCTTACACTGCACGTTGGAAACAGAAGAGAGCGGGGGGGATGGGCGGTACGGTCACAGGCTACCTCACGTAGCAAGGGGTTTCTCCAGTGATGCCGCCTTGACAACTTGTTTCTTTTCGAGAGCAGAGAGCGCATATAAATCTAACAATTACTGTAATTTTAATTACTGTGGTAAAACTAATAATACAAAATTATTACATTATGTTATATTATAAACTTTTTCTTTTGTAATTTCCTTGGGCTACCGCCGGTAGCCCCGGTAGTCCGCAGAATACACCCCTGGAGAAAATAGGAGATGTGGGACACATGCATTTTAGCTGCTTCCTGTAAGAAACAAGTACCTACTAAAATCTCAACTATAGGCATTTACAAACTGTTGCTTGAAAAGTGACATTCCTGTCTCATTCAAAAGGGTAGGATTATTCCAGCCGAGAACCATAGTTTCTAATTGCTCGGAAAATCCCATTTCCTTATAGGTCTAAATTTAAAGTAAAGATGTCAAGCAATAACCTGAAAAGCTATTTATTTTAATCTTTGAACTTCTTTCCAGTTTATTCCTTTACTCCAGCTTCTTTTCAAAAGTCGGCTACTTTATTGCGGCTCATGTGAGACTTGACACGGGTTTTCCCTGGAAGGATTAGGAAGAGGGTGGGTAAGGTTGTAAATTGCATGGGAACGGCTTGTTAAGACGTGTGCAGAACAATTATAGTTCGAGACAAATCATGTCGTCCTACTCCACCGCATTAAAGCAACGCTACTTTCTGAGTGTTTTTTACAATACAAAGTAGTTGTATGAGAAAGGTTGCCTTTTCTTCACTCATATTTACAGTGGGCGATATGGGGTGAGTGCCTCTATTACTTTCTGGAGCTAAGGACGTTATGTTCCGTCCCGAAATGTATCCTTTCTTGGGTAGATAAAAAGGGTTTTTTTAAATCTGTGTATTTCAAAGTGTAAACTTCCTCAGCAGAAGTATTTTTTCCCATTTTAGAGAAGTAAAAATGAATAAAAACACTAAATATGTAGTGTTATGTAATACCAAACCATAATATGTAATGTGGGATAAATATGTAAAAATATGTAGTATCAAATTTTAATATATTAACGGTAATTACAAGATTCGCAAGTATTTGTTATTTATATACGTTTAGGTTAAAAGGAATATATGTAATTACATAAAAATCCGGTCCCTAGTGATATGAAGAGATACGTATGTAATGATAAAAACACCACTTTATTTGGCTTCAGCTTGTCGACGGCATCATTAACATCAAGGTGTACACCGAATTGATCTATTCTGTTTTAAGATTACTCTGGTCATTTCAACGCCCTTTACTTTGTCCGGATCAATTTCGTCCTTTTGGTCGAATACTGGATCTGCTTTCGGTAGTCGTATGCCATGTATTCATGACTAGTGGCCTTTCCAATTATTCATTTCTATAATAATAATGAGAAAAATGCGCTCGAGTTGAGCATTAATGTCCAAGTTTAGTCTTTGCCATAGTCTGTTATTGGTTTAACTCTCTTCGCACACGTTATGATGTGGTATTTCCTACATCTTTGCCCGCACAGCACACATTTGCAGTCTTCGGTCGGTTCATGGAACTTGTTGTTCACACAGATTTTATGATGAAACCCGTGTATTGCGAGTCTTGTTGTCACGTGTCTCTGGCTCCTACACTCCCTGGTCCAGCTGTCGTCTAGCATGGCTGATGTGGTATCTCCTTCTAGGTCTATCTCCTTCTTCTTCCGGTCTCTTATGCTTACCAGTTCCTGGTAGGGTCCTGTGGATGGTAGCCAGTGCTGCGGTCTGATATCATCTACGAAATATGTCTCTCTCATGAGCTCATATACAAGGCGGGGTGGTGCTGCTTTTCCGACTCCTAGTATCCGTTTCATAAACATAGTCTTGACTTTTTCTATTCTTATCATGTCACCAATCTTGAGTTTTTCCCAAATGAACTCTATTCCGTACGTTATAACTGGCGCTACTACCGTTTTGAATAGTGTCATCGCTGTGCTTGTTGACAGATTGGTTATGTTCGGAATGTTGTATGAGGCTTTGATGGCTGCTGCTGCTCTTTCTTGAACGTGCATGCCGAAAGATGTTGCTGTTGTCTGTAATGTAATTCCCAGGTATTTATATTTCCCTAGAACTTGTAGCGGCTCGTCATATAGGGTTATTCTGTCTTTGGCGCTATTTTTCCGCCCTTTCTGAATGTCATTTGCACTGTCTTCTCACTGTCTTATTCATTTCATTCATAGTTTTCAGCCCAAGGGCAGGTCTTTCACTACAAATCCAGCATTCTCGAATCTTTCCTATTTTCCTCTTAGTCTCCGCATACGATCCATGTAGTTTAATGTTAGCAATCATCTGAATCCATGTCCATCATCCCCGCCGAGGTGGAAGCAGCAATAAGGGAGACAAAGTCAGGGAAATGCGCAGGCGATGATGGCATCTTCAACGAATACCTCAAACTGGGAGGCCAAGACCTAGTACCAATCATTACAAACCTGTTTAATGAGATCCTAAAATCAGTAGAAATACCCAAACTAATGACTAACACGTCTGAAGACCGGATCCACTTAAATGGCCAGCCACTAGAATATGTGGAAGATTATACCTACCTGGGCCAGAACCTGTCCTTCTCCAGCAATTCAGAGAAAGAAATAAAGAGACGAATCAGCATGGAATGGAAGAAGTTCTGGTCTCTAAAGTTCATTCCAAATTCCAGAAGCTAAGCTTAAAGTTGAGATCTTGGAAAAATGTGTATTACCTGTCCTATTGTATGGATGCCAAACCTGGTCCCTAACATCAAAACAGAGGCTATGCTTCAAACCTGCCAACGCAGTATGGAAAGAAAAATCCTGCAACTTTCTCTGAGGAACAAAATAAGGATCGAGGAGCTACGCAACCGTACCGGCATGAAAGACGTCCTAAACACCGCAGAAAGCCTGAAGTGGAAATGGGGAGGGCACGTGGTAAGGATGGACCACAGACAATGGATGTACAGACTGACATTGTGGGATCCCAGGATCGGCAGAAGAAGAGTGGGACGCCAGACAACTAGATGGGCAGATTTCTTCAAGAAGAAGGCAGGACCACATTGGACGAGCAGTACAAGAGACAGACAGCTATGGAGAAATTTAGACGCCACCGTCCTCAGTGTGTAGTGTGGTGCGAATCTTACAAGTGCATATAGTGTTTTCATTGTGTACATAGAACACTCCTTAGGATCGGCTCACCTAACGAGTAAAGTCTAATGAGCCAAGCCCTGTCAATCAGGAGGCCCTTGCCCTTACGGGATCTAGCAGGCTAAATTTATTATGTTATTGTTATTATTATTATTATTATTATCATCATCATCATCATCATCATCTGAATACTCTTTCAAATGTATCACAAGATAGGGGTGCCGTTTGAAATTTAAAAGTGGGGGTGGCTGGGGGTGAAGAACTGAAATCTAATATGCAGTTAAGACTGGTTTTAAACTTCCCCCTCAATATCTAAATTGATGTGTTCTTTGTTTAATTAAATTCAATTTAAATTTAAACTTTGGGGTAACCAATGTTTTTGATCACCCAACATGTGGTCCACTAACATTTATGTTCATCTAATTCTTTGTTCACGCCACTTTTGGTCATTGAAGTTATGTCCACATTAAGTTTCGTTCTCACTATTTTTGGTAAATGCATTTTTTGATCACAATTTATTTTAGCTCACACCATTTTTATTTGGTGATAATGTATTTGTTACAAGTGATAATAGACTGTTCTAGTACAAAGATGGAATTTTTCGCAATAAGTTGGTAATGTTTCTTACAGTTGATGATGTTTCCCTTCAGGTTCCACAATATATAATTTAATTTAATGACTCATTCCACGCAGGTACAATTAAATGCCATCGTTTCTTTTATATTCTTGATATCTGCCAACAATTCTTTCACTTTGCTACTGATGTAATATGTCACGTTTTTATAGGATATCTAGCACTGCCATGACTTTCAGTTGGTTGTAATATTAACACACAATTATTCCTTTATCTCTGAAAACGAGAATGCAATTCTTAAACATAGATGCGTTCTGTTTATTACCCGATCATACACGTTCCAGATTTCAGGTCCAAAACGTGGTAAAAGAACTTGTCTCCTACTTCTGGCTGGACGTTCTATGATAAAAAGTAGTTTCTATGTAAGTTGCACCATTATTTACGATACTTCATCACGGATGGTGTCCAATATGCCATCGGGTATGTCTTCCAAATCGTCCAAAGGGACGAAGGATAAAGCAACGAGTTGTTACAGTGACCGAAAATATGTTACCGAAAATATACGGTGACCGAAATATCTATTACCTACATTCCTCTGCACATTACTTTTATTGCAAGTTATCTTGAACTTCCTGAGCGGGGACAGAGGGGCAGAGGGAAGGAAGCGCGTAACGTGGGTGGAACAAACTGAGTTGTTTGCGCATGCTGCGCATCATAATCTCTTGTCAAGAAACATAGGACTATTTCCTTCACTGCGTACCAGTAGTGGTAACATGGAGCAGCAACCACTGGGTAGTAATTATGGTGAAATCACACCACCGCGGAGAAAAAGTAACGCTGTTATCCACAGCGGAGAAAGAGAAATTATCGCAAATATAATTAAGTGTTGCGAGGAGGAAAAATTAAACAAATGTTTGCTGGAACCTCTTGCTAACGAATGTGAGAGAGCGGCTAAATACTCTGGCAAAAATATTAGTTCCGTGAAGAGAATTAAGAATAATACTGAATTACAACCGATTGAACCTCACACTACCCCGGGAAAGAATAGGTATGTAATGTTTAGAAATTATTGCTGTAATAGTTATGTACAATAGTGTGTGTATACTGTGAGCGACATAATGAATACTGTTGTAAGTTATTATTTTGTTATAGTTCTGCAAAACATACTATTTCATTCCAGAATTAGGACTTGTGTAAAGCTGAAGTGAACGACTTCGATCAACATGTCATTCGGGATACAATTGAAGAATTCTATCTTTTTCAGAAAGTAGTACCTACGATTAAGAAGATAATTCCGAATGGATAATGCCATTGACAAAATAATGATTAATTTTGGATCAAGCGATGAAGATGATGACGATGATGGCGGCAATGATAGGGATATAGATTGTGTATAATTGTAAATTAATGTAATTACAAATAATAAGCCTGTAAAATATTGTTATAAGAATATGTACATATCAGCTGTAGGTGTAAATCGTGTAGGCCTAGATCATGTATAGAAATAGCTGCAGTAACTCCGCCATTGCCGGTCCCCAGCCCGGTTGAGAGGGGAGGAGTGTACACACGATTATATTTAAATACTTACTCATTACAGGTTAATTAAAACCTCCTACGAAACTATGTTCTCCTCTCAAAACCGGAGTATCGTGAGATGATGATGTCTGTATTGAACCAAGTTTTTTTTTTTTACAGTAGAGAGCCGTGAAGTGAAAGAACTAACGTTTTCTGAAAAGAGTCACGTTACCCGAGGGAGGGGCATCCTTACCGTGCCATTACGTTGATGAGTACATGCCGTACCGAGCAGTTCGAAAGACAGACTTAGGGAATGTAAGGTTCAAGATAACTTGCAATAACAATACCTATATGCAAATACCCTTGTTGACGCTGGACCTGCTATGTGTGGACCGAAAGTTGTGGGTGGACGATGTGACGATGACGAAAAGGTGTACGACCATATTTGAAGGGGACAAAGAGAAGTGACCGAAGTGTCTTGGAAGCACAACTTATATATTTTAACATTGATTATATTGATATATTTTTTTTTAGAATCTGCGGTGTTGGCGAGTGTTGGAATTTGAGGATGCAAAGAACCACGCTGGTGGATGAGAGTAAAGGAAGTGTAATATGTATGCTTCATATCTCAGAGTTGTGTAATTTAGATCAGTGATGCTTCGGTATTGTACATACAGATAGTGGCATCACTGGAGAGTGAAATATTTTCATTATTAATAGAGTAACAGGAACGTCCTTTTATCTTTAACAAAATGGAGTGGGTGAGTTCATTCTGAACTCTTTCATATCCTCAGAACCAGTGGCAGTCTGTATGCTTAAAACATGTTGTTTCCATTGCACCGTTTAACTGGCTGAACCTTGCCTATTTGCTAGCAGAAGGTGTAGGGCTTAAACAATTGAGGGCTAGTCGCCATGACAACTGGGTCGGCTGCTGTCATGTCCTGGTGCTGCGACGTCCGAGCCTGGTTTCCTATGAATATTTAGCAGAGAGTGCTGCTGTTCCTGAAGATCGATCTGTGTGCAAGTTGTTGAGAATAACTTAACATTTTGACAAGTGCTGCAGTCAGGCCACTGGGCGTTAACTAGCTGACACATTTTCGACTTGTGCCAGCTGAATCTCATAAATAACAAGTTAGCACTGATTTCCGACACACCTGCATGCTCAGAAATGCAGCTTGACGAACGCAAGCCTGGTGCTACTCGTATTATTATTATTATTATTATTATTATTATTATTATTGTACATACCATTTCGTAGAAATTACGATCTTTGGTTCGTATCTTGCCGAGGACATGGATGTTTGTGCATTGTCTATGCGTGTTCCTTTGTTCTCCTGCACATGAAGGGAGTCCCATTCGCGTATCCAATTAGTGTCGGGGCGAAGCAGTGCCAAGAACCCTACAAATAGCTACGTTGCCATTGTCGTCATCATCATCATCATCATCATCATCATCATCATCATAGACCAAGCAACATATGGAGTCACTCTAAAAAAAAAGTTTGACGAACAGAAATTTGAAGGCTGAGCTCGGTAGAGGAAGAAAGTAACGTGTGTATACCTGGTGTCGTGGTTTTGAATGTATGGCCTTGCTTGACCTTTCAATCAGAGGATCGCTCGCTCTAGTGTTTATACTCACCCCATGCATAAACACATGGAGTGTTGGAGATCGACTTCATTAGTACTGTGTATGTATAGTCCCTTTCGGAAGAGTGAGGTTTATATTATAGATTTCTTACTGACTGGCTTTTAAGGAACCCGGAGATTCATTGTCGCCCTCACATAAGCCCGCCATTGGTTCCTATCCTGAGCAAGATTAATCCAGTCTCTACCATCATATCCCACCTCCCTCAAATCCATTTTAATATTATCCTCCCATTTACGTCTCGGTCTCCCCAAAGGTCTTTTTCCCTCCGGCCTCCCAACTAATATTCTATATGCATTTCTGGATTCGCCCATACGTGCTACATGCCCTGCCCATCGCAAACGTCTGGATTTAATGTTCCTAATTATGTCAGGTGAAGAATACAATGCGTGCAGTTCTGTGTTGTGTAACTTTCTCCATTGTCCTGTAACTTCATCCCTCTTAACTCCAAGTATTTTCCTAAGCATCTTATTCTCAAACATCCTTAACCTATGTTCCTCTCTCAAAGTGATAGTCCAAGTTTCACAACCATAAAGAACAACCGGTAATATATCTGTTTTATAAATTCTAACTTTCAGATTTTTTGACAGCAGACTGGATGATAAAAGCTTCTCAACCGAATAATAACAGGCATTTCCCATATTTATTCGGAGTCTAATTTCCTCCCGAGTGTCATTTATATTTCTTACTGTTGCTGCAAGATATTTGAACTTTTCCACCTCTTCAAAAGATAAATTTCCAATTTTTATATTTCCATTTCGTACAATATTCTGGTCACGAGACATAATCATATACTTTGTCTTTTCGGGATTTACTTCCAAACCTATCTCTCTACTTCCTTCAAGTAAAATTCCCGTGTTTTCCCTAATAGTTTGTGGATTTTCTCCTAACATATTCACGTCATCCGCATAGACAAGCAGCTGATCTAACCCGTTCAATTCCAAACCCTCTCTGTTATGCTGGACTTTCCTAATGGCATACTCTAGAGCAAAGTTAAAAAGTAAAGGTGATAGTGCATCTTGCTTTAGCCTGCAGTGAATTGGAAACGCATCTGACAGAAACTGACCTATACGGACTCTGCCGTACATTTCACTGAGACACATTTTAATTAATCGAACTAGTTTCTTGGGAATACAAAATTCAATAAGAATATCATATAAAACTTCTCTCTTAACCGAATCATATGCGTTTTTGAAATCTATGAATAACTGATGCATTGTACCATTATACTCCCATTTCTTCTCCATTATCTGTCGAATACAAAATATCTGATCAATAGTTGATCTATTACGCCTAAAACCACAATGATGATCCCCAATAATTTCATCTACATATGGAGTTAATCTTCTCAAAACGATATTCGACAAAATTTTGTACGATGTCAACAAAAGTGATATTCCTCGAAAGTTACTACAGTTAGTCTTGTCCCCCTTCTTAAAGATAGATACGATTATGGACTCCTTCCATTGTTCTGGTACAATTTCCTTTTCCCAAATAGCAAGTACAAGTTTATAAATTTCGTTATGTATATTACACACAACATATCATATCGGTTAACTTGCACTGTTTCTTTCCAAGCTACACCTAAACGAGTAGCCTCTATTCCATCCTTGACGTTTTTTTTTCCTCTCTATTCTTTACTCGTTGGTGGTACAGCTTCCTTTTTTTTTTCTTCTTCAATAAAAGTTTCCTTTTTTTCCATCCAGTCCTCAAAATAGGCAAAATTTCTCACGACCCAGTGAATTTCCTGCCACTCTCCAACACTGCTAACACTGACGAAACCTGCATATGTTGGGCACAAGGCTTTTTATAAACATTATTTCCAGCTGTGGGTCGATAGATGGCACAACCTTTCATTTCAGGAAAAAATCAGTCAGGAAACTTTTCAAACGTACTGTAGGTCTACATAAAAAAGTACCTTTTATTTTAAATTGTCGATCATAATCCGTTTTACCACCACATGAACACGAACAAGCAGGGAGCTGAAGGGGAGATGGAATATATGAATCCGTGTTGATTACGAAACCAGCACCCCAACACCGCGTTTAAGGTTGAGTCGGGGGCTGGGCATTGTTCTACATTGGTTGATGGGTTGCTGTTCTCCAAAGTAACGTGAGTTAAAAATTACTGTATACCAGCGAATATGAACAATTCGAGTCAAAGGCAAATTCTCCACCATATCAAAAGACATCTCCCTGAGAAATAGTAAAGTTAGTTAGATAGTCTCCAGTAACACAGTGTGACGTGAAAATATGCTTTATAATACAGGATCATATACGTCGAGGACAGCAGTCAAGTAATGGTCATGAATTGCTGCAATTCATTGCTGATTTTAGACAAGGAAACAGCTTTCATTGCAACTTATACACGTATAGTATTCGATCTGTTACTTATTTATGGCTTTTAGAGAACCAGGAGGTTCATTGCCGCCCTCACGTAAGCCCGTCATCGGTTCCTTAGATCAGGCGTCCTCAACTGACGGTGGCGCTATACTTGTTTTTTTGAAAGATGGGACATGACAGGGCGTTGCGATCGGAAAAAGAGCTGAATGTCACATAGCGTGGTAGGTCTGTTGCTATGGTAACAACGGTTGAGTTGCCAAACTTACCTTTCACACGTGGCGAGTGCTTAATAGCTCTCTTGGCGACATTTATTGTGCACACAATGTTAGCATTGATACGTTTCGAGTTTGATTTTCTGTCGATTTTTGTATTGTTTTCTTACCTTCGCGTCAATTGTCAATAAATGTTTTAACGTCAGCCACCTTAACGTCAATTGCTAGCTTCTATCAGCTGGCAGCGTGGTAGTCCATATTGGCAACATAGCACTGTAGTTCCAAGCTCGGCCGCTTAACTGTCATGTCCCATCTTTCAAAAAATAAATATAGTTACGTGCAGCGTCTCGCCTGCTGTGTAGCGATGTCTGTGCAGGCGCAAGGGCACAGTTCGTTCTTTATAGTACACAGTGGCGGACCAGAAATGTCAGAAGAAGGGATATCCGATAGGCTATCCACGCCATTGAATTTGTTATTATGGGAAGGGTCATTTCTGTTTGCTGAAAAGTCGGGAGTGCCCACGTGTTTGGTTTGTGGTAAAGTTCTGAATAACAGAAGGAACTTCATCCTACAACGATATTATTCGTCCTATCACTCAAATGATTATGAAAAATATAAGGGAGAAGAACGAACCACTCTCATCCAAAAATTACTTATAACTAATGTGTATTATATTAATAATAATAATAATAATAATAATAATAATAATAATAATAAACTAAACATTACACATTCTTTCCCTAACTCTATCGATACAAAACTAATTTTTGCAATTCGTTATCTTAAAGTAAGTTTAATAGCTCATTTGGCATTTACTATGTTTCTAGAAAGGAAAATTTTTGTTAAATATACTGTACAGGAAAATAATTCTCTTATATAGGCTGTAGCTTGATAGAGAATAAGTATTGAATATAGTTTATTAATTTTTATAGTTGTACATATTTGTGGCCTTTATTTTCATGTAATAATTTAGTTTACGGTTGTTGAAAGAAGGAATAATTTTATGCTAAACATAAAATTGAAGAAACTGTTTCTAGCTTCAGGAACTAAATGGGTTGTTAAACTCAGTATATTATTTGGCTGATTCCAGCATATTTAATGTGCTCGGTTTGTTTACTCATTTGTCAGAATAAATGAATGATTGCACGTTTCAAATTCTTTAAGTTATAGGATAAATTTTATTTCGTATATTTCAAATAGAAACACATGGAATGGTGCATAACCAATAGGCTATAAGAGTATAAGGCAGTGATCATCAACTCGCGTATGAACGGGCACGGACGGGCAGTGCTTGGCTCTGCTATCCATTCAAACAAGAGATGTGAGGAGCAGAAAACACTTCACAACGTAGTCCACACTGAAGAAATACAATTTACAGATACATTATACAACTCACAGTAACGAATATGGCAGATACGAAGAGAAGAGCGTGTAGCGTTAATTAAACAATTGAAGGAAAATGAGCTAGAAGTTGTTTAAGATCACAATGTTAGTAAATCGGCTGTGCGACTCAGTTATAAAATTTCACTTGTAATAGTACGATATTATAAACCTTTTAAAGACTGAAAATTTGAAGAATGTTTAATTGCAACTGAAGAACTTTTCTCAAGTGTAGGAGTTTGAATCTATCAGCTTGTCTTCTTCCACCGTGATGCATCCCATTCGAGGTCTAGCCGAGGACGTTCAGGTGCAACTAGTAATTATTTGTCGGTCTGTCATTTGTTGTTCTTTGGCAGTAGATGAGAATACTTATGTAAGCGATAATCCCCAAGTGGAGATTTTTGTAAGAGGCGTTATTGAAGACCTTTAGATTAAGGAGAGCTCTTATATATTGTTCTCATAAAGGATACTACTACTGGTTCCGATATTTTCATGTAGAGGCTGTAGAAATTATTTTGGACTTCCTTGAAATAAACTTACATCCTTGGCAACTAATGGTGCTCCTTCCATAGTTGGAAGTAAAACGGGTGTAATAAGGAATCTAAGGGACGAAGTGAAAAGCGTTAATGTATCCCATGAAGTTATTTCTATTCACTGCATTATACATAAACAGAATTCATGTGCAAAACAAATCAAAATAGTGTTATAGAAGTAGCCCAGTTGGAAAAACCACCAACACAATTATATCGAAAAGTCTCGCTCATTGTCAATTTACGTCTTTCTTGATGAATGCAATTGCGAGTATGGCGATCTGTCATATTATAGTAAAGTGCGGTGACTAAATCGTGGCAAATTATTGAATAGGTTCTTTGAACTAAGGGAGGAAACATCATAGTTCACGGAGAAAGAAGAAAAGTCTGTATCATAAGTGAAATGAAAAAATGAATTTGTGAACTTACCTTCTTAATGGAATTATCTGAATGCTTTAAATTGTTTTCTACAAGGTAAGAACAAGATTATTACAAAGTTATATGACAGAGTGAAGGCGTTTAATATGAAACCACCTCTAAAATAATGGAACGTTAGCTTAACTAAAAGGATAAGTTATAGCACCTTTTTTAAAAACTTATCAACGATATAGGCATACTAGTTTCTTAAGACTTTGGATTTGGAAGAATATATTCACACATCATGACGATCTGCGCCAGGAATTTGATTCGAGATTTAAAGACTAGGAAAATTTTCAATTTGATTTTCAATTATTATTTGTAATTAGAACTTATTGATTTACTTTACGATAGTGAATTGAAGGACAAATATCAAAACAAAAGAAGTTATCTGACTTTTATATGAACTTTTCGTGTCTTAGATTTTCCCGATTGTACAGAATCCATTTTCGGATTCACATATCTGTGCGAACAGTAATTTTTTTCCTATGATGAAGATAAACAAACCATGTCATGGAAGCCAAGTATCGGATCACAGCTTAAAATGTGCTGTCACATTATGCACTATACAAACAATAGTTCCAAAAGTTGAGAAATTGCTGAGGGAAAAGAGGATTAAACAAATCCCGAAAAATCAGTGCTAATGCCAGTGTTGAGTGGACTGAATGGAATTAAATTTCTGCATTACTGTTCCTAGGGTTTTTATGTGTTTTGTTCAACATTTTCCTTAACAGAAGCAGTTTACACTTTTACAGTAATTGTCATGCATTACCCGAATAATTAAAATGAAAAGTGTATTACATTTCTAAAAGTAATTATAAATTTATTAACTTCTAACTTTGTTGAAAATAGGCTACAGTGTTTTTTTTTTTTTTTCAAATTGCTTAAGATAGTTTATTTAGTTATTTCTATTCAGCCCGTGTCTGTTTTCATCAGAAAACAATCATAAACCTATGCAGTAAATTCATATTGTGGTCCCGCCGCTGAACGTCTACCTGCCCTGTTACGACATACCGCGGGCGAGCTGACGACACAGTGCTCTGAGTTGGGGACCACTGGATTAAGGGATACGGACAACGCTTGAATGACTGTACTGGTAGATCGCCACTGAGCCGGTTTCAACTATCATCCCCTCCCCTCCCCTCTCCTGCACAGTAACTGATTCACGTGTAGACTTGTGCACTGTGCAGCTACAGCCAGCACGACTGTGCGATCGGTTGACGACGCCTGCCTTAGATTAATCCCGTCTCTACATCATATTGCACCTCCCTCGAATTCGTGCTGTTACGGCATGGTTGTATCTGTTCATACTTGTCAATATGTTTGTTAGTCATAATCGCACACATATTTAGTAGTTTTCAGAGTTCCAGCTTCGGAGCCGTATTTTTTACAATAATTAATCATTTCCGTAACAACATACTTTTTCACACTGATTGAGTACACTTGTGTCACAGCATTCATACCAAACATTGTATACTTTTTCAATAATTTGGAAACAGCTGTGAACTGAGTACGACATTGAAGTGAACTATGTTATTTTTTTACATAGAATGTGTCTTTTCCTTACTGAGTATGACAGCGATGTCAAGGTCGAAGCACGTAGACGATTCTCGTGCGATGAAGCGCTCACTGGTTGCAATGAATCTGTTCTTCAGGCAGCAACAGTGAGCAAGAAGGGGCGAGCAAAATGAACTCTATTGGCCTTGCACTGCAAGATGAATTAAAGACTTTTAAGTAATAGATAACGTGTTAAATTCATACAAGACAACAAGAAATCAGGAAATGTTTTGTAGAATGCACCTCTCTAATAAATGTAATGAATTATAAAGTAGTAAGTTACAATAAATAATAAACATAACTTCTCCTTAACTTATACAGTTCCAGATAAAAAAAAATGACAGAATTTCAAATTCTTACTCTAACAACACTATGAATTTATAAAACAATTATATTACCGGTTCTTCTGTTTGGTTGTGAAACTTGGACTCTCACTCTGAGAGAGGAACATAGGTTAAGGGTGTTTGAGAATAAGGTGCTTAGGAAAATATTTGTGGCTAAGCGGGATGAAGTTACAGGAGAATGGAGAAAGTTACACAACACAGAACTGCACGCATTGCATTCTTCACCTGACATAATTAGGAACATTAAATCCAGACGTTTGAGATGGGCAGGGCATGTAGCACGTATGGGCGAATCCAGAAATGCATATAGAGTGTTAGTTGGGAGACCGGAGGGAAAAAGACCTTTAGGGAGGCCGAGACGTAGGTGGGAGGATAATATTAAAATGGATTTGAGGGAGGTGGGATATGATGATAGAGACTGGATTAATCTTGCACAGGATAGGGACCGATGGTGGGCTTATGTGAGGGCGGCAATGAACCTTCGGGTTCCTTAAAAGCCATTTGTAAGTAAGTAACAACACTATGAAACACAGGCGAATGCTAATGCTGTTAGTAGCGATGTGATGCCACCTCCCCTTGCTACAGTTATGAGGGCGCTATAAAACTACAAAATTAGCCATTCCGCGCTTCTTCTCTCAGTAATATCTCGACATCGAGAGCGGCTACAGGTCTGTGCAAGCACTCGTTTGTTTCGCAATTTGCGAGTTCTGCAATATTAAAGTGATAATAGATACGTACGATACACTTAGGCTACATAAACCAAAAGAAGTGTAATACCTCAATTCAAAGCTGTATTTTTTAGCTATGGCGACACAGAAAATCCTCACTCCATCATCATCATCATCATCCATTAATTATGAATGGAATATGGACTCGCCGCCTGTTGTGCACCTGGATAGTTTCTGACGAACTAAGTGGTGTACTCTTCTTTGCACGTCATTTTAGAGTCGAGGCGAATAGGGCAAGTTAAGGGAAGATTGAAGACTGAAATGGCCAAAAGTTACAGGTTACCATTAATTTTTTTTTTTTTTTTTTATCTTTTAAGCTATTCAAGCAATAATGACCAATTATTCCACGAAAATGTAGGCCTTTATGTGTCTTGCATATATTCCAAATTAATTTCATTTCTCGCGGATGAATAGTTTTGCTTTATTGCTGAGTTCTTTGAAAGTACAGTGTATTTTTTTCTTCCGTCAACTGCAAACATTGGATTTAATACACATTTTCTCAAAAACTAATATAGGCAGAAGTGAGAATATTTTTACACACATGTTACGAAGCATAAGTTACAATTTGAGGAACAAAGTATCCCATATGTTCGTTACAATAATAAAGAAAAACATATTTGCAGTGTTCAAGTTCTCTATATAGTAAACCCAAGTTTTCAAAACATTTAACATTTACTATGAATCAGTCGTAAGATGTATCAGTATGAATGTTATTACTAGGGATAGGATTTTGGTGAAATTGCATCTTTTTTTCTAGTAAGCTAGAAACATAGCTGCTTAAGTATTTACATGTTATGTGATAAACTGAGTGTTTTAAAACATATTTGTTAGGGCATTTTTTTGCACTTTTTGCCTCTTTCAACTCATAAGAGCATCTTTTGTTTTATTCTGTTATTTTTTAGGTATTTTCATTTAATTTTGGCCATAAATCCCAATTACTAATGTAAAATAATGTTTATTTCCTTTGATATTTTCTCTACATATTTTGTCAATTAATACCCATTTATTTTGTATAATTATTTAATCGTTTTTCTATTTTGTATAATATTTTAATCGTTTTTCTATGCAAATATTGTCATTTTAATGTAGTACATCCCATGTAATGGATCAGTCCAACCATCCCTTCAATACCTGCTAATTCCATATAAGAGTGGCCTTGTGATGGGCTACATGGAAACTACATCAGGTAAAATAATTAATTAAAGTGTACTATTAATATGTAACATTAAATAAACTTAAATGTTGGTACTAGAATTGTATTTAATTACTAGTCTAAATATTAAGTAGTACAAAACCTCTTTTCCTACTAAGTCAATTATGTAAGATCAATTTTTAGAGCATTTTTAAGGGCATTTTTGAAAGATTTTTAGGTCATTAAAATCCTAGCCCTAGTTATTACTCAGTGTAATACTGTGTTATAAGGATCTGTGCAAAATTTGAATCGAATTGGATTTGCAGTTTGTGACAAAGGGTACATTGAAGCCAGCAAAACATCGGTGTGAGAAAAACGGTGTTAAAGGTAAATTTTATTATTGGTGCTAGTTAGTCTAAAATGCCTCAGAACATGACATTTACGAGTATAAGGTCTGATTGATAACTTTAATACATTATATATTTTTTTTATTCAGAAAAAAAACTACATATTTGTTGAAATTAAAAGTAAAAAATATCATTTTTGATCGTTTCGGTCTTCAGCCTTCCTTTAAGAGCCCTGCTATTACTGAAAGCATCCATTTTCGACGGACAGTAGGCTTACATAAAGTCCGTGTACCTTCCCCGTTGTTCAGTCGATCACACTTTAGCCCTGGACTGTTGATTTATTTATCTCGGTATAATTATGTGAACCTGTGACTGAGGATCATCGTAATCGTTTTATAGCGACGTGACCTTTCACCTTGCACACTGCTATTATCAATATATTCATAGACTATGTAAAAGCTCTTTACCTGTTTGTTTTCATGTAAATTTTTAAGTGTTCTGTTTCAACCAGGTGATTGGTGTTAATTGAATCTAATTTGCCAGAAGAGTAGAGGTAAAATAAAATAACCGAAAGAGATTGAAATTACATGTAATACGAAATGGATCCGAGCAAATCATCGGGAAAGGGGTAGCAATTATTCACTTTCAGAGTTATTTTCATAGTTGTGTTTCGCAATTTTAATTGCTAAATTACTCCATGCCTCGTGTTACGTCATGCGCTGTAACGGCTACTCTGCAGATAGAGGAAATCTCCGCCAGCCGCCACCATGGAAGAAATATTTGAGCAGTAATTTTTTTCGAGCAAAAGAAGCAAGAGTTATGGAAATCGTATAAATAAATACTATATAATATCTCATTCCACGGTGTTTTTACATTATCCGTTGTCCAGTATATTTCACTACAAAGTAACTCTGTTCCTTGTTTAATTTTTGACATGAATAACCTATTGTATGTGCGTGGTGCAAAAGAGAAAAATTGTAACATTTTAACTTGAAAGGTTTAAGGCTCATTCACAATGAAAATTAAACATAACGTAAGCGTTAACTTAACGTTACAGTAAAATCAAGACGTCATACCATCATTCACGATGGGAACATAAACATAACAGCAAACATACTTGGTAACCATGGAAACATAACAACGACGCCATTTCCTCATATTCTGTCGTATACTTCAGCGCTCCACGATTGTGTTCTGTTTGCAAATCACGTAGCCCTAAGCATAAGCATGAAACTTTGTAGTTTGCAAACTTCCATGTTAACGTCTTACGGTAATGTTAATGTCAGTGTTTATGTGAATCATTGTGAATGATGCCATTTGGTAGCCTGGGCGCAAACTTCTGTGTTTATGTTACGGTTATGTTTAATTTACATTGTGAATGGGCCTTTACTCTGACGTCACTCATGGTACCATGAAAACATGTGTAAGATGAACATCGCGCTCTTAGTTTTCTACGCGGTCCGTCTCGTTCCATTTTATATTTAATGCATCTCGAGTTTTTTCTCTCTATATTTCATAACAAAGCGTGTTTACTTTTATAAAGGTGATATAAAAGTTATAACCAAATTAATTATGCGTTTGCGTATACAAAAACACTATATATATATATATATATATATATATATATATATATATATATATATATAAACTTTATATTTTTCTAAATTATTAACGTCCACATTCTTCGTTGGAATCGCCCTTCTTCGAGAACTGGCTTCGCGACCGATCCCGATGTCTGCGGAGCGGCCTACCCTCTCCAGGCTCTTGCGTACTGTATGGTTACAATATAAAATCAAATTGTATTTCAGATTTTAAACGCTACACTCTTAGACCAAAAAAAAAAAAAAAAAGACCGGACTCTTGAAGCGTAAATTTTTCCAAGTTCCATTCGGCTGTGCGCCTGATACACAAGACTAAACTCAGAGTAGCAAGGACAAAACCAGCGAGATCCAAGAACATACTCTTATATCGGCAAACAACGGTTTGGACTGTATATGTGTCATAGCTCCGTGGTAAAACTCTGACTTCACACGCAAAAAACCAGGGGTCGTATCCGCCTTCGTATAAGTATATATATTTCTTTCGTTTTATTTTTTTCTCTAGCTGGAAACGAATGATACATTTATTAACGTGCACAGGAGTTGGGATTAGTTGACAAATTAAACAAAAACGTTCATTAATATTGGAGACTTCTTCCTAATTACCCTTGAATTAAAACAGATGCTCAGTTCTTGGATCTTCTCCCTTCTCCATAAGGAGTATTGTTCAGTTACTAAAATTAGTATTAGTAGTAGTAGTAGTAGTAGTAATAATAATAATAATAATAATAGTCTAATAATAGTATTGCACCAACGAGAATAATAACAATAATACTATTCATCATCATCATCATCATTAGCCTTCAAGTGTTAGACCCCAGTGGATCTGTTACGGTCTCTTGCCAGCATTTCCTAGGTCGTCCTAAATTTCTTCGACCTCTTGGGACATACGACAAAACCTCCTCTTGACATCTGTCTGCCACTGAAGCCTGTATTGCTGCAGATAATGGACAATAGAGTCAATCTTTAATTTCTTCAGAATATCTACGTGCCGATGATGGTCGAGAAGGGAGTATCCAGCAGTTTTTCTCATGAATCTCATTTCGGCAGTTGTTAGTCGTTTATACTATTCACAGTAATACAAACACGAGAATAATAATAATAATAATAATAATAATAATAATAATAATAATCATGTTATTGCAGAAACGAGATGAATAATGTTAAAGACAAAACCAATGCGTTCCAGATATACGCTACACTCGTAAATAGTGCCGTTACATATCTGCTTTGTAATAGCCCAGATCATATATAGATTGTTCATTCCTGTGTTAAAATCGGTTGCACTTTGAAGAGAACAACCGCCAGGATCGCCACACATCCGCCGTAAACGAACACGAGATGGCAGTACAGTCGCTAATGCAATTAAAATGGGAGTTACGACGTGACTCCTTATGTAACAACTAGATAGCATAATAAACTTGACAAAAGTTGTTACCGTCAAAGCCTATAACGCAGAGCAATCTGGGTATATATGATCTAGGGTAATAGCTCCGTGGTAACAGCCTTGCTTCTTGTGTAGGTGATTCAAGGTCGTGTACCCCGTAAGGACGTCAGATGTTTATTTCTATATTGATGTGTAATTCATTTAGAACTTCTGAAAACAAACATAGTTCTGCGCACATGTAACTGCGCATATTAAAAGTGAAATAACCATTCTCTCTTGTAATTATTAGGGATAGCATGGCTGACAGAAGACATAGGCCAGATACGTGTAGACAAACAAGCTCTTCTCTCTCTTGTGAGGGAGGCCTGATTTTCCGCTACTGAGGCAGGTAGGCGACTAGGAATGCAGGATTCTTCAACTAGAAGATGGGCGAGATTATCCAGAGAAGAAATTGAACATTGTCAGCCAGGTTCTGGTAGAAGAAGTGTTTCAACTCGTGCACAGGACTCTGCTTTAGTTGCAGAAGTAGAAGCGAACCTGCATCAATCTGCTTCTTCAATTAAAGTAAATGCCCGTTTCCCTGGATCTTCTCGCACTGTCATAAGGCGTCTGCGGGACGTAGGACATTATCCAAGAGTGACAGCACAGATTATTCCGCTTTGCATTTGCAGAGGAAAATGTTAATTTCGATTGAAATAAGGTAATATTTTCAGACGAAGTTACTTTTTCCTCTGACAATTGCGGGCGGCAAATAGTCCACCGTTCACGGGGATCCCGATATGATCCTACGCATGTGACAACTCGCTTTCGCAGTGGCCATGTGTCTTTTCCATGTTGGAGCTGGATGTCCAGTGACAGTCTAGGTGTTCTATGGCGGCTCGACGGAAATCTTAATGCCCAACAATATAAGGTCTTATTGGAAAATGTTATGCTTCCCTCTGTACGGATGATATATCCTGATGATGATGATATATTTCAACAGGATAATCATCGTGTTCACACATGTGTCGAGGTCATGAGATGATTTTCAGAGAGGCCATATATCAGACTGATAGCATGACCTCCCTGTTCACCAGATCTGAATGTCCTAGAAAATGTGTGGTCGGAGGTGAAGAAAACTGTGAACGCGATGATAAATATAATGCCACGTCAGCCAACCACAAAAGATGCACTCTGGGATCGTGTATCTTCACGTCGACAGTACCTGAGACGCCTGATCGCATCCATACCCCGTAGGATGCAGGCGGTTATAGATGCGGAGGGATTACATACCCGGTGTTGAATTTTTTGTCTATTTTGATTTTTGTTTATTGGTCTCCGAGATGTATTTCTTTATTTTGTTTAATACACAGAAAAGGATTATGTTTGTTTACTCCTATCCAAGGAGGATTTCTTTTACTTAAGGTGTATTTTTGTTTATTTCTATCCGAGAAGATTTCGTTTAGTCTCTTTAAATACAAGGTACAAGGGAAAGGATTGCTATTATGTATCTAACTTGCCCTTTGTAAATATTTAACTTTCTGTTAAATATTTCATAATACTGGTTATTATCAGTATACAAGAAGTAAAAAATGCGAATGAAAAAAAAAAAAACAAAGTATAGACTGAGATTTGAACTCGAAACCTTTCGAATACAAGACTACAATGCTACCGACTGCGCTATGCGAGAAACGATGGATCTTTCCTTTAAGAAGTATGTTATATAATCATCATCTAGTGGTGACAGTGGAGTGTTGGAAACATTTACGACAGAAGAAAGTCGTCCGCGTGTATATCATGCTATGGCGAATGCACCCGAAGTCTTCCGAATCGGGCATAGAATCTTGAGCCCGGTCATTTTTTTTTTTTTTGTCTAAGAGTGTACATTAAAAATACGGACTGCACTACACATGCTTAAAGCATAATAGCCTATACCCAATTTTAAAAACTTGTCTCTCTTTCAAAACGTACATTTAAACAGGGTAAATAAAATGAACTGCTAGTTGATTGGGCAATGACGTCAGCAACTGTGTAGCTAGTTTTAATGAGTGCATTGATTCTACAGAATCAAAAGTCTAAAACCATATAAATATCTTCCATATGTTTGATTTTCGATTACTATTGGTGTTACCAGTATTTTGGAAGACCAAATGCTCTACCAGTGACACATTCGATTCTAGCCCTCAGCTATCTCAAAAGCCGCCATTTTTAATGCAACTTCGAAATTTTAAATGGAAAGGGGGTCATGTAGGTACTCAGAATCATGTGAAATTTTCTGAGAGGAAAAAATTGTGCAATCCGTTTTGAAATATCTCTAATCGCTTTTAAGTTATTATTAAAGATAACTGTCATAATGACACAAACATTGGTTACTGCATCTACAGATATTTTATAACATGGTACAGTACTAAGGAGGCTTTGGAAAAGGTATTTTTATGCAATTCTTGTAATTAACTTTTCCTGCTTTACTGTTTGGTTAACATGTGACAGTTTCAATGCATTGTTGTGATTATTTGAAGCTTTCCTATAAGAAGTTCCTTGATTTTCGTTATGGCATTATCGAAAGAGGAAAGAATTGATATCAGTCTTCATTTTGGCAGGTTAAGTCACAGCAATGTTGCAGCAGATTGAACGAACAGTTCTCTAGCTAGCTTACGAAACTGGTTTTTGCTACTCACTGTAGCTCCTCAAATTCATCACAACACCGGGTAGGCACAGGTAGCTAAAACTTCATTCCAAATCGCGAGTTCAAGGTATGACAACTATTGCGAGATACGATATAGGCTTAATAAATATACAGTGCGAAACGTTCAGGCGATTGTCGCCTTGTTACTTAAAGCTGTTGGTTTTGCAATAATGACTTAGTTCCGTGGTGGTTGTAGAGTATAAAAAGTCTTGTTTATGCACTTTTTTCAACACATTGAATTTACTGATATGTGAACGGTAATGATTGACAAGTTGTAATTTTCAAGGCAGAACTTCTAACACACTGTAGGGCAATAGCCTTACTACTACTACTACTACTACTACTACTACTACTACTACTACTACTACTACTACTACTACTGCTACAGGTTAGCAGTTGTGTATTTTATTACTAACTACGAGAAACAAAATATACGTACGCAATCACAGCTTTATATCGCAATGTAAATACAACTGTTCTGTCAGTGGTGATTCCTGATCGAAATGTTTGGGGCGTGGGTGTCAAAACTTTTTGTACAAGTAATTAAGGACCTATTATAGTTATTATAAGTAGTAGCAGCAGCAGTTTTATTTTACCTGGCAGAGTTAAGGCCATATGCATTATTTTGTTGATTTGATTATCGTTGAAGTGCATTTCCTCAGCTCCAAATTTCCAATTGCAAAACCAATTTCGAGAAAATGCAAATCTTAAACATTACTTCCTGAGTCAACTCGCTCGGTTTTTTTATTTGTATGTTTGATTACTTGTATATCCCACATCCTACCGACCGTCGTTGGTCACAAGTTCTGTATATCCCACATCCTACCGACCGTCGTTGGTCACAAGTTCTGTGTATCGCAAGCAAAAATCTATAACGCGATCTCCTGCGGTGCCTCAATGGTCAGATCTTCAATCTGTCACGCAGGTGGTCCGGGTTCGAGTCCCGGCCAGATTTGCAATTTTTTTTTACTGAAAGGTCGCAGTTAGGTTTTTCTCGGGGTCCTCCCGTTTTCTCATGTTAGTTATATACATCGTTCAGTCAACAGCTCTCTATTCTGTTACCATTCCATAGCATTCCCCGAACGCCGGCTGGCGAAGTACGAAGGGAGCTGGCCTAGGGACGAGTAAGTTGTCTGCTGGAAATCTGGGTACGCAGTAAACCATTCGCATGTAATGCTCCTAATACTTCATCATCTAGATATCACACAGTGTTCCTATTGACATTAATTTCATGCTACAACAACCCCCCAAGTGGAAATGTTTCCTTGTTAGTATAGTGAGCCGTTGAGGGTTTGGGAATGCGCTAAGTTGAGGCTTAGTGCAATAAATTTAATAAGGTCGCAGTGCTGGGTCATATTGCTCCACTTCTTCAAATTCAATTCAGTTCAACCTCGCTATCAACTATAACAGGGCAGTACAGTACGATTATTTAGTCCTGACAGTCGCCGGCGATCTGCGCCTGGGTCAGGCGAGTCCATTTAGTTCCGCCAAGGGGTGTTTGGGTTATTCACTATCTTGCCTTCTGAGCGATAGGATGTCATGCGTGCGGTAGAGAGGTATGTTTCTAGTACAATTAAGTTGTACTGCATTCCTTTACCGACCTCTCGCCCTATCTCTACCCTCGAACTCTCCCTACTCCTCCTATTACTTCCCCTCTTTCGCGTCGCTGAGCTGTCAGGACTAAATAATCGGTCTGTAATAATATGCACAGTAAAGTATCTACTCGTATATTCCGTATTCCTACCAAATATGACCTTAGTCTTACGCTGTACTGTTAGTAATTTGTTAATGAATTAATGTGGAAAAAAAAGAAAACTTTTGTACTTAGAGCTTGGTTATGCTACAGCCGTAGTCGTGGGGCGGGGGGTTCAGGCTTCGATGCGCTCTGCGTTGAATCACATTCAGGTTACGTTGGCCGGCATTGATTTATTCCCTTTAAAAGAGACAGGGGAATCGTAGCCTGGGGTAGGGCTCTCCTAATTGGCAGTAGATTGTTTTCTTGTCTGCATAGGATGTGCCAAATGTGAGTTCCATTTCTGTCTGCAGGATTCCAGACGTGCTCTCAGTAGGTAGAGAAAACACTTGCCCACAGAGTTAGTTGCAATTGTACAGTTTCAGAAAAAGCAATAGCTCCTTGTGTGGAAGAATTCTAAGGAAGATTTCCGTTGCTGTAAATAATGTGGAAACACGATGTTTCAAGTTATGAGTGTTATGCTGTTCTAATATCTATCCAAGGCAAGAATCGTACTAGACCAAACCAATGTGACGTCACTGACTGATCTGTGATTGGTTGAAAACCAGTGTTGATATACGACATAAAATATCCAATAAATGTTTCATTTTAACTAACGTTTTTAAACATATGTCAATTCAAATCAGTCCAGTGTAATTAACCATTATTCTAGATTAAAAGAAACCTAATGTAGCCATACCTTAATGTATACCGGTACTTGATCTTTTCTGTTTACCAGGGCGTAGTGATACAGGGACATCATTTTATTTTTACTTCAATTTTCATTGTACCTGAGTTTTTGAATGTACTTCAATCCCACCCCCTCTAGTAGTAAACTTGCAACCGTCCTCCACGCAGAACCATGGACGCGTATGCAGTCAAAGTCGCTTTACGATCATAGTAAACAGTACTGAGTTGCTGAGTATAGTACGTTCCACAAATATGTTCGCGTTTTTCAGTTACGAAAGAGCTTTCAATATTGAATCATATTTTGGCACAAGTACTGTCGTCCGTTTGCGTACGTCGCATCCCAATTTCCTCCACCCGCTTCTGCTCGCCCCTCTGTAAAGGCTAGTGGCTGGGCTGTCTTAGCTCTTTTCTGAAAACATTAATTTCTGTTAGGAATTGGACGTCTACGTAATATTATACAATTGTTTAAAAGAACTTAAATAAAGAGCCTCGTTAAGTAATTAACTGTCACGTGATTTCCCCTCTTTCTACGACCCTACGACATAACCACTTGGACGGACAGTAGATAGCATGTCTGAGTCATTTTATCTTTTCGGATCGGGCAGAAGTGAAAGTTGAATTTAAAGTATGTAATGTACTCTTTTATAGAGTAGGTACAGAATTATTTCAACATGAGTTACTAGTACGAAGGACGAAACTGGTAATTGGAATTAGTACATCAGTCTATAGTGCGATAATATGCACAAGGGGACTGAAGCCTGTAACGAAATGAACAGCCACCATTTTCAAAAATGTGTTTAAATATCCATATTATGATTATTTTTCAATCTAACTTCATTCTCTAAATCAGGCATGTCAAAAACGAGGCACTGAATGTGCAGTATACGTGCACGGGATCGTCTGTCTGTGCAGATTGCGTCATTCACGCGCTGCTCTTACCAGTTCTTAGCTGGAGGGGTGTACAAGAATCTATTCTGCGCTTCTGGTGTTGGATTAAAAATTAAATATAAATTACTGGAAGTATATCAACATGATACAGTGACGTGACATGGAAAATTTGCCATTATATTTTTCCAGAAAATATTCCCGTCTTTGCAAATAGTTTCTTTCTTGCTCCCTTACAACCTCAAGAGCCTCACAGGTATTCCTCGCTCAGTAGTTTCATAACTTAACAGCTTATCAAATGGAAGTCGTAAGTCGTTTAACCTTTGACAGCAGTGTGAGAAGAAACTCACGTTTGCCTTGCCTTGACAATAGGCCTGCTGATTAAGAAATAAGCGTTGTCCAATATATTCTGAAAACTTTACTAACCTAATCTAAACTGCCACAACATTATTAGCTTGACATGGGCTGATGAAATCCTACAGTTTTAAAATAATTATTAGCTATATTTGATTCAGGAAAAATCAATAATTATTTTCTATGATTCCTGATTTGTCGTCTTCGTTATGTCTGCGGACTCACGTTATTTTTCGTAACGCGTTCACATTCACAGGTCAATCATTCACCATACTCAAAACAAGTGTAAAGTTCTACATTGTACTCAATGTGGTTTGTGATTTTCTAAGAAAATTAATTATTTTCAAATCCTGATCGCTTTTGAATTGCGCGTGTACAGTTTTTTGAGCGAATGTAATACAAAAGTACGCATTGAATAAATGGTAGTATTTGAGCAGCAAATAATTCATCCAGCTATCAGAATAAGAGGTGATTTTATAATTTTATAAAACTTGGCTACATAAATTAAAAAAATAGTTAATAATAATAATAATAATAATAATAATAATAATAATAATAATAATAATGAAAGAAATGCAGGAACATTTATAAATTGAAGGGAAACCAGCATAGGCCTATGTAATCATAATGTAGTTATAATAATTAATAATAATAATAATAATAATAATAATAATAACAAAAAGTAAAAATTCACGTCTGATAAAAGCAGACTGCTCACAATGTGTTCCAAAATAGACTATAATATAATATAGTAAGCTAAACATTGAAAAAATGTTACCCTAAAATCAATTAGCCTTGGAATGATATGTCATACAATTACATATTCCTTTAATAAATATTAAAAAGCACAAAATTTGAATTATTAAGTGAACTAACATTAACATCTCTCTTAGAAAAAAGTAATTTTATTTTTACTAACATTTCAACATTTCTAATATTAACCTGGTTATACCTTTGGATTAACGGTTGAGAACCGGAAACACCGTGCGCTACCCCCTTCCACGACTGGTGTTTCGATGATACTGGCGTAAAATACAAACAAATCACTTTACTAGGTATAGGAGGAGAGAAAAGTAGTACATCCATTTACGTAAACTAGGAAATATCGCGATTTTGTTTCATAATTTTCATTAGATTTTTGTTTAATCAAAATACAGTATTGTATTAACAATAAGTGTTTTTACTCACGAACTAAGCTATCCATGCAGATGTATTCATTATGCAGTGTATATTATACTGTCTACAGCATATTAACGTACAATTTAGAGCAGGCATGTCAAAACCCTGTACATTGTGCAATCGCGCACATTGTGCAGCGGTCTCTGTGCACTGTGTGTTTCCTATTCCCCTACCTGGAGGGAGTGAGTCGGCGTGGAGGGGAGCGCGACAGAGCTGTACAATTCTGTACCTGCAGTAGCAGATAAGTTATCGTTCCAGGAACACAGTACAGTATGTCCTGCAACCCAGAAAAACAAAAATCCTCCAGTCGATTCAATCCCGACTGGCGCTATATGTTTCTTAGTGCAGAATATCGTGGAGATGCACAGTGTTTAGTCTGCAAGAAACAAATGGTATGTAAGAAATTCATTGTTCAGCGACATTATGAAATGCACCATGAAGTGGATTATAAAAGTTGCCAAGGCGAAGAGAGGATAAAATTCATTTCTCACCTTTCAGAAGACGTAAGTACAATTTAGAGGACTTAAATATTTTGTATAATTTTCTACACTTTATTTATACTTTTAGGCATAAACTAAATAAACGTTAATAATTGCTAATTAGTCTATATTAATTGCTTTCAGAATGCTACTAACACTGTTGACTTACAACCTAATCATCATGAAAGCTGCGTACGTGTTAGTTATGAATTATCTTTGAAAATCGCAAAGAAATGTCGTCCGTTTATAGAAGGGGAATTCATTAGTGTATTACCGATGCAGTGCATATAATGTCCCCTAAGAAAGTTAAGAAATACAGCTCGATACCTTTGTCGAGAAATACTGTATCTAGCAGAATAAACGATCTTGCCTAAGACTCAGAACGTCAATTGAAAAGCCTGTGTAATAATTTCGTTTCTTTTTCGCTGGCTACTGATGAGAGCACTGACGTATGTGATACGGCTCAGCTTGTATTTAATATAGAAGTGGATGGAAACTTAGAAATTACGGAGGAATTTTTAGACTTAATTCCTCTGAAAAATACAACAACAGGTGAAGATATTTTCAACGGAATCGTAAAATCCATTGTGTTGGGATAAATTGACGTCCGTCACAACTGATGGTGCCCTTTCTATGACTGGAGAGAAGAAAGATTTCGTAGGATTATTAAAACGGCATCTTGAATTAAATAATTTCAAACGTAACATAATAACTATTCATTGTGTTATCCACCAAGAAGCCTTATGTGCTAAACGTGCAAATATTAAACATGTGATGGATGTAGTATTGAAATGTGTGAATTTCATAAGGTCACATGCTCTAAATCACAGACAATTCAAGGACTTTTTGGAATCAATTGAATGTGACTACATGGATGTTCCATATCATTGTGAAGTTCGGTGGCTGAGTCGCGCAAAAACTCTCGAAATATTTTTCAATTTGAGAGAGTACATTTCGGAATTTATGCTTGGGACGGGCAAAAATATTCCTGAATTAGACGATCCTACATGGGTTCAGGACTTGGCTTTCTTGGTGGACCTCACGACACATTTGAATGATTTAAACTTAAAACTACAAGGGAAAGATAAACTGATTTGTGATATTAATGATGCAGTGAAAGCATTTAAACTTATGATTTCCTTACGGAAAACACAAATAGAGAATCACAATTTTACCCATTTTCCCTATCTTCGGTCGCTGAATGCAAGAGTGGACGTCCAGAAATACATAGCCATTTTGAGCAGTGTGAAAGATGAATTTGACAATAGATTTCATGACTTGGAGGTGCTGCAATTGAAGTTGGAACTCTTCACTATGCCATACTCTGCAAAGCCTTTGGACGTTCCTTCCAGTTTGCAACTTGAACTAATCGACTTACAATGTAATTCAGAACTTACAAAAATCTACATTAATAAAGATATCAGTGGATTTTACAAGGCACTTGAACGAACACGCTACCCACAATTTCATAGATTTGCAGCAGAAATGATTTATATATTTTCCAGCACTTATACTTGCGAACAGTTTTTTTCCCTGATGAAGCAAAATAAATCTAGAGAGAGAGCCCGACTTTCAGATGAAAATCTCCGCTCTGTAGTGAGACTTTCTACAGCTAATAAAATAGTGCCAGATAATAGAAAGAATAGTATCTGCAAAAGTAAACATTGTGCCTGATAATGAAGCATCCTCATCCAAGTCGGACCAGTAAATACTGTGTTCACAATAGGCCTACGTAATTTGTGTTTCATTGTATCTTCAAATTTACAGTAGTAAAAATTCTTAAAAGATCAATTTGAAACTTTTTTCTAAGAGAGATGTTAATGTTAGTTCACTTAATAATTCAAATTTTGTGCTTTTTAATATTTATTAAAGGAATATGTAATTGTATGACATATCATTCCAAGGCTAATTGATTTTAGGGTAACATTTTTTTCAATGTTTAGCTTATTATATTATATTATAGTCTATTTTGGAACACATTGAGAGCAGTCTGTTTTTTTCAGACGTGAATTTTTACTTTTTGTTATTATTATTATTATTATTATTATTATTAGTATTATTATTAATTATTATAACTACATTATGATTACATAGGCCTATGCTGGTTTCCCTTCAATTTATAAATGTTCCTGCATTTTCTTTCATCATTATTATTATTATTATTATTATTATTATTATTGTTATTGTTGTTATTATAATGGAGATTAGTATACGAGGTATATACAGGATTTTATCATATTACAGAATTCTGTCAGAAAGGTTATAAATATTCTTCCCGAATGACGACAGATAACAGGGCTCATATGGATCTTGGCTTGGATAGATAATATATTAGTCTATGTATAGAGGAAGCCTGTTGTTGGAACCATGGCAAGTTATGCATGGTGTTGGGGATGAACGTTCTTAATAGGGTTTCTCTCTCTCCCTCATTTACAATAAAAGTTGAATTATTCAGGAGTTTGGATTCAGTTTTTTCATTGCTTGTAAAAAAATATATAATCTAGTATAGTATGAGAAACTTCACAAGGTTTTGAGATTAGGTTATCATGACGAAAATGAAAAGAAATCCTAATCTTAACTGCTTAACAACGTGTAATTAAGATGAAACACGGTAATTAATTGTAAATACTGGTACAGATGTATGGTATATTATAACCCCTGCGGCGGTTGAGTGGTCAGACCTCTGACCTGTCACGTAGGCGGGTCGTGTTCGAGTCCTGGTCAGGTCTGGGATTTTTCATTGAAAAATCCATAGTGACACTTGTGGCGGACAAGGTCGCAGTTGCGGTTTCTCTCGGGGTTCTCCAGTTTTTCCCCATATTAGGCATTTACGTCATTCCGTCACCATTTCTGCATTTCGTCATCATTCCATAGCATTCCCTGGTCGCTGGCTGGCGACGCACGGAGGGGGCTGGCCTAGAGACGAGGGGGGTTGCCTGTTGGACAGCTGGATACGCAGTGAACCTTGGTGCGTTTGGGAATTCACCTAGCTTGAGGATTAGCGCAATAGATCGTGAAAATTGCAGTGCTGGGTCGTAGTGCTCCCTCCCGATATTCCAAGGTAGCAAACCTGGCTTTCAGTGCTTTCTTGTAGGTTGGTTTAGCGTGTAATTCAACTGTAACAAATCATAGCTATCCAAGGCATTCTTTAACGAGTTACGGTTTTGTGTCTGCAGTCGTGAAATAGTCTTATTGATTATTATGTATGCGACAGAGAATTTGCCAACGTCCTGAAAAGATTTAAAATTGTAAATAATTTGAGGTATGAACCCTGTTATCTGTCGTCATTCGGGAAGAAATTTATAACCTTTCTGACATAATTTTGTAATATGATAAAATTTTGTGTAGGCTTACACCTCGTGTAATCTCCATTACTAAAACTTACCTACGTTCGTTTCACAAGCATTATTATGACAACATGTACTCATTTCCTTTAGTAGAAGCTTCTGTTCATACAGGCATTATGGAAATACAGTATTTTGTGGACATTTCCTTTAGTAAAAGTTTACGTTCGTATTAAGGAGCGTACACACTTAGCGAACGAACAACGAACGAACGACAAACGAATGCATTCGATGATTGAAATTGGAACGTGTGTACTTCGCAGCAAAGGCAAACCGATCGTTTGGTTTGCCTTCGGAAGTGATCCGTCGCTTGTCGGTACATCAAAGGAAGTTGGTATTCGTTGTGGACGGGATTTGCCACTAGTTTGTAGTTCGTAGCAGAATGCAGCGCTTAGTTCAATTTCACCAACAGGATGTCGAAACTGGAGTGGACGGAAGACGCTGTTATAAATCTTATTAATGCATATAGGGAGCAGGAAATTTTATGGAATTGCAAGCATCCTACTTACCACAAATAAAGTAAGAAAACATGATGCTTGGGAAGTTATTAGAAAGATGTTCAGCTGTAAAGTAGGCGAGTCAAACACATGCAAAATTTGAAAATTATTTTTGTTTATTTATTTTCAGTGGATGCATATTTGTTGTTTAATGTAGGGAGCAGAAGTCAAAAAGAAAATTGAGTCCCTACTGACATCATTCCGGAGGAAAAGACAGAAATTCACAAAAAAATCTGGAATGAGGGGTGACGAAGTGGAACTTGGTTCGCGTATAAATAGGGCCTATATCGACCCTCTCAAGTACTAACATTGTAACTCAATTTTTTATGGTTTTGAGTTGTCCTAGTTTATATGGTCTTAAATTGTTTCTTTTTCTCCCAATACTATCATTTTATAGCTCTAAACCTTCCCAATTGTATGGAAAATCTTATTGTTACTCTACATTTTTGTATACATTAATTTACACGATCATTTTAAAACTTCATTTTCATCTCCTGAAAAATGTAAAAAATGAGTTACAATGTTAGTACTTGGGAGGGTCGATATGTCGTTCCTTTTGGACAAATTCAAGCCCAGAAAAAACAAAGTTCCAATCTTGTGCACACAAAATAAATTATTGGCACTGAAAAGTGCCTTTTCGTAAGCATGATGTGCATTCGACAAACACAGACAAATCTCTCTTTTTAGTATTTTAAGATAATTATTGTCAGTGAGGTATCCGTATATTGTAACTTTCCCCTGTCTTGCAGTTTTACCTTAATAAAATCTTCCAGTTCCTCAATTACATCTGTATATGCTTCTAGAACAATCCTGGTGGTAATCAGCTGTTGCGACACTTTGAATAAATACATTAAACTTGTATACGAATCTCCTGTAGCAAGATATCGAAGTGTTAATGCTAGACTTTCCTGAATAGATATTGCTTCTCGCCAGCCTGTGTCTTTCTTGGAAATTTTTGGTCCTATTTTGCAAAGTGATATTTCGAAGTCTGTTTCTGAAATGGGACAGAACTTGTGAAACTGTCCCGATTCCATTCGACGTGAATCATTAAGCAAGTCATTGCCTCTATATTGATTGCGACTTTCGTAGAGTGGCGTCTGCCACCATCACCTTTTGGTTTTTAACTTTCTTTTTGTTAAATTGCCTATAATAACAACGGGTGCACTTGCTATAATTATATTTTCGTCTGCCTTTATTGCGGATAATAAGCGAACGTGAATGTTTTCTGACCATTTGCTGATAATTTGTACGTTGTTCCAAACAGCGAACGAACAACGAAGTTTTGCTTCATCATTCGTTCGTTGTTCGATCGCCAAGTGTGTACGCACCTTTACAGTCTTATGACAACAGTTTGCAAGCGTCTCCTTTAATAAAATTTAAGTTCTTATTACAGCCATATAACATTTTGCACGTATCTGCTTCACTAAGTTTACGTTCGTGTTACAAAACGGCGAGATTCGTTTGTTTGCAGTTGGACAGAAGATTTACGCAGAAGTTGAAAAGAGCTGACCAGCCGGGCTGGCCACCTGTGCCGCCGCCGCCGTGTGTTATGGTAAGTCGGTGAAAACACTTCGCGGCTGCACATCCGCCCCGCGCGGCCTCATAATCGATTCCGCCCCGGCACTGCTCCGTCTTGACACAAGCAACGAATTCATTCAAGCAGTGCGTCATATTGGGAGCCCAGCGACAGGCTGCGAGGAGGCAAGGGATTGTTCTCAATGTCGTGACTTGTACAGCATCTCTAACGCTCATACTACGGTGTAGAGTGAACTCCCAACACACGTAGGTTATAAGTAGGCACCGGATTTTTATGTAATATCAAGGTGTGAAATATATACATATTTATGTAAGAAAAATAAGCTGAATATATACCAAAATATATAAAGTCATGAAAATATTTAATATCAATATCTGGCAGGTATAAGATAGTTAAGACCAGACGTCTCCAAAAGCGTACTTGCGAGTAAGCCCCTGAACGGAACCTAAGCCAGTACGTAATGAGCGCGCTCCGCCTCACCCATCCCCACCTGTACTGTACTCAATGTTTATGCGCAAACGAAGAGCAATGGCGGACTGCCATTATCATTGTGTTGATCGGCGTGTTCCACCGTTGCACAATGTCTTCTAATCATGGACTTAGTATTCAAGGATGAATAGGAAGAGAAATATTTTTTCGTGTTAGTGGGGAGAATATGAAATGTTTAATTTGTTCGAAAATTCTTAAGGGTGTGTTAAAATTCAACATGCGACTCTTCACAGAAAATATCATACAATTACAGGTATGCTGGACATGTGAAAAGAATTTATTTTGGGACGTCTGTATAACTGTTGGTTATACATAATAATCAGTGTATTACGATACGTTTACACTCAGCTGCGCATGATATAGTTTTTCGTTTCATTTTAGGTGAAATACATGCAAATATTTTAATAAATTTGAAAGAAGGAAATGCAAACACAAGTCACACAAGTATCCTCAGTCTTAAACAAAAAAACTTCTTGCTAGCTATGTTCTAACTTGGAATATTGGAAAACCAATGAAGCCCTTTACAGAATGAGCATTTGTAAAATCGTGCATACAGAATGACTTCTAGATGTAATGCGAAATGAATTATTACGTTATTGAATATTCCCCAATCAAAAGTGGAAGCTTCCTAGTATGTCAAAATGATATACAAACGTATGATATTTCTTATCCTTTCGATGTTATTATTTGTAAACATAAGGAGATCGTTGCCGCAATCCCTCACTGACCGCTCCCATCTGTTGAGATACGAGTCTCTCTCCCTTCTCTAGCCTTACACTGTGTTCGGCGGGCAGCATCGGGATCACGAATGACGATACGCTTTTTGGAGACCTCTGGGTAAGACTCTCCAGTTGTGATTTCATAGAACACCCGACTTTTTTTTACCACACACTTGACACATTACTATATTTCCATCTGTAGTGAAAGCTTTCGTCCATTGCAATCCATGATTTTATTTTTGTCGTTAGGGTTGAAGATACAAGGGCCATTTTATTTAGTTAAAAGCAGTAGATAAACTCACTTGCACTTTATAGGTATTGTAAGTACTAAAACTAGAGAACTGAGTGAAATGAATGACACAATAGTACTGCAAGCACTGTTTCGCTTTACTGGATTAGGAGAAAATAAGAGGAGGTGTGGGACATGCATTTTAGCTGCTCCCTGTAGGAAACAAGTATCTACTAAAACTTCAAACTATAGGCATTTACAAACTGTTGTTTGAAAAGTGACATTCCTGTCGCATTCAGAAGGGTAGGATTATTCCAGCCGAGAAGCATACTTGCTAATTCCTCGGAAAATCCCATTTCCGTATAGGTCTACTAAATTTAAAATAAAGAGGTCAAGCAATAACCTGAAAGTCTCATGTCAGACTTGACACGGGTTTTCCCTGGAAGAATTAGGAAGAGGATGGGTAAGGTTGCAAATTGCATGGGAACGACTTGTTAAGACGTGTGCAGAACAATTGTTATAGTTCGAGACAAATCATGTCGTCCTCGTCCCATCTACGCATGAAGGCAACGCTACTTTCTGAGTGATTTTTACAATACAAGGTAGTTGTATGAGAAAGGTTACCTTTTGTTCACTCATATTTACAGTGGGTGGTATGGGGTGAGTGCCTCTATTACTTCCTGGAGCTAAGGACGTTATGTTTCGTTCCGAAATATATCCTTTCGTGGGTAGGTAAAAATACTTTTTAAATCTGTGTATTTCAAATTCAGCAGAAGTTTTTTTTTTTTTTCCCCCTTTCAGAGAAGTAAAAATGAATAAAACCCCTAAATATGTAGATTTATGTAATACCAAACCATAGTATGTAATGTGGGGTAAACATGTAAAAATATGTAGTATCAAATTTTGATATATTAATGGTAATTAAAAGATTCGGAAAGATTTGTTATTTATATACGGTTAGGTTGAAAGGCATATAATATGTAATTACATAAAAATCCGGTCCCTAGTTATAAGCGAAGTCGGTCAGCCATTTTGTCTTCAGGTTTGTTTACTGTGTATCAGTTCCATTTTTTTAATTGTCTGAAGAGCCTAACGAACGGATAAAAGATGATGTAGCTTATGCTTGCGTGAGGACGTCGATTTAAATCGAATCTGTCTATAATAATAATAATAATAATAATAATAATAATAATAATAATAATAATAATAATAATGATAATAATAATAATGATAATAATAATAATAATAATAATAATAATAATAATAAGAAGAAGAAGAAGAAGAAGAAGAATCATCATCATCATCATCATCAGGGGCGGATTTATATGCCCTAAAAGTTAGTATTGCTACCTAGCATAGTTCAACATCAGCAAACATTTCCTCTGTCTCAGGTAGAATCCTCATTGTCACTGGGCACTTTGTTACTGCCTGTGAACATTGAGTCCGAAATATACATCGTGTTTCATAAAGATTTGAGGGGTTAAAAAACTTTATTGTGAGTAAACTATTGAAATTACTTTAATGAAACCAGTCCAGAACGAACAAGGAACTCAAAGTTTTCTTTACACCTACAAATCTTCAATGTGTGTACCATGGTTGGCACGGCACATATCCACACGATGTCTATGTAGTTCTTGCTACTCGCATCATCATGGACCTGGCGATAGTGTCAACCGCTGCGATGTTACGCTGTCTTATGTCTCCGATATTACGCGGCTTCGGTGGGACGAATACTCTGTCTTTGATGTAACTGCACAAAAAAAAAGTCACACGGTGTCAGGTCCGGTGATCGTAGGGGTCACACTCTTGTTTTGACATGTCCAGTTCTCTAAGCTACAATTTCTGTTGATTTCTGTGGGCTGCGCACAAAACATGTCCGCACACGATCCCCGTCTTCCTCTGAGGTTAGTGGGCGATCACGTGAATTTCCTTTGTACAGAAAACCTCTTTTTGTTTTAATTATTTGACTGAATTTTCGCTAGGTGGGTTCTTTTCGAATTTTGTATGAAATGCAGGTAGGACGGTAATCACTGACCTAGTAGTGTGAAATTCGAAAATGCAGAACGATTTCTCCAACCGCGTAGCAACCAGCTACGCTGAACAAAACAAAACGACCTAGCGGGAGGAATGTGAACTCTGGGCTTAACAAAGCACACACACAAACTGTTTGAGTTCCTTGTTCGTTCTGGACTGGTTTCATTAACGTAAGTTCAATAGTTTTGTGTCCCCTCAAATCTTTATGTAACACGGTGTAAATTCACTGATTCTTTAATAGTGAACGTAAACAAAACGAAGATTATAGTACAAGTACACTTTACACAGGCAACGCGCGGTTTATATAGAAAAAGACTCTTTGAATTCCTTTTGAGTAGTGGACGGATGTTTATGAAAAGTCATCTTATTTTTCTCATTAGGACTATGCCTATTAATATAGAAACCCTTTCTATGTTAATATCAGCGTAAATAAGTAATTTCTTATATTGCGCATTTTTTGACGTTTTTGCACTAATAGGTCATTTTTATATTTTTTCGGCATTTTTGTCATTTTTAATCCTTTGAAGAACTTTTAGATCATTTGGAATGCATTTTACTTTCTTCTTTACCGATAGGTCTGTTAAATCATTTTCCAACCAAATAGGTCAGTAGTAATTACCTACTGAATAAGTGAATAACAGTGAAGCTTGAGTTTCATAGTTTGGAACAGACTCTAAAGTCCATCTCTCATTCCACTGAAGGCTTGACTTCACACAAGGAAATAATATAAAATGCTTGACAGCAGCTTGGTTTAAGTGAGGACTTTGACCGCTACTGTTCTTTTGTCGGTACGAGGGTGTCTTTGAATTTATGTTTGGAAGGGGGGGGGAACTTTCACCATGTCCTGGATAGGACGTCGTGTCCTCAACATGGTTCGGAAGGGATGTCTACTGTAGTTGACAGACAGTATTTTTTACGTAAAGATTGCAAGAATGCACAATTTGTTTTGTCATGCACACTCCCTCATCTGGAAGATCTGGTAACAAGAGTGAAGCGCGGAAGGAGGAGGAGATGGAGAATGAAGGCACTGACACGGACCACCCCTGATCGAAACATATTGTAAACTCTCATTAAAATCTATAATTTTCCCTTAAAACCGCCATGTTGTTGCATGTTCCTTTCCTTTATCTTAGCCAAATTCAAGGAAGTTGTCTCCTCTCTCCGAGATTTGCAAGGCAGTCATTGAAACAAGGTGACTAATTTTTAAGAAGTTGTGTTGCGAGTACGGTAAATAATATTTTAATGTCATTTTCTTTTAATTTCTTGTCATTTTTCCATTAGTTTAAGGGCATTTCAATGGTCATTTTAAGTAGATTTTTAGGTCATCAACATTCGCACCCTACTTATGAGTTTAAAGCAGGCACTTACCTTAGCCTACATATTTTTAGACACTATTAATGATTAATGATATATACTCGGTGTCATTTTAACTTTTAGGAATAATATCTACTGTAATCAGTTGCATTCTTCAATGACTGTGTGAAATTTTGCTTGCATTTTTAAACAGTTTTGTGTAAAATTTGTACCCTTAATAAACTTGTATACATCATATAATAACAGGAAAATTATGAAAATAAAGAAACGACTGCATTTTTTGTCTTTTACGATTCGTAATGATTACAGGTTGACTGAAATGAGAGATTTTAACCAAAATGCACAACTGATTTGTTCTCAAGTTTTTATTGAACAATGTGATAGTAATTTTTTCATTTATTTATTTTTATTTATTGAGTATGCCCGAACGAGTATAATTTGGTTATAGCATACACAACAAGAGCTATATTACCTTTCCAAAAAAACAGGGTCATACTGAAACACAGAAAGGCAAGAGCACTTGTAATGTTGGGAGCTCCAAAGGGCTGAATTTGGCATCAGCATGGAGTTGCTATGGAAACGCAAAGAAAAGGTTGACTGTGCATGGAACGCACAGCTTCACAACCTAGTACTCAGCAAATATCAGGGACTGACCGCGGTTTAAAAATGAATGCCGTAGTTTTAACATCGTTACCTAGTGCTAGGTTATTAGTTTATTATTTCGTAAACTCGACGTTGGCTGCACTGATATCCGTGGTCTATAAGATCGAAGCATAACAGTTTTTCTCGTTTCCCGCAACTTTATAGATTTAATTTCACCGTGACTTTCAATTCATTCATTCTTTCCCATCATTTGATTTCGTATCATGAAGATTGTCTGCTACATATAACTTTCTTTCTATGATTGCGCACAACCATGGATCGGTTAACGACGTTTGAGACGCCTTCGGTGAGACCTGATTTCTCATTCGGATCTAGGAAATAGTTTTATGAAACCTCAGAGAAAAATATCTATTCCTTTTCACCAATCTTAAAAATTAATATTTTACATTGAATTACAATGAGCAACATCTTGTGTTGAAAATGTTCTTATTAAGCATTTTTTGAGTTTCTTGATATTACTTTTGTTTATACAGACTGTTTCACGAGGATTTACCGTCACTTACGGAGTTTATTTCCGAAGACATTCTGAGCAAAAAATGTCATATAAACATTGTCCTAATCTCAATATTTTCAGAGTTACACTAATTTGAATTTGTTAGTAAAATAGTTTTTTTGTTTAGTTTTAAGGGTAAAAGAATATTACAAATAGAGAATGAACTATTGAGAAGTATCATTTTTTTTTAATTTACTAGTGGTGTGAAGCTAAACCTGTGATGTCGATTGCATCGTACAGATTTTTTTTTTTTTTTTCAATTTTTAACTAAAAATTACGTAATTCTCACGCACTTGTCACAACAATTGTTACATTTCATACGACTTCAGGAACTCGATTCTTTACAATTTAATTATGCATCCTAATGTACAAACTTAAAAGAGTTTACAAGAGTGGCGTGATTTGTAACAATTGTTGTGATAAATGCGTAAGAAAAATGTAATTTTATAGTTAAAAATTTGAAAAAAAAAATCTGTACGAAGCAACTGTGGTATTCAGAACATATTTTTAGCTTCAGAATACTAGCTAATTAAAGAAATGATACTCCTGAATAGTTAATTCTTTATTTGTAATATTATTTTAGGCCTACCCTTAAAAATAAAGAATAATGGTATTTTACTAACAACTTCAAATTAGTGTAACTCTGAAAATATTGAGATTAGAACACATGTTTACATGACTTTTTTGCTCAATGTTTTAGGAAATAAGCTCCGTAAGTGGCGGTAAATCTCGGTTGCCTGCGCATAAGCAGACTTTAGGGTTTGGGTCGGATTTGGACTGTCTTTTCATTGTTGGTGAATGTTGTGGGTCCCCGGGTTATGGATTAAATCATATTGTGTCTGTAAAAGAAAAGGATCTTTGAGACTTTAACTATGGATGATTTAACAAACGTAACTGGTTACTTTAATTGTCCCGTAATATAACAAAATATATGTTGTTTAATGACGCTAAGTTTTCTGTATGCAGTTTAAGTTGCCGGATGGCTGGTAAGACCTCGCATTTGTTTTCCGGTCGAAATAATGCGATGATGGGGGAGGTGACGGTTGTGGTAAAGAAACGGAAGAACCTTAACAAAGCATGTCCTTGTTAGCCACAAAACTCTACCTTGGTTTCGCCGAGACTTGACCCCGGCACTCTGGTGTGGTAAGCCTAACGGTACAGCACCGTCATCATATAACTTCGGCAATCCCAACTCTGCCTGCAGTGCACGCCTCCTTCGCGTACTATATTTCTACTTCTTTGGGACTCCGCCATCTTCGTTTTTGATAGCGTAAAAAAGGCAACCTGGATTTTATTATACTTTTGATATCAGTGTTTATTTTATTGTTGCATT
Source organism: Periplaneta americana (assembly GCF_040183065.1). NCBI lineage: Eukaryota > Metazoa > Arthropoda > Insecta > Blattodea > Blattidae > Periplaneta > Periplaneta americana. The sequence goes on from NC_091128.1 coordinate 42,914,137, forward strand.
TAATTCCAGTTGTATTATTATAGTCCTAAGCCACACACAAAATGTTACAGGAGGGCGTGTTAAAGGTATAGAGTGCTATGCCATTAGGTGCGGTATCATAATTTCTTCGGCGTTTAGGCCTACTTGCGTCATTGTTGAGTAATTTTTATAATATTTTATTAGTAGCTTCCTCATATGTGTAAGAAATGAACTCGTACAAAAAACATTTTTGTTAAAAGTATTGCTTTGGTCTATTCATTCTCACCCCTTCATTTTTATTGTCAAAATGGCAACAAATCTTTTTTTCTTTTGCAGTAATTTTAGTACATTTTCATTAGAGCAGTCATTATCTCACAACAATATGTTTAGTAAACACTGCCGTTAATTTATAGAACTTTAACTGTGCACTTTGTATTGTTTTATTTCTCAAAGCTGAGATTCTTCGGAATCTGTTCAATTTGATATTGACTTTTTTTTTTCGCAATGTCATACATTAACTCCTAAGTACTTAGTTAAAATTTTTAACTTATTCAGCGAGTTTTTTGTTGATTAATAGTTTACATCTTGTGAAGTTTTTACCTCCAGTAAGCCATTGTTTTAGACTTTATATATGATATTATCAAATTATATTCTTTTCCTACTGTATCGGGCTTATACACACTATTTGAAGTTTGTCCTCGGAGTTGCTAAATGCAGCTTTATTATCCATAAATAGTATTTCAAACTATTTTTTTAAGATATTATTTCGAGATCGGAGTTGGTTCCTCTTCTGCACATATTTTCGTGTGTGTTTTGTCTGTACACATTCTCCAGTAAATTGTATGAAAATTCACACACTAAAAATAATTCGAAATTTCCTTCCGTTGGTTCTTAAGAAGAATTTAGCTACACTGACCTTAACAGGAGATTGACAGACAGACTACAACGTGTTCATAATGCATGTGTTCGATTTATTTGCAACGTCCGTAGATCTGACCGTATCACACCTTCACTAAATATGCTGTCCTGGGTCCGTCTCAAAGAGCGAAGAACTATTCACTCTCTCACTTTACTCTTCAATATTCTTCAAACCTCTAACCCTAGCTACTTAGCTTCTCGTTTTCAACATTTGTCCTCATATCACGAAATAAATACTCGCTCACAACACCATATCACACTCTCCATTCCTAAACACAGAACATCCTTCTACTCTTCATCTATCGCCGTTTCTGCAGCTCATCTCTGGAACTCTCTACCACAACATGTCAAAGACTGCCGGACATTGTCTAGTTTCAAAAATTAACTAAAATTGCATTTTTTCAATTCAGATTCCTTTCAGTTATAAGCCCTTTCCTCTGCGATAGTTTTATAAAAATATAGGCTATATATTTCTTTCCTTCCTTTCCCCTTTTTGTTCTCTTTATCAGCCGATGAATTTATTATCATAGCCTTTTTATTGTGAATTTTATTTAATTTTCGTATTTCTTTTCTTTTTTTTATTATTTTATTATATTCCATTTTGTTATATTCTTCTTTACGTTCTTCATATTAACCATTTGTACTAAATGAGTTGCTTTTACTATATTCCATTGCATTTTACTTTCTTTTTTTTCGGTTATGGTATTATTTTCATGTTGTTTAGTGTCGATTTATTATGCTATTATCATTATTTTTTTTGTAATATTTTTGTATTTTGTTCTTTAACGTTTTGTTAAATTTTTCACTGATTGTATACTTTGTGACCTGGTAGAGTGTAAGATAAGGCCCTATGGCCTTGACTCTGCCAGTATAAATAAAGAATTATTATTATTATTAGTATTATTATTATTATTATTATTATTATTATTATTATTATTATTATTATTATTATAATAAGAGAAGGGTACGGTACTTTTTGTACTCACAAACCACGAGAAATTGTTGGGCTTGCTTGTCTGTGAGAGTGAGTTTAATGAGCAGTGCATTGGAGTTAGCACGATTTGTGTTAGGGATCACGATGTTTATGCCGTCTTTCCTTTTGCCCAATCGTTTTTGTGATTTTTCCGCCAGACTGGCTTTTGTGGCAGAACAATAAATGTCGACGTGAAATACGGCATGTGTGAAGCAAGTGCAGGGACGGCTGTCAGCTGCGTAATAGTGGCTCTCTGCTAACTGCCTCATTGCACGTAATGCGCAAGAACAGCTCCTCGTATCGCGCCCGAAATTTTCCACGAAGCCAAGACGTACTGACAATTTTTAAACTACCTACTGAGATAACGGGGCAATGATAAATGCGGGTTGCAAGGAAAACTAAAATAGTCAAATTCAAATTTATTCACAATTTACAATTGAAATGGTACATATGAATAGATACCCGGAATGAGCATATGCTCGTGCTCGGGTACAGTCCAGTAGAGTCTACATAAATTTTACAGACATCAATAATAATGTTGATGATATAAATAACAGTACCAATGATAATAATAATAATAATAATAATAATAATAATAATAATAATCACCGTGACGGAGATAATACAAAGATAGTAATACAAATTAATATGATAATAATAATAATAATAATAATAATAATCACCGTGACTGAGATAATACAAAGATAGTAATACAAATTAATTATAATAATACTAATAATAATAATAATAATAATAATAATAATAATGAAACAAAATATTAACAATAATAAAATAAATACTAAGAGTGATAAAATAAAATATAAAACCACTTAGCGAGAGTTAACACAACTTAAATAAGCATTAAAAAAAAAAAAAAGAAAAAAAAAAGAACTCGGAAAATCAACAGAAACGTTATTTATATCGCAGACGACAGCAACCGCCGTATTGACATTGTACTATGCATTATTGATATGAGGGGGGAGCCGAAGGTCTACATCCTGACGTTCCCTTCGAATCTTTTCATACAATCATGGTAAGTTAATGCTGAAAAACAAAATGTCTACGAGTCAGACTGTTCATTATTACCAGGATAAATACAAATAATGCTGAAATATATTAATCAAATTTAAGTTATAGATCTCCCCTTTTGTGCAAGAGGTAGGCTATCATATCAAAATATATCTCTTCAGTTTCATTGTACTTGCTGTCACTTTAATATGGAATAGCTCTAATTGTTTGGTTAATTATGTTTGCTCACTTCTGTACATAGAATTAATTTGAATGCGATAAATTAAGAACGGTCAGCGGCCTTGGCTGTATTTTTCCCAACCAAGAGCACCGTAGTTCGAGTCTCGACGTGAGCAATGGAAGAGGTATACTATATATTCCGTTAATGGGGCTGTAAGAGATTCTAAAAACATTCGTGGGGTTGTGTGGTAGGACATTTGTAGCCCTTCGAGGTAGGTCTACAAACAGTGTTATAAAACATTTTCAATTTGAAACACTCATTTCTTAATAAATGAATTAATGCAACTAACTCACAATGTTGCGCTCTTCTCTTGTCGCCGCTCCACTCGTTATTGGCCTGAAAGAGAAACGAGCAATGATGTTCCTATCAATGTGCACTGGCAACATAGACTACACAGCGGTGGCGAAAGTGTAATCGTGCGCCGAGCCACTGTGTAACCTGCAACGTGCATAGCACCTATGGAGGGAGGTGGACACCCGAAGAGGAAGTGAAGCAACTGTCTGACTTATTAACGGATTTTCATTTTCCTTAGTCAAGCACTTAAATATAATTTTATACAGTACAAGGCTACAAACTAATGTTTAGTACGTGTAACGAAGAAAGAAATGAACAATATCACAACCTACAGTAAAATTAACTGTCTCCAGAATGTCTCTGTGACAAAGTTTCAAAATCAGGAATTATGTCACTTACTGCCAGTCATAGTTCATCACGAAGGTATTTGTCTGTCAGTGGTGATCTAAATTTGGTTTTTACTATTTTAATTGTTGAAAATAATTTTTCACAAACTTAAGTTGTAGCGAACATGGCTTCAACAGAGCAAGCGAAAGAACTAAGCTTCGGATATTTATTTTTTGGCAAAGATTTGAAAGTTCAACATTTGTCAAGTCCTCACATCTAGCTTTCATTTGACATCACATAGTAAATCAGTGAGTTCAAATTGAAGAGCTAACCGCATTATTCGTACATCTGCTGAGAAAGGATCGATGTACAGAGATGATGATGATGGCGATAACAATAACACTTAACCTTTTAATGTTTCATCAATTTTTCTGAAGTTGAGGTCTTAATAAGTTACAGTTTGTTTGAAAATAATACAGCACTCGAGAAAAACCCCAACTACGACTTGTTCGTCTACTACTCCGGGTCACCTACAAGACAGTCTGGTGCTGTAGACCAGTGTTCCACAACCTTTTTCTACTCACGGCATATCCTAGACGGGCCTAGACTTTACATGGCACACCAAAACGTTAATGCCCTCAAAAACATATGATGTGACTCTCTTAATATAATTACTTAATGTAATAAAATTTATTATTATTATTATTATTATTATTATTATTATTATTATTATTGTTAATGTCATTCTTCTTATTATAAATAGAAATTGACTGTTGCATTTATTAACAATTTATGAACTTTAATTCACTGTAGAAATACATATTTCTATTACTAATATTAAAGTAAATAACGTCACTCATACCTTCAATGTAATACTTGGGCTGATCCATATAAGAATCGTTGACAGATCAAGCCTTATTTCTTCATCGATGGACTTGGGTCTCTCCCTCTTTGATGTTTTAATTTCAGTTAACATCGAGAAGCCCAGTTCTCACATACAATAACATATTAACTGCCATCTCGGAGATAGCCGGGCATTCACTCCTTATTCACAACCGAAATTTTTCCAAAGGCACTTCGAGAAGTTTTAATATCAGGTTCTGTCTGATTTTAAATCTGCCAGTTCCTCTTGTACGGCTATTATTATTCGGAAGATGTTTTGAATCCACAATGAATGGATCACGAACTTAGTAGAAATCTTGAACACTCTCTCCAAAATAATTCTTGAAGTTCTGCTGCAAGATTACTAAATGTTCTTTAATTACGTCATCAACACTTTATTACCGTCAGCAAGAAGCCATATAATTAGGAACATCTCAAACGACTCATTTTCTATAATACGTATCCACAAATTCAGTTTATTCACAAACCCTTGATTCTCATCCATACTAGTCAGAATATTTTCGTTCCTACCTTGCATTTTTCTGTTAAGCTCATTCAAATGTACGAAAATATCGAAAAGATATGCCAACTTAGATACCCGTTCATCTTCTGCAAATAAATCCGCGTACTCATGCCCTCAATAGTAACGAAATGCAAGAACCCCTTCTTTAAGTGGAAACATTCGCCCTAACGCTTTACCTCGTGATAACCATCGCACTTCTGTATGCAGCAGGAGTGTAATGTGGTTTGATCCATTTCCTGACACAAAACGGAAAAAAGACTGAGCAACAATGTCTTCGCGGTGAATGAGACAGTGGTTGCTCCGTATGTTAGGATTTACTTCACGTACTTTAGCCACGAATCCCTTCACTCGGCCTGTCATAGAAGCGGCTCCATCTGTACAAACACTAACGCAATCCTCCCATGTTAATTCATTACGGAGCAGACATTCATTAGATGTAGGCCTACGAACTATTTCTTCACCAGTTGCTCGTTTGGGCAGTTCTTTCCAAAAAAAAAAAAAAGTACCGAATATAGGAAAGAAGGTGTGCATGACCGCTAATATCGGTGGACTCGTCGATCTGAATTGAGAACTTCTGACTGCTCTTTATTTCCTCCTTCACAATGTCTTGGATGTCACTGGATAGTCACTAACTAGACGGTTGATTGTGTCAGCAGAGAGAGGAATTTAAATTAAATTAATTTTCGTTAATTTTTACTAATTTCTTACAATAATAGGTAAAAGTTCATGTCACACCTTTCATGTTGTGGAGGCACACCAGTGTCCCGCGGCACACCGGTTGCGGAACACTGCTGTATACCACGCAACCATCGCAGGGGTTTAATGGAGTCTTAATACTCTTCTTGAATCAGATAAATAAATTTTTATATGGGGATACGTAAAAGAAAAAGCAATTGTTTACAGCACTTACTACGGTACCAAAGAGAATATGAAGAAACGAATACATGAAGCGTGTTGCAGTATTAGGTACTCCCTGTATGTTGGCAAATGTTATAAGAAGCCTTCGGTGCTGGACCCCGGACTCATTTCACCGGCATTACCACCTTCATATCATTCAGACGCTAAATAACCTAGATGTTGATACAGCGTCATAACATAACCCAATAATAAAAAAAAAGAAGCCTTCGAAAAATAATCAGCGGTTAGATGTTAGTGGAGGTTACTTTGCATACTTTATAAATTGATGCAAAGTAATAGCTTAGTTAATTGTAATTTTTTAGTATGTTTGCCTATTATATCTCATTTCAAATACGGTAAAAGCCACTACACTATCGTATGCTCTCAACACATTGTTGAGTGTCGGAATAATTATTTAAACTCGAGGGAAGAAATTGCATATGAGAAATACATTGTTACCCATGATGTGAAGTTATTTTGCACATATTATTGTTATTATATATTGCACGTTGTCACAGCATCCACAAATTTATATTCCTGCCTTCGGCAACAAATGATTTAAAATGCGACTGTAGGCAAATATTATTCTCGAGCATACAACGTGATTAAAAATGGGGAACATGGTTCTGTTACGAATTCTATTCTGTAATCATCAAATACTGTAAACATATATGTTTTTTTTTTCAGTGTAAATACGCAGACATTACGCAGAAAATTATTGCTTGGGACAAGTCCCACTTACTGTTGATTCAGGGGATAGCCCGACGTGGAAATTCCCTCTTGAGCTCAAAATTTCCTCTTCGTCGAGGACTTAGGTTGCATCTCACTGTTTTCAGTTTGTAAAATTCTGAGCTATTAATGATAACTTTAACTACGTATAAGAATGGCTGAATGAAAATGACGTAACACTTGTTTTCAGTCATAATTAGGGTAAATTAGGGTCTGTTGGACAGTCGGGCTACTCGTGGCTACTTCCGTCATTGACTTCTAGCAGAATGTGATGCCCACAAGTGGCGAGGTAACACGTTAAAGTACAAAGTGTCCAACATGCCCGACTGTCCAACAAACCCTAATTTACCCTATGTTTAAGCCTAAATAATAGGAGGTCTTTCTTTCTCTGTCTCTCACACACAAATAATATATCTCTACTTTAAAACTATCTAGTAACATGAACTTCACATACTAAATATTATTTTACTTTTTTTTTAACTTCAAGAAGAGTAGTGATTGTAAATCGGTAAAAAAGAGAAGGTTAAATATAAATGATAAGACAAAGAAGAAGAAGAAGACTAATAATAAAACTGTCTAGCCCAGCGTTTCTGAAACTTTTTTGAAGTGGGGACCACATTTTTAAGTCAGAACAGTTTCGCGGACCACCTTACTCTTGTTCCCTTCGAAAGCAAATTTATCATTTTTGTAGCATATTTTAATACCAGTATAGGTATATTTTAAAATATAATTAACTATAATACTTTTGTAATTATATTTTTTGTAGCCAATCACAAGTAACTTACAACAAATTCTGTGCATTGTTGATTCATCATTGCCTGTTAGTAGTTAGTTGTTTGAAATCCTTCTTATGTGGTACACGCTAGTAGTTGTCCATGTCTCTGTTAAATAGTGATTCGGATCTTTGAAAAGAAAGGAACATGATGATACCCTTCATTTAGGCAATGCTAATAGTTCAGAAGCTGTGTATGAAGAAATATATTAATTATAGTGCCATTAAAGAAATGTCTTTTCTACTAGTAGCTATTCAAAGAAAAAAACACTTTCGCAAATATGACAAGAGTTATTTGGAACTTGGATTTACTTGGAGTGGCAATGAGAGGAAACCAAAACCTCAGTGAGTTGTTTGTTACGAAGTGCTTTCAAACGAGTGTATGAAACCCGCGAAATTGAAGCGGTACTTAGAGACGAAACACGCAAATGTAAAAAGTAAACCTGTCGGATTTTAAAATAGACGTCATCTGGAAAAACAAGTAAACAAAATAGTGCAGAAACATGCCCTATTTTCAACAAATAAAGATGCAATTTGGCACGTTCTATTATTGGTGTACGACGTACAGTACGTGACCATTTCAATATGCATACTGGGTGTCGGCAAAACTATTAAGAAAGTCATCAATACATGAAAAGGTTCGGTCCTCTGTTATCAAATCGGGTGATCCCTCGCTGGGTTACAGGCGCGGCGCCAGATGTGCAGGGAAACGCCACGTTCATTGTACTTTAAATCCCTCTTTTGTTGCTGAGTGTAGAGTGGAAAGTGGGTAGACGGGTTAGTGTAAGAAATTTCATAAAAATTAGTCCTGGGAGAAAAAGTGAAAGGCGATTGCCATGTGTCATTTCTAAACTCTGAGATTTTCAGCTATAGTGTGATACGCAATTCGTTTGAATTTTACTTTTTCTTCTGTCTTTTTTGGACTACAAGGGCAGAACTCGAGGACCACAAGTGGTCCGCGGACCATAGTTTGAGAAACGCTGGTCTAGCCTTAGCAGAGCATGAGCCACCGGCGTAGCTCGGGCGGTGGCGCGTTTACCTCATAATCTGAGGCTGTGGTGGGACGTCGGTTAGAATCCTACTTGGGCTGATTACGTAGTTGAATTTTTTCCAAAGCTTTTTCCCCGACTGTAAGGCGAATATCAAGTAGTACGTTGGCGAATCATCGGCCTCATTCCGCCACATACCATGTCGCTATTACTAATTCCAGCGATGCTAGATAAGCGTACTAGCTGATACATCGTCGTTAAATAGGCAAGTAACAAGCAGCAGTGGAACCAACGGCTCCAGTATGTATGTTGATGTAAATGCATTCTTTTGTTCTTAAGTTAATTTAAGGAAATAATTTGTTATCAGGGACAGCCTTGATAATATCTCTACATAAGATGTGCAAAACTCAAAGTTATTATTGTTAAACTGCGAGCATCTTTGTACAATTATGTGCCTATAATTTCCAGGCTATTTGCCCAACCTAGAATCTAATACGTAGATACTTCAAAAGGCCATGTTTTATCAATTGTTTTGTATAGTCTATTACATACCTAAATCCATCCATTTGACTCATATAAGAGGACTGAAAGGAAGGCAGAAAATAGGATAGACTGGAGAATACTGGGTTTGCAGTGAAAGACTTGCCCTTGGCCAGAACACTGTGAATGAATGAAATCCATCTCTTCCTTTTAATGGCACGTGTTTATTTATTTATTTATTTATTTTTTGTTTTCATGTAATATTACAAGACCAACAGATATTTAATTGTTATATACAAGTTGACATAATATATAGTGTATAGTTTTAAAAGTTTTTTTTGTGATAATTTCGCATAATGTTTTAATATCTTTTTGGTCGATCGTGCCTTCATTTCCTACTTATCATTGTTGTTTACATCCTTCGTAAGTTGACAATACCGCACAATGCAAACAAAAGACATCACAGTGCTATTATAACTTGCGATGAGTAGGTACAGATGGAGCCTTTATCTATACTAATAATAAATCTGTAGCCAAAATTTTTCTGGTAATTTTCGATTTTCCAAAAATAATTGGTGTTAACATGTATAATTAACCATCCTGAAACCGAAAATCGCTTTTTTGAAAATTTTGTTTGTATATCTGTCTGTCTGTCTGTCTGTCTGGCTGGATGTTTGTTACCTTTTCACGCGATAATGGCTAAATCAATTTATATGAAAATTGGAATATAAATTAAGTTCGTTGTAACTTAGATTTTAGGCTATGTGACATTCAAAATACTTTATTTAAAAGGGGGGTTATAAGGGGGCTTGAATTAAATAAATCGAAATATCTCCCTTATTAATCTATTAATTTTCATGAAAAATGTTACATAACAAACGTTTCTTAAAAATTAATATCCGATAGGTTTTATTGTATACAAAATTTTGATAGGACTGATATTTAATGAGATAAATGAGTTTTAAAATTACAATAACAATGCCATCTAAGGCGCTGTACTGAAATAAAAACAAATGACTTCGTCTATAAGGGGCCTTGGACAACAACAATCGAAAGCTATTAAACATAGTCTAAGAGAAAGTTTCTGTGTTTGTATGAAGTGATATCGGAAGCTAATTAATTGTTTAATTATTATTCCACCATTGGAAAGCGTAGTTTCTCTAGATGGACATAATTCTACAATGTTATTACAGTAACTACTGAAACATATAGCAAGTAATATAAAGTACACACATTAAAACTAAATGGATATGTCAATCTTCATTAAACTATGGTTGCATGTAATAACAATTAAGAAACATGTTAAAGGAATTGTCATTGCACCAAATTATTGCTCTCTGGGCCAAAATGATCGCATTTTAATTATTTAAATACAATTTAAATTAAGTAACATATTAAACGATTTATCCTTCTATCAAACACGAATGTTCCCTGGATCAAACGTCCTATTTTAATTATGTAATTACTTTATATTTATTTCTAACAGGTGCAGCGGAGCGCACGGGTATGGCTGGTTTAAAATAAATACACATTTTCATAGGCCTACGTCTTCTTGTAGACTTTTTCGGTATTATCTTAGCGCAACCGATCCTCTGTGTTTCTTCATCACTTCATCTACTAAGTTCTCAACCAATTCTTTTGCCATAAGCATTAAATGATTACAAATTAAAACTTGTAATTAAACTCATATTGATCATATTAATACAAATTTAATTACCAGAAACAACAATGACTCTTTACAATGAAACAAAATAACCTACATACTGCCTTGGAACGACGTTCAAACTTTCTTATAGCAGAAAATTTTATTTATCAAACAAATCTATACAATATTCAGACTTGGAGCTCACACAGACTCTTCCTTTCAGCCTCAATTTCATTTACAAGGACTCATTTTCGCGTAATTTTATAATGTTTTTCCTCCCATTTTCTCTGTTATTTCATTCAATTGACAATTGAAGTTGGTGCAGTGTTGGATCTGACTTACAATACGCTTACGCAATTTTTATCAAATCACCCTTCCGTATAGACGTATTTACGTAAAAAAAGAAGAGCGGATCATGGTGTATCTTTCAACCGCGTACGTGTTTGAAGCAAATCATAATGACAATAATAATAATAATAATAATAATAATAATAATACCTAAATGGAACGCAATGAATTGCCATATAAATTGTTGTTAGTTAATAACTTCATCTTGTACCACCCCACCCTGCGTTTAATTTTTTCAAAATTATCACTCATTTCACCTGCCTTCCTCTAGTCCATGAAATCAAGACATTAAATTTCAGTTCCCACAATTGTTGTCTGGAGGCGGAGCAATTTCTTTAAAGTAGACCCAATTTCGATAAAACTGGAACATGTAGCAAGCACGGCTCGTGACGAGTACATGAAGTGACAAACATGTAATGTGGGACGAGTTGGCCGAGCTCGGTGAAGAATGCCGGAAATCGATGCCCGGCCTTGGTCGCCATGGCGACTTGTCTTGTGTTTGGGGTTGGCCGCTGTAATCCTTCAGCGGTACTTGGTGGTTGCAGTTGCAAAATAATGTCCATTTTCTCTTGTTTAATCGGCTTACTACCCTATCAAATTGTTCGGGTACATTTTGGATGAATTCGCACAATGTCAGATTCACGTGTTTACACTGGGTGTGTAAGCTATGGAAACATGAACCTGTTCTATTTCTGTGTTGTGTGTTCATCTGGAATAGCGGTTCCTAATCTGGGGAACGCGAAAAAATGATTAATGGTAATTTGTTTATTGTTAAATACAGGGTTTTTCAAAAGTATTGCATAGCTGCGATTAAAATTAAATGTGGAAATTGCGACAATACACTTCAAACCTGTGTAATAGAAAGAAATATTTGTATGAAATCGAGATATTTTTGCGATAAATGTGCGTTCCTCCTTCATGCATCTCGAAACTTCCACTATTCTTTACAGACCTACATTCTTTTATCTTTCTCTCTCTCCCCTTTTTCGTGTACAAGGCTACTGATTTAATAAACATGACACTCTAATGCAAGAAGTAAAGCACATGCAGTAAAAACTTACTTGTTGTTGAAAAACAAAGCGAAATTGACTGAACTTATTTTGCTTGTTTGTAAGTTCTCCATCCATTCCGCAAAGATTTCCCGCATACGGTAATCTTATTAGTATAGTCCGTTATAGAGCGAACAGCGATGAGCAGAGCCGTGTTTTATGGTGACTATTTCGTTTATATGACGTCATTCCATTTTCGACCAATGAAGTGTAATGAAATTTTGAATTCCAACCAATCACAGTCACACTTTGCGATAATTTCTGCAGCTAGATTTATCGCTATCAATTTATCGCATGGTCGTTCTTTCGTTTAGTCGTTGTCGCCAACTGTTTCCCAGTAAATTGATGATCATGAATACATTAAGATGCAACTACACGGTTAAACTTTTCTTTCAACTTTAAAGCAATGAATGCAAGACTGATATTTAATATTAATTAATATATTTACGCAGTGAAGACGACGTTCAAAATGGCGTACCATATAGACACAAAATATTCTTGCATCTTAATTGAACGTACCTTTTAAACTTGATCCTTTCAATATTCTTCCCAGATTGAACGCATACGCGATTGGAATATTGAACTGTGTAGATGCAGCTTTAGTTCCGTTACACACTACAGCGAGAATGCATTTGTCGAGCTATAAAAATGCTTTCGTGTAGCACTGATTGTAACGCTCGAAACAATTCACAGCTGACTTTGGTCCTACTCCCACAGGTAACTTAATCTATAATTGTAGCCTATAAAATTTGTATTTTGTGAGTGAAATGAAACAATTAATAGAAAGTCAGATGTTCAAATTTATGTAACATCATCGCATATCAAACCCAAAGACCTTACATAGTAATAATGTCTTTGATCAAACTTCCTTCCGTATGGCGCAATAAAATTCGTGTTTTAATTAGGCCTATCTATACAGAGATGGCTTCACTGTGTAGCAACATGTCTCGGTGTGAATACATAAGCATTGGTATATAGCTGTTCCCACTGTTACTGTTAAATTAAATTATGATTTCAGGATATAATGAAAATATATTTATGTTATAATAATAAGAGAAAAGTGCAGTACATGTAATTAACATTGTTAAACCTGTATTTCGCTTTTCGCAATTGTCATTAATGAATAATAACATCGAATTTCTTTATTGCAGTAATCGATATTCATCTACGAGTATTTCAACTTCACAATGTCTGAATAGGTTAAGTATTCGTTAATATACAATTATTAACATTTTGTGATCGAATTTTAGGGATATCTTATTTACATTTTTATTTTCTCGGTGGATTGTCTGATGTTTTAGCGTAAATATAAGCATGTGACAGCAAGAAGTTATTTATTTCTCAACAGAATAAGAGGCTATGTGATTGTTTTTAAGTTACAGTTCTCACGCGACTATTATTCTTATATCAGACTAAATGTAGGCCTGTTAGAGTTGTAAAGCTGCGGTAGAATACGAAATGACAATGTACAACACAGTAGGTTTCCTAGTAGCATTCGTAGGATACAATGCAAACTTAGATACATCAAGGCTCTGCTAGTTGCATAAACAACAGGCGATGTTATCAGTGCTATTAAGGGGAGAGGATGGTATTTTTTAAAACTTTTTTCCGATTTGGTGTAAAATATTAATTTTTTGTATGTAGAGAGCTCATAGCTGTGGCAACTCAACCAAATAAAAATATTATGAAAAAAAAAAAATGGGGGCTCAAATTTGAAAAAAATGTACCCAATGCAGGATTGTACTAAAACCGATATATCTAAACCGTTTTTAAAGATAGATTCAAACAGTTTTTGCAATGTATTTGCAAAAGCATGTTCTACAAACTGTCTGTTACAGAATTTTGATATTAGTCCCTACGTTTGTAAAATAAACAATTAAAATTTAATAACAATTTTCTGATTTCCTTTCTTGCAAACAAACGGACGTATTTTTTAAATGAAATCAATTAACAAAATTCTGTTGCAGAGAAAAGTTTCCTGATAGTCTAAAGAATGTGTGTTCTAAATTTCATGCATGTATCATTAATAGTTCAGAAATTATATCCATTTTTGTCTGGCAATGTAGCAAAAAAAAAATGAAGTTACTGGAAACCGTTAAAAGCGGGCGTGTGATTTAAAAAATCCATAGCGCAGGAAGTTTAAAAATGACGTCTCAACATCCGATAAGGGCGCAAATACCCACAAAATGTTATGCAATGCATTCCACACATATCAAAGGGTATTTTAAAGAATTTTTTTTTTTTTTTGAAAATTTAATTTGCCGGAAACAACAATAAAAGTGGGCGAGTGATTTAAAAATCAATAACGCAGGAAGTTTAAAAATGGCGACTCAACATCAGATTTTTTTTCCCCACCAAAAAATACCATCCTCTCCCCTTAAAGTAACTATATAATAAGCAGATTCTTTAACACTACGGCTTCGTGACTTAGCAGTCAGCGTTGATGACTTCAAATCATGACCCCCCCGGGTTCGATTCTCGTCCTGAGCGTAGAAATTTGTCTTTCACGAGACTATATATTTTCACTCGTAAAAATCTAGGAGCTAAGCGAGTGTACAATGTAGAATGAAGGATTTCTGTAGGTGAGAGCACTCCAGTGTTCAAGTAATGGTTCTCAGAATGCGTCCTAGGTCTCAAGTGTGGGAACTGTGCGATACAAAAAGGAAGCCGAATGCAAATATTGCGTATCGATTACCTATAATGCAGTAGCAAGTGAACACTTTACTTAATCAAAAATGTAAGTAGATCAGATGGAGTGTATAGGCCTATTTAAAATTATAATATAGTTAATTTGAGCGTCAGATCTAATTGTATAGCTGAAATTAAAAATTAAATAAAACCCGTCTAACAATGAAAACTATATATTATAATCGAAGACTTTTGTGACTGTGCAAAGCATAATTTATAACAATTTAAATCTTTAACGTTGATATTCACTTCGAATTAAATGAAATTGAAGATTCATGTAATGGAAACTATGCGTTTCTTATGAAAACCCTTAATCCTAGCAATAGCCTACCAAGTTATTTTTAATAACATGCAGTACCAACGAGAGAGTATTCTGTGACCAGTAAAAAAAATGTACAATTAATTTTGAACGGTTTTTAACATTTGTAATGGCCAAATAGCATGTACTATAACAAGAGAGAAAAATTGAAATGTAATTATATATTTTCGAACAATTATTTCAACAGAACAGCCTGGAAAATTTTACCCAGCACTTTCTTCACTCCCGTCCTCACATATTGAACAGACCACAGTTTTACTATAAAATGTTTAATTTTGAAAAAAAAAAATGTAATCACCAAATAAGCTAGTATCTAATCTAATAGAAGAGAAAGATTTGAAATGTCATTGTATATTTTTGAACAATTAAGGTAAACTCGGCTAATTTCGCAGTACGTCTAATTTCGCAGTATCTCATATATTAATTAATTGTGGAGTTGTCCGTGTTTGTTTGAGCTTTCAAAAAATACGGATAAATGCCAGAACTTGTCGGGGATGTTTTATGCAGGAAGATTCTATTGGAACGCATTCTGGCGAAAGTTACGCAACTATGTGCTTTAGTAGGTGTGTGATTGCTGAGATAGAGTGAGTGAATTTGCAGTGGTGTGTTTCTGGACGTTTTATCGTCGAGATATTCAGAACTGTAAGTATTACACTGTGATTAATGAATTCTCCACATTCTTATGATTAATTTGAACCCTTGCTTGTTGTTTTATCTAATATAGTTTGTTCGTGATATGCTTTTGTCGTTACTCAATTTCTTAACTAGTTTCCGTTAGTTGCCGGTAGAGCAGTTCGAGTGGCAGGCAGATTCGAACTTCCTTTAAGAAGCTCTATCTATGGGCTAAGTATACGCCAGGCAGAAAATCTATCCTACTATAAAGTAACCGCCTCAACTCGCTCGAATTTGAACGATTTTTATGATGTGCTAGGAAGTGTGTATGAGAAGGCAGAACAGAGTAACAAGCCTAATCTCATTTGAAATTTAGATGAAACAGGGTTTTCATTGGTTACGAAACCTAACAAAATTGTGTCTCCAAAAGGAGCAAAGTCTGTCCACCTTCAAACAACGGCAGACAAAGGAGAAACAACAATTGTCTTGCCAGCGGAAGCGGATTCGGATTAGGCCTAAATAGTTCTCATAATGCTTTTTTCTATCTTTGGCATAAGGTTTAACCAATACAGTTATGTCTAGTGATTAACTGCTGCATGAAGAAATTTTTTTCAACCATTTTTGGTTATAACTATAGACGGAAAACCTTAATACTGCGAACTTAGCCGAGTTTGCCTTACTTCAACATAACAACCTGGAAAATGTTACGCATCACTTTCTTCACACCCGCCCTCATATATTGAACAGATCTCAGTTTTACTATAAAAATGTTTAATTTTGAACATGGCGCCGTCTTGAATCACAAAGTGATTACTTACGGTTTATCATATTACTGTGATGTACTGAACTACATGCGGAGTTTCAGTGCAGTAATTGTGCGTTTCCATATGGTGAGGAATCGATAGAACGGACCCCAGCCACTTAGTCACTCGTAATGAGTGCACATCTGTACTTTTAGTTGGACATTGTGTCTACAGTCACACATACTTGACACGGTACACGAGGGCAGGCCAACAAAGGGTAACTCAGTAGATGGAACTTAAAAATGAGAGGGATTCAATGCGGCATCGGAACTGGAATCAGGTGTGGCTTAGTGGATAAAGCGCCAGCACGTAAAGTTGGAAACCCGGGTTCGAGTCCCGGTGCCGGAGAGAATTCTTCTCCGTTCTTCACAATATGGAATTACTGCACTCAAACTGTATATGTACTTCGGTACATCATAGTAATATTTAATATTTTATCCTTATTTCTTCTATCATAGTAAAATAAATTTGCAGTTGTAATTACCTCAATTTTTTTGTAATGTGTGTGTCTCATATCTTGCTTCTGTGAAGTGTCCCGGTTTTTTACTTTCAAAATGTGGTCAACCTGTGTGTCGGGCATAAGATGAGCCTGGAATGGGTATTGATCCTGGCTTCTAGTGCACAGCCCATTCCACTGAATGTTATGCTATCGTCCTACTGTCATTACTTACTTACTGGCTTTTAAGGAACCCGCAGATTCATTGCCGCCCTCACATAAGTCCGCCATCGGTCCCTATCCTGTGCAAGATTAATCCACTCTCTATTATCATATCCCATTTCCCTCAAATCCATTTTAGTATTATCCTCCCATCTACGTCTCGGCCTCCCCAAAGGTCTTTTTCCCTCCGGCCTCCTAATTAACACTATATGCATTTCTGGATTCGCCCATACGTGCTACATGCCCTGCCCATCTCAAACGTCTGGATTTAATGTTCCTAATTATGTCAGCTGAAGAATACAATGCGTGCAGTTTTGTGTTGTGTAACTTTCTCCATTCTCCTATAACTTCATCCCTCTTAGCCCCAAATATTTTCCTAAGAACCTTGTTCTCAAACACCCTTAATCTCTGTTCCTCTCTCAAAGTAAGAGTCCAAGTTTCACAGCCATACAAAACAACCGGTAATATAACTGTTTTATAAATTCTAACTTTCAGATTTTTTGACAAAAGCTTCTCAACCGAATAATAACAGGCATTTCCCATATTTATTCTGTGTTTAATTTCCTCCCGAGTGTCATTTATATTTGTTACTGTTGCTCCAAGATATTTGAATTTTTCCACCTCTTCGAAGAATAAATCTCCAATTTTTATATTCCCATTTCGTACAATATTCTCGTCACGAGACATAATCATATATTTTGTCTTTTCGGGATTTACTTCCAAACCTATCTCTTTACTTGCTTCAAGTAAAATTCCCGTGTTTTCCCTAATCGTTTGTGGATTTTTTCCTAACATATTCACGTCATCCGCATATACAAGAAGCTGATGTAATCCGTTCAATTCCAAACCCTGTCTGTTATCCTGAACTTTCCTTATGGCATATTCTAGATCGAAGTTAAAAAGCATCTCCTTGCTTTAGCCCGCAGTGAATTGGAAAAGCATCAGATAGAGACTGGCCTATACGGACTCTGCTGTACGTTTCATTGAAACACTTTTTAATTAATTGAACTAGTTTCTTGGGAATACCAAATTCAATAAGAATATCATATAAAACTTCTCTCTTAACCGAGTCATATGCCTTTTTGAAATCTATGAATAACTGATGCACTGTACCCTTATACTCCCATTTTTTCTCCAATATCTGTCGAATACAGAAAATGTGATCAATAGTTGATCTGTTACGCCTAAAACCGCACTGATGATCCCCAATAATTTCATCTACGTACGGAGTTAATCTTCTCAAAAGGATATTGGACAATATTGTGTACGTCGACAAAAGTGATATTCCTCGAAAGTTACCACAGTTAGTCTTGTCCCCTTCTTAAAAATGGGTATAATTATGGACTCCTTCCACTGTTCTGGTACAATTTCCTTTTCCCAAATAGCAAGTAGAAGTTTATAAATTTCGCTAGAAAATGCGCTTCCACCCTCTTGTATTAATTCTGCTGGAATTTGATCGATACCTGGAGCCTACTATCATTATTCAACATAAAGTGCAAATCAACGTCAAGCACGCTGATGTTTAGAAGCGGTTCACAACTAGATGTGCGATGCGCCTTGCCGCAAGTAGCGCTTCTGCAGTGGAGGAGGGCGGCCCCATTAATCACGCACACCGAAATGGAATGCCAGCCAGCATATCGCGGCGACGCATCATGGCAGCCCCTTGCAGCGTCGTCTCTTAGATCCTCTCCACACTTGAAACAAAACAGTCCCCCCTCCCTCCCACGGGATTTTTGTGTGCAAGACAGAACTCACTAATGGGGCCCGTGTCAATAGAAGACGCGCGCAGTTGTCGCAGGATTAATGATGGCGCGTTTCTCATATTGTGAACATACATTGATTTACTGATCACTCATTGGAAGACGTAACAAAATTGCATCTGTTGAACACAGGTGACTGTGACAAGAATTCACTGCCGTGGTTCTCACTCACATACAGGTGGCTGGTCAGATGTAATGTATCATAGAATGTAGTGGGCGTTTTCAGGTGAGAAAGTGATATGTTGTCATACTTATAATCAGGGAAAGGATTTATATGTAAATACATATTTACTTATAAAGCTAATATAATTTATATTTTGCATTATCTTTATGTTTCACAATGTGTAGGGTTGAAAAATCCTACTTTTATTTTCCATATTTTTCCATATTTTAGAGTTTAGTACATATTTTCGTTAATTTCCATATATTTTCCATATTTCATATAAAACAGTCCATATTATATTAGGTTTAACAATAAAACAAAACAAAATTCCATTAACTTTTAAAAATACATTTCAACAATAGAGATTTAAACACATGTTCAGTAATCCCTTTAACATCAGAGTTATTTGAAAATTAGCAGTCCTATCAACAATGGGAAAGTAAGTTACAAAACTGTATTAATTTAATTTAAAATTTTTAACAGACTTCAGTTGTGCAGCTCAACAGTTAAATGCCAGTCAGAGTACACATAGGTTCAGTTTTGTAAATCATACTATAAAGACGGTAAATATGCCAAAAGTACGTCATTCAGTCAATTTAAAATCAAAACTAACAAGTTACATTTCAGAATTTAAAGAAGATGGTTTATCAACTGACAATAAAATATTATTTTGTAATTTGTGTCAGTGTGCAGTATCATCTACACAAAAGTTCCTGGTGCAACAACACATTACAACTAGTAAACATCAGGCCAACAAACAACTAAATTCCAAGCAGAGACAATTGTTTTTAACACAACCAACAACATCGAATGTAAGATCTGAGTTTAACATCGACCTGTGCCGTTCTCTCATCTCTGCTGATATTCCTCTCTACAAACTAAAGAATAAGGTCTTCAGGGAATTCCTTGAAAAATATACTCAACATACAATCCCGGATGAGTCAACACTTAGGAAGACGTATGCTCCATCCATCTACGATGAGACAATACAGAAGATAAGAGATGAAATTAAAGATAGTTCAATTTGGGTTTCCATTGATGAGACTCCCGACAAAGAAGGTAGACTTGTTGGTAATGTAGTTATCGGTTTGTTAAGTGAACAATATTCTGAACGAATTCTTTTACATTGTGATGTTCTAGAAAAGTGCAATAACAAAACTATAGTTAAACTGTTCAACGAAGCTATGGGTATCCTGTGGCCAAAGGGTATTATGTACGATAATGTGTTATTCTTTATTAGCGATGCTGCCCCTTATATGGTCAAAGCTGGACAAGCATTATCTGTTGTATATCCTAAATTGACTCATTTTACTTGTGTGGCGCATGCATTTCATCGTGTGGCAGAAGTGGTCAGAGACAATTTCCCTAAAGTAGATTTGTTGATTTCATCAGTGAAAAAAGTATTTCTCAAAGCTCCCAGTAGAGTTAACGTGTTGAAAGAAATGTACCCTGAAATTCCATTGCCACCAAAGCCAATTTTAACTAGATGGGGTACATGGCTAGAAGCAGTTGAATATTATGCCGAACATATAGACTCTATTAACAATGTTCTCCTTGCATTGGACTCTGAAGATGCAGTCTCAATTGATACTGCGAAAACAGTTACCTGTGACATAAGTGTGAAGAATGACTTAGCTCACATTCAGTATACATTTTCATGCATCATAAAAACGCTCAAAAGTCTCCAAAATAGGCACCTTTCACTATCTGAAAGTTTTGAAATTATAAATAGTACTGTGGAACAACTGAATCGTGGTAGAGGTAAAGTTGCAGATGCAGTAAGAGCTAAGGTGGACACTGTACTTTCAAAAAACCCTGGATATGAAGAACTACAAAAGGTTGTTGCTGTGATGAGTGGTGAATCAACAGTGAAGATTAACTTGGACTTATCCCCAGCAGACATTGTGAAATTGAATTATGTACCAGTTACTTCTTGTGACGTCGAACGCTCTTTTAGTCAGTATAAATCTATCCTCAGAGACAATAGAAGAAGATTCACTTTTCAGCACTTGAAAGAAATGTTTGTAACCTATTGTTATGGTAACAGACAATAAAAATTGTGTTTTGTTGAAACTACATTGGAAGATAAGGTACGTCCATTATATTTTTTGTTTAGTTTGATTAAAATGTACCAATATTTAACGTACATAGTCATTTTTTTATAATTTTAAGTCCATATTTAATTCCATATTTTGGTAAAAATCCATATTTAATTCCATATTTTGGTAAAAATAACTACATATATATTTACATATTTCATATATTTTTAGTCCATATAAATCCGTTCCCTGCTTATAATGGTTAACGACGCTGGGGTTCAGAATAAGAAGGGAAGGTCCTATAGCGTGTGTCCTTTGTAAGACTATCAGTGTGTGTCTAGGGAGTGAGCGTCAATCGTGGCCCTAAGTAGCGCTCAGATGTCGATTCCATTCCCTCTGAACTGCTTACCTGGTTAGGCCTTCGCTAGCTACAAGGCAAATATCAGGAAACCCACTGACGAATCTTTAGATTCTTCTCGCTAAATGACCATTTCCAGGCTGCCAGCTCTTACGGGTTTCCCGCACTATTACGACCAAAGGGAAAATTATTATGTAAAAGCAACTTTATAAAGATAATGCACACACACACCTCATGTCCTTCTTGCCTTTTATTTCTCTCTTCCATTTCCTTTTCCCTCATTTCTTTTCGTTATCTGCTTATCTTCTCCTTTCTTTGCTCCTGTTCGTCTTCCTGCTACTCATTTCATCATTTTCTCCTCATTTATTTATTTAATGTATTTATTTAAATTGAAATATACAGAATACAGAATATAATTCTAGGTATATAAATAGAAATAAAATAATACAATTAATATAAAAAAGGGGATACAGTAATATTAACAAAATTTGAGGACCGAATGAGCAGCGCTCGTGTTAGGTCGCAGTTCAGATATATTATTAATAGGCATATAAGAGAATATACAAAGTAAAATAAAATAGGAACTAAAATTAAAATTACAGCTACAGTGAAATTATATAATATAATAGGCCTATATTAATATAAGAGGAATATAAAAAATGAAATAAAATAAAATAGGAAATAAAAATTAAAATAACAGCGACAATGAATTTATATAATATAATATTAACATAGAGAAGAATAACATCGTACGTGAATAATGTAGGACAATTTATAAAAAAAATAATATCAATTCCAAAATTATAGAATACAACTATAATACTATAATATAGGCTGATTAATTCATACACATAAGCTATAAATTTATTTAATCAAATTGAAGACATTAACACGTTTCTAATTTTCTTGTTATATTTTAGTGGTTTACATGTTAGAAGTTCTGGGTGTAATTTAGCTAAAGAATTATACAACCGAGGGCCAAAATTAATGCTATACTTTAGACCAACAGTTGTGAAACATTTAGGTTCTACTATTGTTAAATTATTATTTCGTCTTGTGTCATGATTATGTGCCTGCAATATAAACTTATTACGATTTTTACGATACAATTTTAACAGAGTTCGTCTTCGTTATGTGTCCAGACTTCATGGGCACTCTGTACAAATACGTAATAATAATAATAATAATAATAATAATAATAATAATAATAATAATGTTTTATTTTCGCTGGCAGAGTTAAGGCCATAAGGCCTTCTCTTCCACTCAACCAGCCTTAATCAATACAATACATAAATTTAAATTACAAATATTTTCACTACACTTAAAAGGTTCTCCAGCAATCATCTTCACTACACATTTATTTAAATTTAGATAAATCTATAAGGTAAAGTAGTAACTTAATTTATGAGCTAATTTAATTCAATGAATTATAATTAATTTAATATTTGAGATAGCTAGTAAAATGATGAAAATTAATTTAGTAGTGAACAATAAAAGAAAGTCACTGTCATCCTTTGCAGAATGGCCTACACCTTGTGTAGTGTGGACATGCGCACATAACAGTAAGCAAATTATAATATGAGATGCAACATTACAGCATAAATGCATGTAGTTCACGGCTCTACGTTTCGCACTCCTCTGGAGGGAGCTCGCTAGATGTACATTCTCAAGTGTTCGATACAGTCCCAGTATCATTCCACAGCTTGACCCTCCACTACCACTATAGGACAAAGAACTGTCATAAATAACATACAGGGTGTCTCAAATCTTCAGGATCAAAATTCTGCAGATGGTAGAGGACCGTAAACTGAGTATTTTGAGATGGGGACCAATGGCCGGAAATGCGTAGTTCAGGCGCAACGAGATCTTGAACGAGTAATACGTGTGGAGAACGTTTTGTAAGTTGCTTTCGTTTCCATAGCAAACAACTGCCTGCGTTGACTTTCAGCGTATTCCGAATCTCACCGGTCCGGTGGCATCAATGACGTCACGTTGCAGCGAAATAAGGAACAAAACTGCTGGAAGGATCGATGGCTGTCATGGCTACTGTACAAGTTGTTGTCTGTGCTACACTAGCAAAATTTTGCGAAATTTTCGTACTCCCATCTCGTTCAAAGAAAAGATAGCATAAACAATTTATTTCTTGAACCGGTAGTAATAACGGGTCCGTTGACATGTTCCCTCATAAGCCATTAACATATTGTTTTTACGTTGTGCTCATTACAAACAATACAGCAGAACTAAAGCAGAACACACCGCCATGACACAACAGTGCACGATGTTATTCGTCTGCTAATTCCCGCCCTATACAAGAACCAATCAGATTCACTGATGGCGGCTGATGGAGACTGCCACCACCTCTGCAAGTTGATGGCACCGGTGCTACACCGGTGGAGCATCAATGACGTCATCGGTGGAATTCGGAACACCGTGATGCCATCGGATTGCTCACCGGTGAGATTCGGAATACTCTCTTTGGTGGAGCTAGCTGCAAAACAATGGCACTGTTCACAATTCCCTCTGTTTCCACGGTGACATTTGTTATGCCATGTTGTCGAAGATGCAGCATGACACGTCACAGGGACTTGCAGACATGCATTCAATGTATGGTGCAAGAGGATGCTGTGCCCAGAAGACCGAAGTTTCACAACAGGCTGGAGAATGCTGGGTTTGCAGTGAAATAAAACTACGTGTATTAATGAATGAATAGCTCAGACGGTTAAGAAAATTCATATTTCACTTCAGTGTATAGTCTACTTAATGATTCCAAGAATTTAACTCCTTTATACTTTCGTAGTGATGGACAGGTAGTGGAACAGAAATGGTCGATTACCCCTCTTAACAGCTTTTACAGTTACTGTATGTATTATAATAATAACGGAAGTGCTCACAATGTTCAGGGTAATATATTATTTTAGCTTTCGCTGCTGCAGAACTTGGTCAGTGAAACTAATCGGTTTTTACACTCCATCACATGGTATCTTCCACATAGTTCGTCACAAAGCAAACACATGCACTCTTGTTCGGGTCGTGAAAGCTGGTGTTGCGGCATATTTTGAAGTTACTGTATGTATTAGTGGCCGAAATGGATGAGATTGCTTACCTCTGTTGTTTACAGGTATGCGTCCTTTATCACCTCCCTCAGCAGTGAACTTAGAGAAAACCATAACGGTGCAAACAGAATTTAACTTTAACTTCATACCAGAAGAATTAGAAGTGCATGTGATACTTGAGCAGCGGCAAGAAGTAACAGCTAAAGAGAGCGTTATGACTAAACGGCGGAAAAATGTGCGTTAAGACTTAAGTTCATTGTCAACGGACTATACTGTTGTCATTCACTCGAAAGTTATAAGCAAAAATAGTTGTGTGGAAATGGAATTGTAAATTGGCATCACGTGCCCTCCTTTCTTTAACGTTTGGAACAGTCGTGGAAAGATGGTATGGGCCAGATGTCTCCTACGTGGGTACTTGCTCCGATACAATCTGTTAGCTTGTCTACTGTTTCCATTGGCTCATCCGTATTCGAAAATCAGGTCTGCATATTCCGCTCTCGTGTACTCCTCCATTATACTAGGACTGATCGACTGGACACTGCAACTTGTACACATACACTGCTGTCTACAGACGTGCATATCAGGACCGACCATGTCCGTTACACATTACGCTATCTGCATTGCTTTAGTGTAGTTTCCTGTCCCCATCCCTCAGACAGCGCACCGAATGGAATACTGTAAGTAGACAACGTAAACAACGTCAGATGAATACATTATGTGTAAGGCGTACAGATAAATACACATAAATATGGTGTACAGAGGAATAAAATTATTTCATTTCCACACAACTATTTTTACTTGTAACTTTCGACTCAGTCATTTCCGGACCAGGGTTCCCTATCTCAAATTGATATATGAGCCCTTCGCCATCATCCCTGAAAGTTTGTAACACCAACACGGAAACACTCTGTATAGTGTTTATAAAATAAATTTATGCTTGACCATGCCGAAATGTAGTAATTATACACCTGGTAGCAGCCCTTTAATGGACGTCATTAAAGTACACCTATTCATTAAAGTTCAGGTGTTCCACCAATCAGAAAATACCATTGCAGCAATATGAAAGCCCAAGTATCGATTACTCTCGGATATGCAATCGAAAGACAACTAGCGCGAGATTAGATTAATAATTAGCGTTAATGGTAAATAATATTCAAATAAATTCAATTTGTCATCTCGTTTTTCAATGCCTAATTCATTTTCATGGTTATATCAAGATTAATATTTATTTTACTCTCTAGATTATATAAAGATTAATGTTTATTTTACTCTCTAGATTATATAAAGGTCAATGTCGACATTTGTTTCTGGAAAAAAATCAATACTTTCGGGTTTGCGCACATTTCACAATTTACGAGGTATTGCACAAGGTCAGTTCCGCTCCTCAGTCAGATAAGAATAACATGAATATTTATGAATAATTTCAAGTTAGAAATATGGTCGAGCATAAAAAGTCGTATGAAACTTGACTACTATGGTAATTAAGACGCTCGTATGAAAATTATAGGCTCGTTGCATAATGTACTATTATTTGTTTGTTAATTCCAATTTCGGATGATTAGATTTTTTTTAAGTTTCCCTTTGGGATTTTAATTAAGTACGATCATCTGTGTATGAGGTTCATATTCAACCAAAAATTGAGTAGCTTAATATCAAAGACGGACATCTGTCATCTCCATAGTTTTGATCTAGAGGCAATTTTTTAAAATCACAATGTTCTTTGTAATATTTAACACAAGTTATTTTATAAATATAGTGTTAGAGTTTGCATATGGTTTCATTATAACAGGAAAGAGCATGAAACATTGTATAAAAAACCACAGCTATCTAAATTTCGATTGAGATCAGATGTCCGTCTTTGATATTAAGCTACTCAATTATCTGCATATTTTATGTCGGTAATGGAGGGTTGCTGTGACATGTGAAAGAGAGGTACTCATAGGAAACCTGCCGCATGCCAGCTTGTTCTCAGAGCTGATATCAGTCATGTTAAGGAAATTATATTCCATTGATTCTCCGTCGTCTTCCGAGTTCGGTAACACTGAGCATCGAACGTAGTGCGGTGACGCAGAAGCGGATTCTCGGGGAAGAAGCGGAATTATTCAGGAGTTCACACACAAGTTAAAGTGGAAATACAAGAAACAATTTGGGCGAGCATGGCATTCAGGATGTCGGCGGGAGAGGGGCTAAGTCAACATGGATGTCTCGTCACGGCCTTCCCCGGATATGGATCCCCCGAAGATAATGAACGGGAAGACACGCACCCGCTGCGAGGCGGGGGGGCATCCGCTCCAACATTCACTTTTCTATTGTGCGAGGTGCAGAGAAAGTATCATGCTGTTTTTGAGAGATTTTGACGGCTCTGAGGAGAAATTAGATTTCTCATACTTTTAACTCCATCCCTTCGTCCTGTTCTTAGCTTTTTCCTCAATTTCAGAGATGCCAATTATTACGGATTTACTCCCACTATTACGGCATTGCGGCCAACGAAAATTATTACGGAAAAGCAAAATTATCACGGGAGGAAATATGTACTGAGTGAACCTAAGCAACATCACTAATAGGGCTAGGATTTTGATGACCCATAAATCATGAAAAAAATGTCCTAAAAACAATGCATTTATGACCTAAAAATCTTTCAAAAATGCCCTTAAAATGCCCTAAAAATTGATCTTACATAATTACCGTAGTACGAAAAGAGATTTTGTACTACTTAATATTTAGATTACTATTAAAATTAAATTTTCTAAGTAGTACACTTCAATTATTTTATCTGATGTAGATTCCATGTATGATCGTTCACCTCTGCGTCGGCATGTGGACGTGAGATCAGCAGTCGGCTGGTCGGTCTTGGCCCTTCATGGGCTGTAGCGCCATGGATTTACTTTACTTTTAGTTTCCGTGTAGTCCACCACAAGGCCACTCTTATCTGGAATTAGCAGGTATAGAGGAGTCTATATTGAAGGGGTGATTAGACTGAGCCATTATGTGGGGTGTACTACGTTAAAATTGTAATATTTGTGTAGAAAAACGATTAAAATATTGTACAAAATAATGAGTATTAATGGACAAAATATGTAAAGAAAATATAAAAGGAAAGAGACATTATTTTACATTAATAATAGGGATTTAGTCCCGCGCAGTGGTGTCGTGGTCTAAGGCATCCTGCCTAGGACTCACGTTACGGAATGCGCGCTGTTTCGAGTCCTCATGGGGGAAGAAATTTTCTCATGAAATTTCGGCCAGTGTATGGGACCGGTGCCCCCCC
This sequence comes from Periplaneta americana, assembly GCF_040183065.1. Classification (NCBI taxonomy): domain Eukaryota; kingdom Metazoa; phylum Arthropoda; class Insecta; order Blattodea; family Blattidae; genus Periplaneta; species Periplaneta americana. The sequence continues at coordinate 42,941,891 of NC_091128.1, forward strand.
CCCCCAATATCGTGATGCACTTGGGGAGCTACGATAGGTAGCTAAATCCGGTTGCGAATGCCAGAAATACCGGCTGGGGGGATCATCGTGTTAACCACACAATACCTCCATTCTGGTTGGATGATCGTCCACCTCTGCTTCAGCATGTGGGCGTGAGGCCAGCAGCCGGCTGGTCGGTCTAGGCGCTTCATGGGCTGTAGCGCCACGGATTATTATTAATGGGGATTTGTGGCCAAAATTAAATGAAAATGCCTCAAAAATGACCGAATAAAACAAAAGATGCTCTTACGAGTTGAAACAGGCAAAAATTACCCTAACATATATGTCTTAAAACACTCAGTTTATCACATAACACATAAATACTAAAGCAGCTATGTTTCTGGCTTACTAGAAAAAAGATGCAATGTCATCAAATTCCTAGCCCTAGTCATTAATTTCAAGGGGTTATTCTTTGAGATTTTTCAAACAAAAAAGTTTAATGCCATTGTGCTCGTCTTTGCTTCCTTTCCCAGAAGAAAAAATATATGAAACATTTCATAGTGTATTTTGGGAAATCTATTGAACTGCTTTTGAAGAATGCACGAGAAATTTTATTTCTTGTATTTAAGTTTACCGGTTACCACTTACAAATGAAAGTGGGACGAAACTATTTCTAATTGCCCAGAGAAAATGCTTGCAGTACGACTAACAGAGTTCTTTTTAAATCATTAAGTAGATCTGTATAATGTAGTATAAGCTTTTCTAATTGTCTGTGTTCACCGAATATTTAGGGGAGAGTTGGGTAGTATTGGACATCGGGTAATATCGGACAGTGCGTTTCTTTCATTTACCACCACATGGTAGTACTTGAATAACATGGTTACGTTTCTGTATGCGACATCACAGAAACGTAACCATGTCATTCAGGTACTATCATCTGGTGGCAGATGAAACAAACTCACTGTCCGATATTACCCCATGTCCGATACTACCCAACTCTCCCCTAATTAAATCAAGTCGAAAGAGTTTAAAAATAATATTTTTAATTTTTGTTCGTTTAACGTAAAATAACTATAGGCCTATCGTATTTTTATTTTTGCCTGTACAGTTTTAAATATTTCAATTTTTTTTATAACGTGAAATAAGCATCAGAATTGTTTTAATTCTCTAGAATATTAAATTGAAATGGCAATGTAGAAATATTTCTTAATCTTATAAATTTATTTTGAAATAAACTTACCCTATTGTCTATGTTCTCTGAACATTTAATTAAAATTAGGTTGCATAGTTTATTTTCAATTTTCTAAGATTTTGTATAACGTCAAATGAGCAGTATTCATTCTCTGTTCTATAACACTGTTTAAACACAAAAATTAAACGCTAAATCATCTGTATTTTTTCTTATGAGTTTAAAAACAATGTACTGTAGATGGCAATGACCTTTCACTTCCCTATCCAGAAGAAGCCAGGTGTAGAGGTTGTTCAGAGCAACACAACCCGATTGCACTTTCTTCTGATTACAGCGTTGCACGATCTCATAATTCACGTCTTTTAAAATGCACGTTTTTCTGGAAAACCATCCAAAATATAGCAAAATGGTATTTGACTTTTCATTTATATTTATATAAATTTATACTGTATTTATACAGTAGCCTCCATCTGCATAATTAAACTGTTGTCAGCGTCATTAGATCCTTGCCTGATTGATAGAATCAAAGAACTCAAGTTTTTACACTTAGTTCTAAGAGAACAAAGGAAAAAAACGTTCTTACGTTGGCTAGACTCAATACATGCTACACCCCGACACAAGTTTCAAAAAGAGTAGAAATTAAGCAAACTGCAAGATTTATGTTTGAAACTCGTTTAAAGAATTAATTTACACGTATAATAATGAACATGGCAACGCTGAAACACTTTCACTGTAATCGAAACACTGAGCAAAGCTGGAATAGGATTCACTTATTTGCTTTCAGTTTCTCCAGTTCATTGGCGCTACGAGTTTAGTGACTCTCAAGGGAAACTTCACAGTACCATGTCACTATGACTAATTCCTGACATTGGATAAACCCGAAGTTGATGTAGGGTTGTTAAATAACTGATTAAAATAGTTGAGTTTAAATCCCAGCGAGTGGAACCGAAATCTGGTGGACAAAGGCTTTGTAAGGGCCTCATACACCTAGCCTGAAGTGCATTTTATTAATTAACAGTACCTATGCAACTATTTTACACAGATCAGAAAAGGTTTGCACACTAATAGAACATCCAGTTTCTTTTGGTATACAAATTAATATTCTTATTTAAGATCAATTTAAACGGAATAAAAAAGAAATAAACTTTTTATGTATTTTTTTTTCGTAGCATTTTACAAACAACAGAAGTTCTTAAGAATCGATGCTTCAATTTGCTTGAAATTGTACACATAGATTCTCCTCAATAGTTCGTATTCGTTGAACCACAATAATTAGAATATTGTTACAAATAACCATTATGCATAGAAAATATGCGATGAAATTCTTTTTTTACAATTAAAATTTGAAATGTACGGTAACTATTGGCTCTGTGCACTTCTTAGTGATTCAAATTGTGTGTTATAATTAGGGCTAGGATTTTGATGCAATTGCATCTTTTTTCTAGTAAGCCAAACATAGCTGCTTTAGTATTTATATGTTATGTGATAAACTGAGTGTTTTAAGACATATTTGTCAGGACATTTTTTTTTTTTTTTTTCACTTTTTGCCTGTTTCAACTCATAAGAGCATCTTTTGTTTTATTCGGTCATTTTTTAGGCATTTTCATTTGATTTTGGCCATACATCCCCATTATTAATGTAAAATAATGTTTATTTCCTTTGATATTTTCCTTACATATTTTGTCCATTAATACGGTACTCATTATTTTGTATAATATTTTAATCGTTTTTCTACCCAAATATTGACATTTTAACGTAGTACACCCCATGTAATGGATCAGTCCAACCACCCCTTCAATATAGACTCCTCTATACCTGCTAATTCCGGATAAGAGTGGCCTTGTGGTAGACTACGTGGAAACTAAAAGTAAGGTAAATCGATGGCGCTACAGCCCATGAAGGGCCAAGACCGACCAGCCGACTGCTGACCTCACGTCCACATGCCGAAGTAGAGGTGAACGATCATACATGGAAACTACATCGGATAAAATAATTAATTAAAGTGTACTACTTAGAAAAAATTATGTAAAATTTAATTTAATTACTAGTCTAAATATTAAGTAGTACAAAACCTCTTTTCCTTCTAAGCCAATTATGTAAGATCAATTTTTAGGGCGTTTTAATGGCATTTTTGAAAGATTTTTAGGTCATAAATGCATTGTTTTTAGGATATTTATTCATGATTTATAGGACATCAAAATCCTAGCCCGAGTTATAATGTTGGCTTCAGGTAACAATGAACCGTCCCTTGGAGAAAGGACATAATTTCTAGAATCAAAATTTTAAGAAAATTACAAAGGAACTGATTTGCTGATTACTAAATTTCTGAAATTATCTGAAACATGACTACTCAAAGTGGTAAGCTTTCTCACGGCTAAATTATTTTGTAAATCCGTTTGTACTGCTTGAGAGAGTTTAAATAAATTATGTTAATGCACTGTATACAGTAGACTCTGGACTATTAAAGCAACGTTTTTATAAGCATGGTAACAACTATGCATGCAGTGGTCCCATTAGCAGGGGTAGGGTGGGGGAAGGTCCCCAATACTTGGCTTAATTGCATTATTATTATTATTATTATTATTATTATTATTATTATTATTATTATTATTATTAATCTGCTGACATGCTTTATTACTCAATCTGCAGTAAGCCTACACCTTCAATCGTTGTATAGTCTAATGGTTTTCCTGTTCTCCCATATATACAGTTAACGGCTCCGATGATTCAGGTAACCATATAAATCCCGATGGTTGAGGCCAACGCCTTAGATGAGATGCGGCACAAAGAAATCTTGTAGGTAGGAAGGATCTAGGTTACTGGGCAGGTATAAATTCCTGAGCACCTCTTTTAGTGGTTTTATGAGTTACTGCGTATAATGTAATGGTATTTCACATTGCTCGCTTTATTTCTGGGGTCGCTGGTTCGATCGCTTTGTTAGCGGGAAGCTCTCCCTCCCTCCTGTCTGCTTCTCCGTGTCTCCACCCCCTCCCCCGCCCGCTGGCCGACAGCCCATCATCGGAAGTAATGAGTTCCGTGCTCCCATCTCAAATGGAATTCTTCCCCGCACCAGAGGCCAGGGAGGTCGTGAAGGCGTTTGAAACAACCACTACAACAAAAGAATTTTCCATACGCGTCCCTACAGACGAAGGTGGAACATTTGGTTGCTATGGCGACGCAGCGGATCATTCCAAAGCAGCATCTCTTTGTACTTTACGTTTTACGAATCATCACAAAAAGAAGCAGTCTGTAGATTTCCACTGAAATACGTTTTAAGGTGCTGTTTTTGTAAAGGTGTTGATGCTGCTATATTGGAATGTTAAATGTCGCGTTAACTCAGAATTATTAACATTTTTTACCATCCTCATGCCATTTCTTCTTCTTGCGATGCCCAATTATTCTTCGTCCTTCAGGTTTGTCGCTCATTGCAATTAAAAAGTACGTATATGTCCCCTTCGTCAATCTTATTTTTAGCTGCGTTGAAATGGCAAATGAAGCTTCAGAGATTTTTTGTCTCCAGAAATGTTTGTGTCGGAGAAACTCTTTATTCTCTAGAGAAATATGCCTCCAGTTGAAAATTTGAGACAGAAATTGTATGAATAAGACATTATATGATATACAGCAGTGTACAGGGGCGGATGCAAAGGGGGGGATTAAGGGGATATATCCCCTCCCGAAATTTTGAGAAAAATACGAAACAAGAAACAAAAATAATATTAATTTTAATTCGTGAATGTACATAGGAATTAGAAAGTTTTCCACGTAAATTCTCTTTGCTAAAATGTTTAATTCCAAGAACGGCAGGAAGACAAACAAAGCGTTCTTACTTCAAGACAGAGAGTCATGAAGAATATTTTAGGCTTTTAATTTTCCTTCTCTTCTTAGACTATTTCATTAGTCAGCTCAAGGACAGGTTTTTAAATAATAAGGGAATCCTAAAGTCCATACAAACTTCGCTGCCTAAAAACATAGTGCGAGCATCAGATGAAGATTTAGAAACTGCTGTTGAGGCTGTGGTAAATCAGTGGCCCAATGATGTTGATGCATCACCAGAGTCTTTCTTCAATGAATTGAAGATGTGGAGAAGAAATTTCCTTGATCAGAAAAATCTTTACCTAATACCTACTGACTTTATATCATCTTTGAACAGGTGCAATGAAATTATTTTTCCCTGCACTCGCAAGGCTCTGAAACTTTTCTGCACGTTGCCTGTAACTACAGCAACACCAGAACGGTTGTTCCCAACATTGCGGTATTTGAAGACTTACTTGAGGAGCAGACAGATTAAATGGACTGGCCTTGATGTATATATATAAAAATATAGAAGTAAAAGCTCATGAAGTACTGGATGAAATGTCTAAGAAGCCTCGTCGCCTTCTTCTGTAAATGTCATTCTGTCATTGTTTTTGTATTGCAGTCATTGTAAATGTTAAAATTAAAAAATTATGGTTTATTTAACAACGCTCGCAATTGCCGAGGTTATATCAGCGTCGCCGGTGTGCCGGAAATTTTTCCCTCAGGACTTCTTTTACATGCCAGTAAATCGACTGATATGAGGCCTGTCGCATTTAAACACACTTAAATGCCATCGAGCTGGGTTAGGGTAGAACCCGCACAGAAGGCTATACCGACTACGCTCCTCAGGCCAACTTGTAAATGTTTGTGACTCGGAAACAAATTGTGAGTATATAAACTTATTTCTCATTACTACATTTTTACTATCTCCTCAAATCCCTCCCCGAAAAAAAAATCCTGCGTCCGCCCCTGGCAGTGGACCCCCAACCTTTTTTGTCTTTAGTACCACTTAACTAGGCTTTCACTAAAACTGTATCCCTAACTGCCTCCCCACCATTTTCACCACATCACTTAAATAAGATGTAATAAAACGATTTTGTATATCTAGGTTAGTTCTAGTTTTTGGAGTTTAAAATAATAGAAACTAGCTTGGTAAAAAAAAAGTATTTATTTTACATTATCTAAAAGTAATATAATGAAAACTAATAATTCTGGTAGCTATTTCATTAATATAGATCCTATAATCAAGCTGCGGATTTTTAGGCATTAAAACAGTTGAAATAGGCAGGCAAAATAGGCATTCAAAATTCTAAAATAGGCATTTAAAAAGGCAGTAACAAATTTCTAATACTCAATGGCTAACACGACCATAGCGCAGCATTATACACTAGTTTCTATAGGAATGTCATTATGGCAGTAAATAATTAAATATTCGTCCAAATGTTGTAATGAGAACTGATGTCTATTGTCTGTAAGAATGTTCTTAAATTGAGAGAAACTCCCTTCCACTTCACATGAAGTGATGGGGCAATACTTCAGGGATCCAATCTCAGCTGGGGACCAAACCAGTGGGAACGCAGTAATGCCAATGTATTTTCCAATCAGTGCTTCTGATGACTTTTGCTTTGGCATATCTCCACGGTATACTTCACGTATTACAGCAGAAATGTCAACTCCATACTCAATTCACAAACTCACAAAACGGATACACAGTTTAAAACAACTACCCTAGTCAACTACCACAATGATTCATGCGGCTTTCGAAATACATTTTTCCTTATTGGTTGATTTTAAATTATTCGATTTCTCCGCGCTCTGGTGGCAGTAAAACGTAACACACAGAATTATCAACAGTTCTATATCACTTCCTCTGCTAGATAAAAAAGAAACAAATTACAGATTTAAAAAATATCGATAGAGTGGTCAGTAAATTCAAGTATAATATATAATACGGATATTTAGGCAACTTTTAGGCATTTATTAGTGAAATAAGCAATTATAGGCACTATAGAATTCGCATTTAATACTCACAATATCGTAAAATGGATATGTAACCTAAAATCATCCGCCTTCAGGTTAAGGATGAAACTAGGCATATAGGCATAAATCCGCAGCTTACTTATAATATTATACTATCAAATAAAAATTTTACTAAATCTTTTAGTAACAATAAAGAGATTACAGTTACGAAACGCATTTAAAATAATTGCAGATATATCTGTACTTGTATCATCCGGGCGCGACGCAACAAGATGTAACGTCCGCCATCACCCTGGTCCGACGCGTACCTCTAAGAATGGGATTTAGTCTGAGCACGGGATTGTCCGTACCCAGAAAATGCTTCATTGTTTTTAGGAACTTATTGGTACATAGTTCATAGTAAATCGTTGTTTGTAACATAAGGTGTGGTGTTTCGAATACTCTGACAGTTTGTTTTATAACAAACGTTATTCCCTGGAATTATGTGTTAAAAATGTTGAACTTTGTGACATGAGTAATGCATCATAGAATGGATGTTGGTGTCTATGTGTGAATGATGTGTATGTGTGAGTGTCCTCCTTAAGTTAGTAGCAACATTGCCTCAATCGCTAAGTTCCGGCCTTATTTCGTTGACAGTTCAGCTTGTATGAAGTCATACGAGGTGTGCTTTTGGTAAACTTAGAAGCATGGGAGTTTGTATTAAGATGATGTGATTGTGATTAGCAGCAAGCATTAAGCGGTTTTAAAATAAAAGTAATTGATGTGTAGCATTAATGAAACATGTTTTTGTGTTGCAACGTTTGAACTGGTGTCGCATTGTCGTTTGAGATGTGGTGATTTGCTGTTATGAAGGCAGCAGGCATTTTTAGGTTATGTAAACCATTTGAAATTTTATAACAACATATATTCATTTACCAGCATTTATTTTTGTTTGTAGTACAGGCTGTAATTTACAAAATGGGCGAATGTTAGTGTGCCTGGTTGTGCGTCTATTTGCCGTTCAAGTAAGGAAAGATGCTTTTCAACATTTGCTTCTCCTTGTGACAAAGAAAGACGAGAAAAGTGAATTCATGTTGTACACTGTGCCATTTTTAAACCCGGTAAATATAGCCTACAGTATCTGCGTTTTACAAACGTTTTCGAAATGGAAGTATAGGAAATTGGCATTGATTTATGTGACAAATGTATTAGACTATAGTGGTATACAGTTAATGACTGTAGTTAGAAAAGTCTGCCATATTATGGGAAAGAATTGTTGAAACATAATTATTCAAGTAATAACACAGTAATAATAATAATAATAATAATAATAATAATAATAATAATTTATTTATTTGTTCTGACGAAGTTAAGGCCATTAGGCCTTCTCTTCCACTTAGCCAGAAACGAAAGACGCTGAAACAATTTTACTTTATACTCAAACGAACGCAAAATAACGATATAAACGGCACAAATATTCTTCCATGGCCGCCAAAAACCCCGGTGTGTATACCTAATTCATTTGAGTTTTTATTATATTTGAAGTACCTATCATGTTAGGCCTATATTACTTCATTTTTGTTATAATATTTAAAAGAAACAACCGTATCGGTCTAGGGATTAACCTACCCGAGTGCGAGGGATAGCACGTCTGTTGTGACGTCACGGGTTCTGGTGTAAGACCTGTGTAACTTAACGACGGCCGCGCCTCAACTCATAAAGTAAAGTAAACAAAACGGAGTAATATTTGCTGTCTACATTTTAGAGCACATTCCAGTGTAGATTAATTTATGGTTGGAAAATATGTCGATCAAAATATTATTTTGCGTTAGGCGTATTGATTTAGTTTTTGAGTACAGAGGAGCCTGGTTTATACGTAATCCAATTATACGTAATTGTAGTTTGTACGTGTTTATTTATTTTTTGCTCTGGTGGAGTTAAGGGCATCAAGCCTTCTCTTCCACATCACCGGATGTGTAGTACAACTACAAGAAAAAGTGTAGGCTTACGTCATCATGCAATTTAATGTAATATAACGCATGGCAAAATGAAAATAATATAAAAACAACTGCACAGAGAAATATAAATTAAAAATAGTAAAAATGAATCTAACGTATTAAATTAACGATGAAAAATAACTGGCCTACAACAGATACAGAAATAAAATAACAGCGATACTCAGCTGCAGTATAAATAATCAAAAGAAGATAGGCACAGATCCTGACATAAATGACTTGAAATACATTTAACACTTTTCCCACAGTTCATCCTCGAGGTCTTCTGCGAAATACGAGAAACATATTATACACCATGGGACCGCTTCCTCTTTACATGAGCGATCTCAAGATTACGGGATGCACCGATAAAACAGCAAACTCACACAGCCTAGGCGAATACAGAGCCGGCATGCTCCGGCTGTAAATGCTAGCCTATCTGCTTTTTTACGGGACATGTTCCAAACATTTAAATAGAGTTGGGGTCACTTATTATCTATCAATCAAGTACATATGACAAGAAAAGGAAGAGCTACTCGCTAGAAGGCAAAGTTAGATTTATAAAAGAAATTGAGGCAAATCCCAACAAAACAAACATTGAAATTGTTAGAAGTTTGTAATGGACATGCATGCTTTAAAATAATTAATTATTAAAATATCTTAAAGTTTGAATTAATGCTCTAAAAGAAAGTTAGTACATTTAAACTTCAAAATTCTAGTTACTTTCTATTTAGTAAAACATAATATATGTAGAAAAGTTAAACGAATTCTAAGTCCTCCCAGCTCTGTATGTTCTGTTAAACTGATTCTTGCCATTCGAAAATTATCTTGTGTTCAAACCTTACACTCAGTTTTGAGTTATGCGTCATTTACATGATTCCTCTTCAATTACCTAAAACCCAGGTTTTAATGTACAGTACATTAATGTGAATATATCTTAACCCTGAGCAATGCAAATTGACGAATGTCAGATGTTTTTACGTTTGTCAAAGAGATATTTCATTTCATCAACGTCCTTAACCTCTGATGTTTGTCAAATCGATAATGAAACTTTAAACTGAAATTCGGCCTGTAGACAGGATGAAAGTAAAGAGCAGTTTTCGAATTTATTACACAAATTTCATAAATCAATTTAATAAAATGGCTGACATTTTTTATTTTGAAAATGTATACATGGAATGTTTTAGAAGTCCCTTCCTTTTAAATTATGTAGATGAACTTTTCACTTAGGTACATTTATTAGTGCTTTATAGTCGAACTTCAAATTGTATCTTTTCCTGTTGCTGTGTGTACATTCGGAATCTTCCACCATTTTCATCTTCACAGCTGTTTTCCTACCAACATTTAAGCACTTATCTAGACAAATGTGTTTTATGTGCAGGCCAGCTTTCGTTTGACCGACCAATCACCTCTGCGGTGGCTGCATGGTCTGAACCATCAGCCTGACACGCAGGAGGTCCGGGTTCGAATTCTGGTAAGGTCTATAGTGATAAACATGTGGCCAACAAAGTTGCAGTTCGGGTTTTTCTTGGGGTTTCCGTTTTCTCTTAGATACAGCCATCGACATTCCTTCCGATCTCGATTCCATTCTACCTTCAAAGAATTTCTCCTCTCACTAGTCGATAACGCAGGGACAGGGCTGATCTAGGGACACGTTCTGTTGCCCGCATGTACCCTAGATACGCAGCGAACCTTAGCACATTCGATTGGTGTGGTTGGGAAAGTGTCTAGTTGGGGCTGAGTCTAAATCGGCCGTGGCGAAAATGTGACTCGCGAGCACATTGTGGCTCGCAATGATAGCTATGCAGTTCTCTTGCTTCCTACCTCCCCCAACCCCCACCCTCTCACTCACTGCAGTCAAACTCCGTTCCATTTGTATTTGTCTCTGACCTGCGAGTGGCGTCATCGCAATGTCTCTCTCGAAACCATGTACCTCTACAAAAACGAAAGTTTCAAGTAGGATGGGAGGACGCATTTTTTTTTTTTTTTGCTGCCAATATGATGAGAATATTAAATGTATGATTTGTTCACAAGTATTATGAGGAAAACGGTTGTATAACATAAAACGGCATTATACTACATGTTACTGATGAACATTAAAAAGTTAAGTGTTGTTATCATCATCATCATCATCACCATCATCTCCTCTGTACGTCGATCCTTTATCAGCAGATGTACGAATAATACGGTTAGCTCTTCAATTTGAACTTACTGATTTACTATGTGATGTCAAATGAAAGCTAGATGTAAGGACTTGACAAATGTTGAATTTTTCAAATCTTTGCCAAAAAATAAATATCCAAAGCTTCGTTCTTTCATTTGCTCTGCTGAAGCCATGTTCGCTACAACTTACGTTTGTGAAAGATTATTTTGAACAATGGAAATAGTAAAAACCAAATTTAGATCACGACTGACAGACAAATACCTTCGTGATCAACTACGACTGGCAGTAAGTGACATAATTCCTGATTTTGAAACTTTGTCGCAGAGACAATCTGAAGACAGTTAATTTTAGGTTGTGATAATGTGTCGTATGTTTTCTTGTTCATTTCTTTCTTCGTTACACTTACTAAACATTAGTTTGTAAACTTATACTGTATAAAATTATATTTAATGCTTGACGTAAGGAAAATGAAATTCGTAATAAGTCAGACAGTTGCTTCACTTCCGCTTCGGGTGTCTGCCTCCCTCCATAAGTGCTATGCACGTTGCAGGTTACACAGTGGCTCGGCGCACCGTCACATTTTCGCCACGACTGGTCTAAATTGATCAATTTTAAAACATCATCATCATCATCATCATCATCTTCCTAACAAGTATTAGGCCAAGTGGCGTGTTACGGTCTCAAACTAGAATTTTCAGTCCATCTCTTCTTTGGACGGCCTAGAGATCTTTTACCATATGGATGGTAATGAAGCAGTGCTTTTGGAATTCTGCATCAATTCATTCGTTCGAGATGATCCTTCCACTGAAGTTGATATTTGCTGATGAACTGCATAATGGGTTCTATTTGAAGTTCTTACATTAGGTCCTCATTTTTTTTATGATCCCAGCGAGTATATCCAGCTGTTGCTCTCATAAACCTCATCTCACTTGCTGTTATTCTACTGACATCTTTATTCTTCACAGTCCACGCTTCGTTACCACAGCTTAATACTGGCTGTGCTAAGGTTTTATGCAAGCCTATTCTTGTGTGTCTTTGTATCAGTTTTAAAAATGGATGTAAAATGGCATTTTGGTGAAGGAATTTTATTTTTGATAATTGATGAATAAGCACATTTTTTCTTTACTCTGTATATAAAATGAATGACTAATCATTAAAGGCACTTATGCCTAGTAACCTATATTTCTATGAAGACTGTATTACCTTCTTACATACTCTAAACACGGACAAATGGATTGTTAAACGGATGGATCATCAGTTATTTGTTTATCGAGTTTGAACGATTCTTATTTTGACGACTTGTTAGAAAATTGAGGATTGATTTGGCATTCGTCGAGGAAAATGCGTCTGATTATGTTCCCTCCGCACTGTATGGTCCACGTAGCCTATTCCTACGGTGGCTGAGTGGTCTTCAGCCTATCACGTGGACGGTTCGACCTCGAGTTCCGGCCACGTCAGGAATTTATCTTTGAAAGTTTCCTAAGTACAACTTTTGGCGGACAAGGTTGCAGTTGAGGTTTTCTCGTTTTAGCATCGTTCTGTCCTATCTTCATTTCAATCTAATCTTCCTAGCATTTCTTCGATCGCTGGTCGAGGACATGCGGTGGGAACTGGCCTAGAGACGAGCGGATTGCCTGCTTCGAAACATAGATACACAGCGAACCTTAGTATAGTCAGTTGGTTTGGGTTGGAAATGCATCTGGCGGGTTACTGTACAATGTCGTAAAGATCTCAGCCGCGTCTGTAGTTCAAGCGCTATCTCACTACACTTTCATCCAGGCGGCCCCGGTTAAATCCTTGACTAAGTCATGATGGAATTTGTGATGAACAAAGCAGACACTATAGAGGGTTTTACTCCCGTTTGCCTTTTATTCCACCAACGCTCATTTTATGTATCATATGGAGGGTGATGTCTTGGGAATAATACGGCTTCGGAGCCTGTCGTCTGGAGATGGAACTTGAGTCTTTCAGGGCTGAGACAGGAACACCTGTCAGACATGGATAATTATGACTGGTCTGCGTTTCAAAACTTTTTTTCTAATGTCAAGAATTTTATAACTGATCTTTTATGTTCATTGCATGCTGAATTCAAAAATATAACTCGTTTTGCTCAATCAGGTCAGGTTTCTTTACTAGCCAAGATTTTAGTTAGTATGTATTTACAGAAATAAAACGTACGGCAGGTAAGAAAAAAAATGATGTTTACTATCACAAAATAAACTTAAATTCACATCAAATATACATTAAATATATTATGTAGTACATAAATACAGTTAATTTGGAAGAAAGGGCCTTTTCAAGAAATTTCATTACTGTTTCAGACCTTGAGAATCACACTTCAGACACGAGCCATAGCATGCAACTCTGTATAGTGGTAACTTAATAGGAGAGAGAGAGAGAGAGAGAGAGAGAGAGAGAGAGAGAGAGAGAGAGAGACTGGAGTAAAATCAACTTCTTTCTTGCAGCCCAATGTAGTCTGGTTTGAGCTTTCTCAGTGATGAGACTGATTTAAGGAACGTTCTTACAAAATGAATAGAAACTGCAAGACTCACCCTGACCGATTTTACTAAATTTGTGGTAAAGTCACTATGTCAATCGAAAGTTTAAAATCACTCCTTTTGCAAGGAAAATGCACGAATATCATGCCTACTTTGGTGTCAAAATTGGTGATCAGGAGAAACCTTTCATATCTCGTGTGTGCTGCACTTTCTTCAACGCATCTGGGAAGCAAGAGTAGCCTGAAACCAGGTTCACACAACGCTCTGTCAGAAGCTGACGTGGATCCTCAAAAATTCTACTTTCGCCACTCCACATCAAATGTGGCCTAATGAAAAAATTTTGTCAAGACACTCAACAAAGAAAAAAGAGCTCTTGCTTTCCTAGGTCAGAAATTTCCACGTGTCAGTGAGGCCAAACTAATAGCAGGTATTTTTGATGTCCTTCAAATCAGGGAGCTTATGAATGATACTGAATTCAATGATCATAAAAAGGATAAAGAGAGTAATGCCTGGCTCGCATTGAAGTCTATTATTAAGAACTTTCTGGGCAACTGTAGGAGCTCAGAGTACGAACATACTGCTGAGGAACTCCTGCGGAGCTACCAGGCTCTTGGTGCATGTATGTCCATAAAGATGCATTTAGATTACTTTCCTGAAAACTATGGGGAATACAGAGAGGAGCAAAGCAAAAGCTCTCGTAGAGATATTCGAGTGAAGAAATAGAGGTACTTCTTCGTTGGGATGTAAACATGCTTGCGGACTATTACTATTAGGTTACCTCAAGAGGGATGTTCCAGATGCAAAACACGCACGAAAGTCCTTGAAAAGGTTCTTCCTTCCACAATAACGGTGTTCGTGTTTCATTCTGTATACATATTTTACTATTTACGCAAAACTAAGTCCGACTTGAAATCGTAATTAGTATAGTCTAATAACTATAAGTTACGATTTACCTCTGAAATATCGTCTTTTTAAAAAATGCGATAGCAAGAAAATCTTACCCGACTGAGCAAAATGAGTTATATTTTTGAATTCAGCATGCATTAAATAAAAAAAGAACAGCTATGAAAATGTTGACCTCAAAAATGACGCAGACCAGTGATAATCATCACAAAAAAATTAGGGCTCACATTGGGGCCAGTGTTACATCTTAATTCACGGATCCGTCCCGAATCCTACCCTCGAAACGCCAAACATAACCAAGCGTATGTAATATCAGTAGCCCGGAATTTTATATACTACAAGTTAATATTGCAGCTGTATAGCAAGCAATATTCCGCTGTGATATAGTGCCGCTGAGTTAGAAAGTAGTAGCCAATAGTGTTCGCTGTGCAATTGACGAAATTCGCTCCATTCAGTATATGACTTGTGAGGTGGTTGTAGTGTGTGGTCCACGCTTTTGAAACATAAATTCAATAGTACGGTCTAAACTGTTATAATACAAATTAGTAAGTGTGTTTCACTAGGTGCATTCTTCGCGCTTTGTGATTCTTTTTTTTTTTTAAAGTGTTATAAGTAGAGCCCGGATGTTACGTAAATTGTCTTTTTTAAACTGAGTGTATGTATGAAAGACCTATTAGAGATAAACACGTTTCCACACATTTGGGGACTATAGCCCAATTTTTATTTTGCCTTTTTTGCCTACTTTAGCTCCCGTTGCCTATTTTAAGGTTAAATGCCTTCCTTTTTAGCCTTTTTACGTCATTATACATTTTCTATGTTTTAATGCATTCAAAATAAACCGCACATAAATTATATATAAACAAAAAAGAACGGTTGTACAAATTAAAAATATATATTTACCTCACACAAATATTTGCTGAGAACCTTATTCTCCAGCAATACATATATTTCTAAGAAGTCGTAAACTTTTCTCCCCTACCGATTCCATCTTTTATGTCACTTAACAAAGATGTTAACAAGTATAACCCTCAGTGATCAGGTCGCTTTGCGGTTTACCAGCGAAAGAAAGGGGATGAGGGAAGTATCTCCAGGTCCCGTTACTGTTGTCGCTTGCACGCACAAGTCACGCGTACTTTGAAGTCTCTAATCCCTTCTCACACCCCTCTTTTTGAGACAATACACAGTCGGGTTTTCCCAATCTCTGAAATAAGTTGTTTTAAGTTTGCTCCAATCACTTCAGTAGAAGTAGAAAGATCTTTTTCCACCATGAAAAACGTTCTCTCTGACAGGCGGCTCACTATGACAGTTGACAACTTGAAAAAGCATCTTGTTGTGACATGTAACCAAGGAAAGTGAGTACCGTATGGGATAGT
This sequence comes from Periplaneta americana, assembly GCF_040183065.1. Classification (NCBI taxonomy): domain Eukaryota; kingdom Metazoa; phylum Arthropoda; class Insecta; order Blattodea; family Blattidae; genus Periplaneta; species Periplaneta americana. Next base: position 42,957,745 of record NC_091128.1, read on the forward strand.
TTATTAAGTATTTGTGTATCTTTTGTCTGTTTCTGTGAATAATAAATGCCTATTTCACTGCCTATTTTTACCATTTTTAGTGCCTATATGCCTGCCTATTTTATCCAAAGGCCTAGTGATAAGGCCTCAGAACGGTTATATAACTTATATCACATCCGCTCAGGTGTAGAGATCTAACAGCATCTGTGCTCACCGTTGTCGTCAGAGTGGTTGGGAGGATGTCTCACTACATCTCTCAACAGACATATCCGTTCAAGTGAGCACTCTCAGCATTGCTTTCGGAAGAGGATTTGAATTATTTGTAAGAGGAAAGTGGGCTTTACAAATTATTCAGAGTTTTCTGGGTGTACAGGGTGTTTCCGGGCTGGTGTTACAAACTTTCAGGGATGATGGCGAAGGGCACATGTATCAATTTGAGATAAGGAACCGTGGTCCGAAAATGACTGAGTCGAAAGTTATAAGCAAAAATAGTTGTGTGAAAATGGAATTGTAATTTCGCACTACGTGCCCTCCTTCCCTTAACCTTGGGAACAGTCGTGGAAAGTAGGTATGGGCCGGATGTCTCCTACGTGGGTACTTGCCCTGATACAATCTGTGATCTTGTCTACTGTTCCCATTGGCTCATCCGTATTCGAAAATTAGGTCTGCTTATTCCGCTCTCGTGTACTCCTCCATTTCACTAGGACTGATCGACTGGACACTGCAACTTGTACACATACACTGCTGTCTACAGACGTGCATATCAGGACCGACCATGTCCGTTACACATTAGGCTATCTGCATTGCTTTAGTGTAGTTTCCTGTCCCCATCCCTCAGACAGCGCACTGAATGGAATACTGTAAGTAGACAACGTAAATAACGTCAGATGAATACAGTATGTGTAAGATGTACAGATAAATACACATAAATAAGGTGTACAGAGGAATAAAATTATTTCATTTCCACACAACTATTTTTACTTGTAACTTTCGACTCAGTCATTTCCGGACTAGGGTTCCTATCTCAAATTCATACATGTGCCCTTCCCCATCATCCCTGAAAGTTTGTAACACTAGCCCGGAAACATCCTGTATTTTTAAGCACCATATATATATATATATATATATATATATGGTGCTTAAAAATAAAATATAAGTATGTTCCTTTTTCCACAACTGACTTTTCTGGAAATGGGATAGAGTGGGGGAAGAACTGTTCTATGCTTATGCAGAGTTTTTCATTCTTGTCTTTCATATTCTTTCTCTCGAGCACAAAAACGGTTTGAGAAAGCAAAGGTAAAGTCTCAGAACTCTACTCTGTGTCGTTTAGTATTTGAGTATACGGGCTGTCTGTATCAATGTCAGTATCAGAATGCCTGTACGGATAAGATACACAAAAGCTACACCACAACCCCTAAATCTCTTACAATTCCAGGGACATGTTAACATAAGAAAATGGTACGCTGAATGTTACTTTTATTTTTATTTATTTATTTATTTATTTATTTATTTATTTAACCTGGTAGAGATAAGGCCATCAGGCCTTCTCTTCCCCTCTACCAGGGGATTACAACTAAAATATGAAGAATACAATTATAATTATAATTACAATTAATATTAAATTTACAAATACAATACAATTCAAAGTAGGCCTACTAAAAGATTAACTGATTAATAAAACCTAGTCAGTTTATTGTAAAAGTTAAGAAGAGAGAAGCATTTCTTTTATTCATTAAGTAAAAATTAAACCAACGCTACTAAATTCCGACAGTCTCTGTTGTCACTGGGTAGGGTATTCCACAAGCGCGAGAGCGAGATTGTGTATGATATGAATACGATGATGTCTTATGTCATGGTATGGCTAGTATGCGGCTATTTTGCGTGCGTGTGAAGAGATTATGATATGATGACAGGTAACTGAAACGGGAGGCAAGGTAGGTAGGTGTAGAAGTGTGAAGGACTTGGAAAAGGAGAACAAGAGAATGAAAATTTCTACGTTCGTTAAGCCGTAGCCAGTTTAGAGTTTGGAAGGATGGGGTAATGTGGTCAGCGCGACGGACATCGCAGGCGAAGCGAACACAAGAATTATGAACACGTTGTAATCTTTGCGACTGGTTGACATTGAGGTCAGTCCGTAGAAAATCACAATAATCGAAGTGGGGCATTACTAGTGTTTCCACTAATATTTTCTTGAGTGATAGCGGAAGGAATTTTCTAATGCTGTTTAAGGAATGTAGTATGGAAAGCACTTTTTTGGTAATATGGGTTACTTGGTTATTCCAGTTTAAATGCTTATCAAAGTAAACTCCAAGGTTTTTAACAAAGGAAGCAAATGGAATTATTGTGTCGTTTAGCTTGACTGGAAGAGCAGGAGTAATGTTGCATAATAGACGTTGATGTCCCACTAGGATTGCTTGTGATTTTCTTTAGGCGAGTGAGTAGGTTTAAATATGGTTACCTTTTGAGTTGATGGGAAGCGGGCATTGTGTGCAGCGTATATTTACTGTATAGTCTCATGCTGCCAGTAGCGCCAATAAGGCACAATTAAAAATGCTTATCGGCATGTGTTATTAATGCGATGCACCTGTCGCATTGTGCAAGTACTGCATGTTGACATAGCCCGCTATTGCGCTCAGCCACACACACAATTAGTCAGTGCACATGGTTTAGGGATGAGTCGGATCTCGATGTTGGGACATTCAACTGGTAGCTAATTCTGTATTAACTATAGTGCGCGGACGCGCGCGCCGACCTCTGTAACGTAATGAATGTGCGTGCATCGTTCTGAGCGGGAGGCGGGGTCGCAAATAATTCTGCATCTCCTGCAACCGTGCAATTTATGTGTACCTCAAACCAATTGTCTTAAGGCTCATTCACAATGAAAATTAAACATAACGTAAGCGTTAACTTAACGTTACAGTAAAATCAAGAAGTCATACCAACATTCACGATGGGAACATAAACATAACAGCAAACATACTTGGTAAGCATGGAAACATAACAACGACTCCATTTCCTCATATTCTGTCGTATACTTCAGCGCTCCACGATTGTGTTCTGTTTGCAAATCATGTAAGCATAAGCATGAAAGTTTGGAGTTTGCAAACTTTCATGTTAACGTCTTACGGTAATGTTTATGTCAGTGTTTATGTGAATCATTGTGAATGATCCCATTTGGTAGCCTGGGCGCAAACTTCTGTGTTTATGTTACGGTTATGTTTAATTTTCATTGTGAATGGGCCTTTACTTTTTGTACTATGTAGAATGCCTTTTGTGGCAATCCATAAAACGGCCACACAACGACCGTTTTGCCTTCTTATATGGTTGTCTGCTGATAAGTAATTTCATTTATGCCTTTCTAATATTCATTCAGAAATATAACTATAAATCAGACGTCTCCAAAAGCGTACTCGCGAGTAAGCCCCTGAACGGAACCGAAGCCAGTACGTAATGAGCGCACTCCGCCTCACCCATCCCTACCTGTACTGTACTCAATGTTTATGCGCAAACGAAGAGCAGTGGCGGACTGCCATTATCATTGTGTTGGTCGGCGTGTTCCACCGTTTCACAATGTCTTCTAATCAAGGACGTAGTACATTCAAGGATGAATAGGAAGAGAAATATTTTTTCGTGTTAGTGGGGAGAATATGAAATGTTTAATTTGTTCGAAAATTCTTAAGGGTGTGTTAAAATTCAACATGCGACTCTTCACAGAAAATATCATACAATTACAGGTATGCTGGACATGTGAAAAGAATTTATTTTGGGACGTCTGTATAACTGTTGGTTATACATAATAATCAGTGTATTACGATACGTTTACACTCAGCTGCGCGTGATATAGTTTTTCGTTTCATTTTAGGTGAAATACATACAAATATTTTGATAAATTTGAAAGAAGGAAATGCAAACACAAATCACACAAGTATCCTCAGTCGTAAACAAAAAAACTTCTTGCTAGCTATGTTCTAACTTGGAATATTGGAAAATCAGTGAAGCGCTTTACAGAATGAGCATTTGTAAAATCGTGCATACAGAATGACTTCTAGATGTAATGCGAAATGAATTATTACGTTATTGAATATTCCCCAATCAAAAGTGGAAGCTTCCTAGTAGGTCAAAATAATATACAAACGTATGATATTTCTTATCCTTTTGATGTTATTATTTGTAAACATAAGGAGATCGTTGCCGCAATCCCTCACTGACCGCTCCCATCTGTTGAGGTACGAGTCTCTCTCCCTTCTCTAGCCTTACACTGTGTTCGGCGGGCAGCATCGGGATCACGAATGACGATACGCTTTTTGGAGACCTCTGGTATAAACGGTAATGTTATTTCCAATACGATGAATTGTCAGGATCATTGCGAAAAGCATAAAAGACGCGCGCGAGTATGTGTGTGTGTGTGTCACTATTTCTTTTTGTTCAGAATTGAATTCCGGAGTGAGAGAAATGACAACAGGCTTCGTGCTTACATATACTCGTAAATTTTATTTGTCCTAAAATTACCTGCAACGACTGGAGGTCGAATATTCCTTTTATATTTCTTATCATCATCATCATCATCATCATCATCATCATCATCATCATCATCATCCTCGTCGTCGTCATTATCCGTTCTCGTGCCCCGATTATGGAGGTCGAGTGTAAGATATTAACATTAAGTTTTGTTGATCATTCCACATAGGCCTACAGGTGCTGTTGTACTGTATCTTCGTGCGTCAAAAAACTTCAATATTATGGAGAGCTGAGAAATATTTTAACATCTTGGAAATTAACAAATGTCTGACAGTAGAGGATATGTAAGTCTCTTCTTGCGAAGTTTGTGTCCATGCCTTGACTTAAGATTCGATTCTATTTAGGTAAAGGGGCTTATGCCATGAAAGAATTTTTTTTTCAGAAACAGCTGTAATTACATTTTAACACATTATTATCAGTTACTTTATATGTAGGAATGTAAACATAATTGTCAAAAATATATATTCACGTTTTGTAATTAAATTTTAACTAATTACACTAATTATAGCAAGAAAAGCCACATTTAAGAAAATGAGGGCGAAGCGCTTTTACCTAAACACCATTCGGGAAAATTTATTTAATGGGAATTAAGTGAAATCTTATTTTGTTCGTTTTTTTTTACATACGAGTTCAACACCATCGATATTCCCATTCATTACTTTCATCCATGACTTTCTTCTTTCCACATCCTGTTTCACCTGATTTTTCATCTTGTTTTGGAGGGATCTTCGTTAATTCCTTGAATTTTATTATTTATGTGATTGTGATTGTTATTAAACTATTGATAGCACAATTGGTTAGCCTTAATGCTGTATATTGTGAGATATACAGGTTTTAAATGGTATGCTTCAAGATTTTTTTACAGATGATGGAGGAGACTATAAGGAACAAAAATGTGTAGAAAGTAGAGACCGGCAAATCAGACAAGACTCACGCCCGTACCTGCTTGCCGTCAGGTTTGGGTTCCGGTGACGCTACAAAGCAAGTTAACTTCTAAGACTGAACCCACTGAGCCCGGGTTTTATAGGTTCAGTCCAGGCGGGATCCAAGAAAGCCTGCCTGTTTGCTCGTATTATAAGGTAGAGTGATTTGCATTCACGGAAGCCAGTCTGCGCTGGTTAAGATGAAACAGTACTAGTTTGAAATCTAAGTTCGTTGGCTATTCAGTCACTTAAAAAAATCTTTATCTTATGGTCCAACACGGCAGATGATTCTAGATTAAAGAAACACAGTTTTACGATTTATTGCGCTACAGAATTCATAAAATAATAAGACAATATTTATACATTTCATATTCCTGCAAAGTGTATCTGACTCAACAAAATAGTAACATTTCGTAACTTGTGACTAGTTGAGAAGAGAAGAGAAGAGAAGAGAAGAGAAGAGAAGAGAAGAGAAGAGAAGAGAAGAGAAGAGAAGAGAAGAGAAGGGAGGGGGAGGGGAGGGGAGGGGAGAGGAGAGGAAAGGAGAGGAGAGAAGAGGAGAGGAGAGGAGAGGAGATATTGGTAATAATATTATTATGAATATCAACAACTATTATAGAAAAATATTTCATTTTAACTTTTTCCTTATCAGCTATTAAAAGCCTCATTAATACCTGTAAAATGAAAAAAGTTTTTCGTTCTTCAGAATATTGATTTGCGATTTAACTTCTGAGGGACAGATTTCTTTTTATTTATGAAGCTGAAAGTTTGAATGGTTTGCATTAAATTTATATTACTACGATGAAAAGGAAAGTGCAAGTAATTTATAATAACTGTTCGCATTTAATGGATATTATGTTGACGAGAAATAGTTTTGTTTGTATTTATTAACGGTACGTTTCAGAAGACAACAAATTAAGTTTTCAGTAGTTTGTCTATATCTGTAGGCTTCTTGTCAGGTTTGAATGACTTGGTTCATATTTATCATGCATCTGAAAGCAGCAGTCTGGCTTAGGTCGGCGGAACCCAACAGTCCTTTCGGGTCACTCTTAGGACTGTTTGGGAGTCACGTGCAACCACACTGCCTGCCTGCTTGTGAGGGAAGGTTGCAGGTGGGCGAACGATACGAAGCGTAAGCAAGCCTGATAGACATTTTGCCTCTCTCTGGTAGAAAGTTTAGACAATAGCATTTTGTATTTTATGAAAAAAAAAAATTTATGGTCCTAATTATTTTCTTCACATAGTATCTACAATACACAGGGTGTAACAGAAAGGTATGTGAGAACTTTAGGGAAATATTTCTCACATGTAGAGGATGAAAACATGTTGTATAAACATGGATCCGAAAACGCTTTACTTCCGTTTTAGAGCTCATTTTCTACTAGTCCTCCAGTTTACAAACAAGAGCTTGTAAATAAGATCTTGTTTACAAACAGCTTGTAATCTGACTGTAGTTTTGTTTAAATCTGATTAGCGGTAGTGGGGTCGTGACGTAATTGTTGATTTGCAACTTTACGTACAGAAGGTCGTGCGACTCACTTCATTGCTTGACTGCGTAGGTTGCTAAATGAAAGGTTCTGTGACAGATGGATGTGGACAGGTGGACCAATTCCTTGGCCTCCACATTCTCCGGACCTAAACACACTAGACTATTACTTATGGGGAAATTTGAAAGCTCTTGTTTATGAAACCCAGGTGCAAGATGTAGAGAGTCTTCGCGCCCATATTGTGGAAGGCTGCGAAACAAAACGACATTCTCCAAGGATGCATCAGCGTCTCCGGGATGCAATGCGCCATTAACTGGGTGTAGGCAAGTCATGAATACAGATCGAACTTCAAAAGCGATGGAAAGCTTGGCGTCAAATTCGTCGTTGAAACATTAGGCCTACTTATCGCAGATTTTTTGAGTACCGAAGTTTTGTATAAAATTAGCCTTGACGCGCAGCATCTCCGTGTGGAGAGCAGCTACAGACCTGTGCGGCCACTCGTTTGATTTGTGATCGCGAGTTCTGCAGTGGTAAAGTGATAATAGACAGGTACGATACACTTTGAGTGAGCTATAATGACGATTTGTTTTCAACTGCGTCTGATGTCGAAATGTCTCTTCATATGAAGAGAAAATATATTGCATGTTCTTTGTTAGTTACTGCTCTTATCATGGGCCAGGCCTGCAGAACTGTAGCTCTTGAGAGCGACTGCTATACTCCCCTTTCTTACCCCACCCACCTTTTCTACGAGCGCGGTCATGACGTTCAAGTTACGCTCGGCTGCATTAACATTCATTCGCGGCGGCAGGTATACAATACGCTATCAAGAATTACAAATGAACAGATAATAAAATTTTTAGGAGAAAATTGAATGAGGGAAATAAATAAATTAAAATACATGTAAAATAAATTTTAAAATGTATGTGTGCATATAATGTAAAAAGGTCTCCCTAAGTATATATCGTCCTATTACTAGTAAAGCCGATTAAGTCTACTTTTTGTGTAAAATAAGTTAAGTACGGTCCCCGACATGTCTTTCCGTGCTCTGTATTTTACTAAAATGAAATAAGTCCGAAATGCCGTTTGCAGGCAACAAACCAATTACTTTATTTGAAGAATTTATTATGATTTTTCGTGCATTAATAAAGTTTTAATTTCTGTTTTCACAAAACTTGTATTACTGGTCTTAACTGGTTTTACTAGTAATAGGACGATAAATAAATTGTACGTTGATAAGTGAGTGATAGCTATATGACCGGATGTCAATGCTGTCATTCAACATTGTAACACACGCCATCCAAATAAATATATGATTGAATAAATAAATAAATAAATACATAAGTAAATAAAAAATAAGTAAAAAAGTACATAAGTAAGTAAATAAGTAGGCTTAAATAGGTAAGTAAATAAGAAAATAAGTAAGTAAATAAGTAAACAAACAAACAAATAATACGCGTACTGCAGTTTAAAGAGAACTGGAATATGGCAAAATCTAAACCCGTGAGGGAATACTTCTTTCAAAGGAAATGGGAATATGATTGTTTTTTTGTTGAAGACGAAAGAATTGCTTGTTTACTGTGTCCCATCCAATTTATTTCCACTCATCATTTCAATATTAAACCACATTTCAACAAAGTCCATATTAAGAATTATGGAATGCACAAACTTTCGGATAAGTTTATTATTACGAACTGTATATTGATTATTTATTTATATACTGTAAAATTAAGGACGTCACTCGTGTTCATTTTGAATTGAAATTAATAGTGACTTTCAAGGTTCATTACTTAAATGCTATAAATTTATGTTTCCGTCGGTGATGATAGGAGGAGAGTTTTCGAAAATCTAAAACAGGTTAGGTGCAAAGAAATCTCAAAGAAACTACCGACAGGAAATCTAGCATAATTGTAAACCTTGAAACGAGATAACGCATTATAAAAACAATGAATTTATTACAATCCTTTTTGAAAATTACATGCCGCCACTGATGGACCTTTGACGCCAAGAGAAGGTAAATAACCCTACGCGGAAGTCGATCATCCCCAATAGAAGTGGAGTGAGGCTGACGTCATATTTCTCCTCTTTACGAGTTCTGCAGGCCTGTGACATAGGCCCTCATACTTTTCAGTTGTAAACCGAAATAAAAGTAAACTATTGAAACTAACACATCTAGTTTCAATTCCGAAACTGGGTAACGTATTCTACTAGCCGGTGCATCCCTCTTATAGCGCAAAATTATTTTTGTCCAGAAACGTGCATTAATAACAGAGATGTTGATCGTGAATATTGAATGAATGGTCATACTCACTAGTCAGACAGATGCTGGTGTTGAATAATCACCAGTTCCTGGCGGGCGCGAGGTGTCCGTGCATCCAAAACGTCGGATTTGTGTGTTGGAACTGACTGTCGGCTTGGCCGCATGTTCTATTTCGCCCATCACCGCGGCAGGCGTTGCTCTCGCTTTGGCGCAGATCCCGCGCGGCACCTTGCTTAATCCCCGTGGATAAAGCGCATACTTTTCCCTACAACTTCATTTCAGATATAATCCATTCCTTCGAAAACTTTGTCCACGCTGTCAACATTTGTGCATCCTTTACTAATGTTTTGGACTCAATTCAAGTTAGGTTAGAGCAGTGTTTCTCTAACGTTTTAGAAATAAAGACCACTTCAAAGAATTTCTAACATTCTTCTTGCGTTAATAAATTATTGAGCCGATATTAATAAACTTTATGCTCGACCATGCCGAAATGTACTAATTATACATCTGGTAGCAGTCCTTTAATGCATGTCATTAAAGTACACCTACTCATTAAAGTACAGGTCTTCAGCCAATGATAACTCAGCTTACATGTGTTCAGCCAATGACAAGTCAGCTTTGTACCGTTATAAAACCGCAAGTATCGATTATTCTCGGATATGCAATCGAAAGAGAATTAGCGAAAAGTCACGGAGGCTGGAGATCCAATACTGTCGCAGAAGGTTATGTTCTGTTACTATAATAATTAGCGTTAATTGTAAATAATATTCAAATAAATTCAATTTGTCATCTCGTTTTTCAATGTCGAATTCAATAATCAAGGTTATAATATCATATTATCAAGTTTAACGGGACTACGTCAAGGTCAATGACATTATTGTTCCTCGGAAAAAATCAATACTTTCGCGTCTGCGCACATCTCACAATTCACGACCTAGAACAAGGTCACTTCCGATCTTGTCAGTTACAAATAAAATGTATATATCTGAATACCGGTAATTTCAAGTTAGAAATATGGTCGGGCATAAAAAGTCGTATGAAACTCGCCTATAATGGTAATTAAGAAGCTCGTATGAAAAATATGAAACTCGCTTGCGCTCGTTTCATAAACATCCATACTCGATTCTTAATTACTATCATTATAGGCTCGTTGCATAATGTACTGTTTTCTATATTCACTTCTTGCAAGCTGTCCCACAAATGCTTTGAGTTACTTATCTTTGTAAAAAAAAATAACACGTAAGAAATATGACTTCTTTTTGGAGCAGTGTACATTGTGTCTTACTTACTTACTGGCTTTTAAGGAACCCGGAGGTTCATTGCCGCCCTCACATAAGTCCGCCATTGGTCCCTATCCTGAGCAAGATTAATCCAGTATCTATCATCATATCCCACCTGCCTCAAATCCATTGTAATATTATCTTCCCACCTACGTCTCGGCCTCTCCAAAGGTATTTTTCCCTCCGGCCTCCCAACTAACACTCTATATGCATTTCTGGATTCGCCCATACGTGCTACATGCCCTGCTCATCTCAAACGTCTGGATTTAATGTTCCTAATTATGTCGGGTGAAGAATACAATGCGTGCAGTTCTGTGTTATGTAACTTTCTCCATTCTCCTGTAACTTCATCCCTCTTAGCCCCAAATATTTTTCTAAGCACCCTATTCTCAAACACCCTTCACCTATATTCCTCTCTCAAAGTGAGAGTCCAAGTTTCACAGCCATAAAGAACAACCGGTAATATAACTGTTTTATAAATTCTAACTTTCAGATTTTTTGACAGCAGACTGGATGATAAAAGCTTCTCAAACGAATAATAACAGGCATTTCCCAGGAGGAAGCGTCTTTGGGATCAAATATTTTGATAATTCTGTTTAGAGTGACAGTTGCTGACATAAAACAAAATGGTTACTTTATACCAAAGCCAAATTATACAGCACTGGTTAGTCTAATTTATTCATAGCGGACGTTACGAGAGAGAATCATAAGTTGCAAATTGAAGTAGCGATCTGCGAACGGAACGTCTCACGCCTGAAGCTATCACCGCTAGACGGCTATGTTGTCGATATGCGCAGCAAAACAAAGAAGCAATAGTTGCAAGATGGTAGCACCTGTGCACGAATTTACAAGTGTTGACTTGATCCGAGTATTGATGCACGCTTTATCTTGGACTGGTAATGATGCACCCAAGACTCATTATATGACTATTCTGCCAGCATATCATCTCCTTCATCCTGTCTGCTCAAATCAAATAGCGATCTTGTTGCACAGTTGCCTCCGTGAAAATCACCATTGCCCGACCGACTCGGTGTTCGATACTTGTCTGTCCTCAGAGAACTTCTATATCCTGTTGTAGACAGTTTCTTCTAAGCACCATTTCTTTATGAATATCATTTGATGCCACATCTTTTGCCCAGAAAAATCGCACAAAGGAGCGCTGCTTGACAATGGTAGGCATACTCTCTTGTAGAGGTGCCAGCATTCTGCAACTGCTGTTTCTTTGTTTCGTTTGTGCGCATTTCCTTAACACCGGGATAAAACCGCCACCTAGGAGTAATAGCTTCAAGTGCCTCGTTCAAAAATGTAGGTCGCTGCTTCGATTTCCAACTCATTGACTCGCCTGTGTATCTTATCTTCCTCGCACTTCCGTTATATAGCCGAAATAGCTCAGTGCATAGGCATTAAAATGAAAGCGACACGTTCATAAATAATAAAATTATAGTTATATCAGAATTTATAAAACAGTTATATTACCGGTTGTTCTTTATAGTTTTGAAACTTGGACTCTCACTTTGAGTGAGGAACATAGGTTAAGGGTGTTTGAGAATAAGGTGCTTAGGAAAATATTTGGGGCTAAGAGGGATGAAGTTACAGGAGAATGGAGAAAGTTACACAACGCAGAACTGCACGCGATTAAATAACTTAGGAAGCTGGAACAGGCGCAAGGCATGAATTGTTGAAGTGGTGCTTTATGCTGGTCTTGACAGCTTTTTTGTACAGTTGCGAAATGTCTACAGTTCGAAGAAAATAATTGATGAGCATTGCAATCCAAACATCTGAAAATAAGTCTCTGTTCGGTCGGTCGGTGGGGTAGTCTGTAGCGTTTCTTCATCGCAAGCAAATAGCCTTTGTCACGATTCCATTAGCATCACTCAGTGCATCGGCGGACAGATGCTTCATCACTTAGCTGGATTGCGTTGACCCGCTTGGGGTTCGGTTTTACTCCTATTATAGTTTTGTCCCGCTCTCTCATGATTGATATAATGATAATTATCATGAACATTTTGTTCTGTAGGTTACTTTGGCTATTTTTAAATTTATGCTACGTTCTCATTTTTTGTTTGTTTATAACCATCTTGATCCGCTTATCAAGTTTGATCATCTTTCTCTGTTTTACAATGCTAATCCTTCCTATGGAGCTGCTGTTTCTTATAATTCGAATAAGTCCCCGTGGTAATCTGATCTCTTAATTTTTGTCGTTCTGTTCCACCTATTTCAGTGCGCTCGCTTTTGTTTTATTTCATTTTTGGCTCTCGTATATAGTTTTCATATTATTTTTGAGTTAATTTTCCTTATGTTTTGTCCTCTCTTGTTTCTCCAGCCTAACCCAGGACAACAGTACAATCACATTCTAGTACATACCTGCACAAATAGCGCTCAACGATCGCACGCGCTCCTTCGGAGCGGGAGAGCCATGTTTACCGCTCGCCGAAACGGAGGGAAGATACGTCAGAATGACATAGACTTGCTATAGGTAGAGAAGAGGGAAACGGCCACTCAGTTATCTATTCCCCATTTCAGTTTGGTTCATAGGCATTTTCCCTCTACTCACACTCTCTACCATCAGTGAAGGGGAAGATGCTAGTGACCATCTCACTAACGTTCGACTAATTCACTTTCAACATAGTGACAAATGTTATTATTTAAAGTGTTTACCGGTAATCTATATTTCGAAAGTCTATACTAAGCGTTTGTAATTCATTTTATTGCTGTTTATGTCAATTGGTACATTAAAAAGCTTTGACTGCAGAAGATAAATGTTTTCTTCACCGCTAGTTGCTACTCTACATCATACACAATGGGACAATCTGCACTGTGTCACTTCCCCCCCCCGTCTTCATAATACAAATTAACATTCCTTAATTTAATTAATTATTAGTTGAAAATATTTTTAAATTTATTTAAACTCAACAATGTAACTTTTATTTAAAGCAACAATAATTCCTTTCTACAATTTAACTTCACTCCCGTCAACAATGGGATTTGCTCTCCGCACAGCAACACAGCGTTCGTTATTGCACTCCACAAACGACAATGACAATTTACTTGGACTATTACGAACAACAATGAACTGTTAATCTTAACTAATATTTACAAAGCACTATTTACAAATCAGAACTGTCAGTTCTCAGTTCACAGTTCTTCTAGCTCAGTCACTCGAGTTCACAGTATCTCGAACCGCAGACCTTCAGAGACAGTCCACTGTACTCGAACTCAGGTCCCTCCAACTGCGGTCCACTGCACTCGAACTCAGGTCCCTCCAACTGCGGTCCACTGCACTCGAACTCAGGCCTTCGGATGCTGACACAGTTGCGGACGCACACTCGAGTCGAACTCCGGTACTGGCTTGCTTGCTCTGGCTTACTCACTGAATGGCTGAATAAACTGAAAACTGCTCAAGTTCGCTCGCGTTTCTTCTTTTATAGCAAAATCATAGTTACGAGAAATTTCTACGGGTGTCCTCTCGAATTATCTGGATATCTCCACTTCGCACGGACTTCTCTGGACGATTCGGGAGGGTCCGTCCCCCCTTCACTCCGCAAGTAGCAGCTGCGCGCGCACTCTCCCCTTGCCGCGTTGACGTAATACACCCTCTCTGCCCTTCAGCATGCAGATGCTCCCCTACCAGCGTTTCGTCTGCCGCGCGCCCTGTCGGACGCGTGTTCGAACCCCGTTGCAGCTGTCACAATATTTTAAGAACAACACTAAAATATAGTCAAACATGTAGCCTAATTGTCAAACATCTGTGTCACTGTATTTTATATTCACTTATGTACTTTAGTTAATATGTTATTTTCTAGTGTGTACAGTTTAGGGAGTACAGGTATAAGACGTAACAGCTACCCGCCTGTCACTGACGGACTCAGGGCAAGTAGAAGGGGAAAGAAATGCCTTCGCATCCTCTCAACTAGTATGAAATGTCGTTTAGTGGAGTGCAGTGTGTAGGCCTATTCTCAGTAACTGTTTCACGTTGCTTACCTACTGCTACAGTACAGTATGGAGGAATCTAAAAGACGAAACATATCATTTAACGATTTACAGCTCGAACGTATTGATCTTCAATGTGACCTAAGGGCTAAAGATCGCTTGAATAATACTACTAGCCTGGTTGAGTTTTACAAGACTAAACATTAGCAATAATATCCACGACTACACAGGCTGGCTGTAAAAATGATTGCTATGTTTGGTTCAACATTTATATTTATGAGTAACTGTTTTCTATAATCAACTTTAATAAAGGCAGACATCGAACATCTGTAACTGACGTTTCACTACAATCAGTAGACTACTGTTCCTTTCAGCTGCCAACAGCATAAAGTCTCATTTTGATGTACTGATAAATAAAAATATAAAAAATTGATATTGTACATTTAAGTAGCTATAGAATTTCTATTATTTCTGTAAAATAAATATTTCTTTATTAATTAATAATAGTCCAAGATAGTTTTGCAAACACTGAACGGGAATTCATTTCATAAACACTAGTAATAGTACTTCCTTTTGTGTATATTTGTACGAGATCACCCCTTCTTCCAGTCCACCCTTATACAGATCTACATTCCGCTCATGAGCTGTGAGCCGGCTCGGAGAGCGCAAACCTTGTGCAAGCCTGTCTAGTATATACAGTCACGAAGCCCAATACGTAGTAAATATGGATCCTTAGATAGTTGCTAACCACTAGGATCGCTAATATTGCCTCATTACAGACAATGCGGAATAGTACCGGCACAGTCTATTGTTTCTAGCACCCTCACAACTCAAGTTTCGTGACCTCATTTCTTTCTAGTCTTTCGTTTAAGTGAATTCTACGAAAATGTATCTGTGATCAAATTTCACCTGCAACAGTATGATAAAAAATATAAATGGTTAATACTGTGAAATAGGTTATTATCGAGGTTAAACTGTTATGACCGAAAAGCTCACACAATTTGGAAGTGTTTGGATATGAAAGGGAAAATTAAGGATTGTATTAAGGACAAGATCTTCTACAGACTTTTTTTCTCTCTTAGGAGGAGGGGTCCGAAGGCTAGCACCGCAGTCTGAGGCTTATTGTGCTTACCACACCTGATCGGTGAATGATATTTGCCTCCGAATTATTACTCTTTTGGACGAATACAGCACGCTGCGCCGTGAAGTTAACCGGGCTATGGTAACGATGCCAGTGGCATGTGAAGAAATGAGTCCGGGCCAAGGTCAGAAGTTACCAGCAATTCCGCTTCAATTGGTTGAGGAAATACTTCGAATAAACCCGAACCAGATAACCTGTCCAAACCAGGATGTGAACCTTGGCTCGCACGTTTCAACTTCACGGCTGTGAACTTGGATAGACTTCAGTTTTATGAAGTATGGATTGGATGAATGAACTGTGTGTTTTAATACAACGTTTGGTAGTAACGTCTTCCTTTTTGCTACTGCATTTCAAACATTTTTAACCATTTAACCAGATATTGTAAGATAAGGTAGGGTCGGTAGTAGATGCTGCAGTCAGTCGTTTAATACAGCGGTCATCAGCAGAGTGCACCCTCGGGCTAGCGTCGCTTAACCGCGGATAAGAGATTGCACTATGGTGCATTCGTGGCTGCTGGCGGATGTGCTCTCTCCCTCTTTCTGCTGCACGACGAGGCATATTACGTTGCCATATTACCCATTTCAGCGAGTGCTGACGACCACTGGTTTAATAGATAGTCGGCGAACATGAGCTTGCTGCGCTTGCTTAGAGACATCTAAATATTCAGCCTGCTAGCAAAACCCGAACCTGTCACGTCGCGCTCATGTTGATCACGTGTTTGTTGCAGACTCCATTCTATGCACGAATAGTCAAAGGCACCGACCAGAAGGGCGACGTTACTGTACACACTTTGTGCTATGTCCGTGTGTTACATGTTGCAACGTAATGGTTTTAATGAAAATCTCGTGTGTAGCTATTATCATAAATTGGTTATTATTATTACGGTATGTATGTAGGTATGTATTTATTATTATTATTATTATTATTATTATTATTATTATTATTATTATTCCCTAAGATTACTTGAAGGAAATACTGAATGGGGTAGAAACAAACAGTAAGAATAAAAACATTAGAGATTTATATAAGGGTATAAAGGAATTTAAAAACGGATATCAGGCAAGGGTAAACGTGATAAAGGATGAGAATGGTGACTTGCTTGCAGACTCTCATTAAATCCTGAACAGATGGAGAAAATATTTTGGGCAACTACTAAATATACAGAGGCCAAATAGAAATGATCGAGACGAAATTCAATTACAAACTGCTGAGCCATTTATACCGGAACCCACACTGTCTGAAGTAGAAATTGCGATAGAAAATATGAAAAAGTACAAGTCCAAGTCTCCAGGTACTGATCAAATTCCAGCAGAATTAATACAAGAGGGTGGAAGGGCATTATCTAGCGAAATTTATAAACTTGTACTTGCAATTTGGGAAAAGGAAATTGTAACAGAACAATGGAAGGAGTCCATAATCGTACATATTTTTATGAAGGGGAACAAGACTAACTGTAGTAACTCGAGGAAAATCATTTTTGTTGACGTCGTACAAAATTTTGTCCAATATCCTTTTGAGAAGATTAACTCCATATGTAGATGAAATTATTGGGTATCATCAGTGTGGTTTTAGGCATAATAGATCGACTATTGATCAGATTTTTTGTATTCGACTGATATTGGAGAAAAAAATGGGAGTGTAAGGGTACAGTGCATCAGTTATTCATAGATTTCAAAAAGGCGTGTGACTCGGTTAAGAGAGAAGTTTTATAGGATATTCTTATTGACTTTGGTATTCCGAAGAAACTAGTTCGATAATTAAAATGTGACTTATTGAAACTTACAGCAGAGTCCGTATAGGCCAGTTTCTATCTGATGCTTTTCCAATTCACTGCGGGCTAAAGCAGGGAGATGCACTATCACCTTTACTTTTTAACTTTGCTCTAGAATATGCCATTAGAAAAATTCAGGATAACACAGAGGGTTTGGAATTGAACGGGTTACATCAGCTTCTTGTCTCTGCGGATGACGTGAATATGTTAGGAGAAAATCGACAAACGATTAGGGAAAACTCGGAAATTCTACTTGAAGGAAGTAAACCGATAGGGTTGGAAGTAAATCCCGAAAAGACTAAGTATATGATTATGTCTCGTGACCAGAATATTGTACAAAATGGAAATATAAAAAAGTTGGACATTTATCCTTCGAAGAGGTGGAAGAATTCAAATAACTTGAAACAACAGTAACAAATATAAATGATACTCGGGAAGAAATTAAACGCAGAATAAATATGGGAAATGCCTGTTATTATTCGGTTGAGAAGCTTTTATCATCTAGTCTGCTGTCAAAAAATCTGAAAGTTAGAATTTATAAAACAGTTATATTACCGGTTGTTCTCTATGGCTGTAAAACTTGGACTCTCACTTTGAGAGAGGAACAGAGATTAAGGGTGTTTGAGAATAAGGTTCTTAGGAAAATATTTGGGGCTAAGAGAGATGATGTTACAGGAGAATGGAGAAAGTTACACAACACAGAGCTGAACGCATTATATTCTTCAACTGACATAATTAGGAACATTAAATCCAGACGTTTGAGATGGGTAGGGCATGTAGCATGTATGGGCGAATCCAGAAATGCATATAGAGTGGTAGTTGGGAGGCGTGGGGGAAAGACTTTTGGGGAGGCCGAGACGTAGATGGGAAAATAATATTAAAATGGATTTGAGGGAGGTGGGATATGATGATAAAGACTGGATTAATCTTGCTCAGGATAGGTACCAATGGCGGGCTTATGTGAGGGCGGCAGTGAATCTCCGGGTTCCTTAAAAGCCAGTAAGTACGTAAGTAAGTTGTTCATTTTAATGTATTAATTGCATCACTGTGCTGGACGTTTATTGGCCAATGACTATTGTCCAGCACTAGATATCAAAAAATAAATAAATTATTATTATTTGTACGCTATCCCTGTGTTACATATTGCAACGCAGTGGTTTTAATAATAAGAATCTCATGTACATACATTATTATAAATTGTATGTTATTTTTACTATTATTATAATAATTATTATTGTTACTATTATTATTTATTATTATTATTGTTATTATTACTATTATTATTATTATTATTATTATTATTCTTATAGTAACTGCTATATCTGCCACAAACTGTTGTAGAACATGTCTCAGGACATACAGTACTGTAGCCTATATAGGTTATATCAGAACTTCACGTTGAAATATCCTTTAAAAATTTAAACATGCGTAAATAGTGTAAACGAAAAATGATATTAAAAAATGGTACCTGCATTTACAAATTGGAGATCACAATTTGTATTGCGACCTTCCATTGTAACGTGAGGTGAACAATAGGAGGAGTGTGCATATAGTTTATTGACCACTATTAGAAAGTCCTTTTTATTTTGGTATATGATGGGGAGTGAGTTTATAATCCAACAGAGAGATCATCCCGGATCTAATATATTTTCCCAGCTACGTGAATTCCCAATCCATACCAAATGACTGCGCTAAAGTAGCTGTGTATTCCCTTGTTCTCCTTGTTTTCGCTTTGTTATTCTTACCTTCCACTTGTTATCCTTGTTCTCTTCGTGTTCCTTTTCTGTTCCCTTTCCTCTTCTTGACTTCTTCTTGTTCTCATTGCCTTCTTCTTTTTCTTCTCATTGCCTTCCTCTTGTTCTCATTGCCTTCTTCTTGTTCTCATTGCCATCCTCTTGTTCTCATTGCCATCCTCTTGTTCTCATTGCCTTTCTCATATTTTCACTGCCTTTCTCTTGTTCTCATTGCCTTCTTCTTGTTCTCATTGCCATCCTCCTGTTCTCATTGCCTTTCTCATATTTTCACTGCCCTCCTCTTGTTCTCATTGCCTTCTTGTTCTCATTGCCATCCTCTTGTTCTCATTGCCTTCTTCTTGTTCTCATTGCCATCCTCTTGTTCTCATTGCCTTTCTCTTGTTCTCATTGTCATCCTCTTGTTCTCATTGCCTTTCTCATACTTTCATTGCCTTCCTCTTGTTCTCATTGCCTTCCCCTTGTTCTCATTGCCATCCTCTTATTTTCATTGCCATCCTCTTGTTCTCATTGCCATCCTCTTTTTCTCATTGCCATCTTCTTGTTTTCATTGCCTTCCTCATGTTCTCATTGCCTTCCTCTTGTTCTCATTGCCATCCTCTTGTTCTCATTGCCATCTTTTTGTTCTCATTGCCTTTCTCATATTTTCATTGCCTTCCTCATGTTCTCATTGCCTTCCTCTAGTTCTCATTGCCATCCTCTTGTTCGCATTGCCATCCTCTTGTTCGCATTGCCATTCTCTTGTTCTCATTGCCATCTTCTTGTTCTCATTGCCTTTCTCATATTTTCATTGCCTTCCTCATGTTCTCATTCCCTTCCTCTTGTTCTCATTGCCTTCCTCTTGTTCTCATTGCCATCCTCTTGTTCTCATTGCCATCTTCTTGTTCTCATTGTCATCCTCCTGTTCTCATTGCCTTTCTTATATTTTCACTGCCTTCCCCTTGTTCTCATTGCCTTCTTGTTCTCATTACCATCCTCTTGTTCTCATTGCCTTTCTCATATTTTCACTGCCTTCCTCTTGTTCTCATTGCCTTCTTCTTGTTCTCATTGCCTTTCTCATATTTTCATTGCCTTCCTTTAGTTCTCATTGCCATCCTCTTGTTCTCATTGCCATCATCTTGTTCTCATTGATATCTTCTTGTTCTCATTGCCTTTCTCATATTTTCATTGCCTTCCTCATGTTCTCATTGCCTTCCTCTTGTTCTCATTGCCATCCTCTTGTTCTCATTGCCATCTTCTTGTTCTCATTGCCTTTCTCATATTTTCATTGCCTTCCTCTTGTTCTCATTGCCTTCCTATTGTTCTCATTGCCTTCCTCATGTTGTCATTGCCTTCCTTTTCTCATTACCTTCCCCTTGTTCCTATTGCCTTCCCCTTGTTTTCATTGGCTTCCTCTTCTCATTACCTTCCCCTTGTTCTTATTGCCTTCCTCATGTTCTTATTGCCTTCCTCATGTTCTCATTGCCTTCCTCTTCTCATTACCTTCCCCTTGTTTTCATTGCCTTCCTCTTCTCATTACCTTCCCCTTGTTCTTATTGCCTTCTTCATGTTCTCATTGCCTTCCTCTTCTCATTACCTTCCCCTTGTTCTTATTGCCTTCCCCTTGTTCTCATTGCCTTTCCCTAGTTCTCATTGCTTTCCCCTCGTTCTCCTTTCGAACACACTTGTTTACATTGCTTTCCACCTTCCTTCATTGCCTTCCCCTTGTTCTTATTGCCTTCCTCATGTTCTCATTGCCTTCCTCTTCTCATTACCTTCCCCTTGGTCTTATTGCCTTCCCCTTGTTCTCATTGCCTTTCCCTAGTTCTCATTGCTTTCCCCTCGTTCTCCTTTCGAACACCCTTGTTTACATTGCTTTCCACCTTCCTTTATTGCCTTCCCCTTGTTCTCATTGCCTTCGTTTTGTTCTCGATGCCTTTCTCTTGTTCGCATTGCCTTTCTCTTGTTCTCGTTGCCTTACTCTTGTTTTCATTGCCTTCCCTTTGTTCTCGTTGCATTTCCTTCATCTTGCATTACCCTTGTTCTTCTTGTATTGCCTTTTTTTTGCCTTCCGCTTCTTCTCCTTGTCTTTGCCTTGTTCTTATTGCCTTCCTCTTTCCTCCTTGTATTTGTCTTGTTCTCATTGCCTTCCTCTCGTTCTTATTGCCTTCTCATTATCCTTGTTCTCTTTGTATTCTCTTTTTTTTCTTGTATTCCGCTTGTTTTCGTATTTCTTTCGTTCGCTTTCTCGCACCATCCATAGGCAGTTTTGCATAAAGTTTTGTAGCATAATAAAGCGCTGCACCTTTCGATTTTTTCCTGAGGTTTTCCCCAACTGTAAGGTGAAAGTCAGGTAATCTCATGGCGAATCCTCGGTACACATTTGCCAAATACCATCTCGTTATTAAAGCCTGTGTGATGTATCTTGTCTCACTGTGAAAAGAGAGAGAAAGGAGATAATGTCTTGCTTCGTCTGTGTTGTTTTGGCGATGGGGGAGTGGAACGATGCCGTCCATCCATCCAGTGGCGGAAGGGACTAGTTGATACATTCTGTAGCGCAAAATAAAATAACAAAATATCTTTCTTCGTACTGTGCAATTCCGTCACTGCGCTTGTCTTTCAAGAAACTGAGTTCCGGCAGCCTGTACAATAACAAGATTTTGTAAGGAATCCTGAAAATTTACAACTCTCCTATAATCTCCACCCTCATTTGAAGGGACTTGGTTTTATTGCTACTGAGACAAGATAAACCTTACCAGGTATATCAATATCACCGTCTCTACATAACCTCGCAATTGATACAGCACTGTTAAATAACAGATCAAAATAAAGTAAAAGAAATCTTTGTGACTTGTACGGTTATGTAAGCCACATTGTGGCATGTGGATTTTTTTGGATTCGGCATGCATGACAGCTGTTTATGCAGTCGGTATGATGCGCCCACTCCGCGTTGAGTTCGTTACAAGTGACCAGCCAGTCAATTGAGATAACCAGGTGCAATAGCCTCAACGAGAACACTTCCTCGTCCTCGCTTGCGTTGACATCAACTAGCTCCGTGCAGCTGCGCTGTGTACTGGCTTGGTAATCGCTTGTAATTACCCGCCGCGCCGCGCCTGCCGACACGAATTGACTGGCAGCCTCGTTCGTACACGCGGGCGGATCTCTGGTTGAAGTTGGAACTTCTGAGTTTCAAGTTAAACAGACGTCGTTTGGCAGTCTTTATTGATGGTGAATATAATTAATTCTATCATATTATGTATTAGCAACTAAAACGTGTAGACCTACTTTCAGAACCGACTCTTTAGTACTAGAGATGGGATAAACTGTTCTTTTTCAGAAACAGTTTCCAACATCCAGAATAGGTTTCACTGAGGTACTGGATCACCGGCTGGTTGAAAGTATAATAATAATAATAATAATAATAATAATAATAATAATAATAATAATGATTTATTTAACCTGGCAGAGTTAAGGCCATACGGCCTTCTCTAACACTCAACCAGGAGTAAAAACTGCGTTACAAAAACACTACAAATTTACAAAGTACACTACAATTTTACACACAAAACTGAATAAGATAATAATAATAATAAAATGTAAACAACAAGTAAGAAGAAATAAGACATAATATATAACATAGCGAAGGAAAGAAAAGCATAATAAAATGTGAACAGCAGGTCAAAAATAAATCAGGCATACAAAGTATAAAAAATAAGACAATTATTGATGATAATAATAATAATAATAATAATAATAATAATAAATAAGAATAGTAATAATAATGATAATACTAATAATAATAATAATAATAATAATAATAATAATAATAATAAAATAATAACATGCCTAATAGTAATAATAATACTAATAGTAGTAATAAAATAGTGCAGTACAGAGCATACAATGAATACAATATTTTTAAGTACATACAGTAAAGAAAATTATGTTTATATACAGCTCAACTTATCACATTAGAGATATACCATTATCGGAAAATATGAAAACAAAAATATAAAATAAGTTAAAAATCACTAGAACATAAAAAAAAATGTGAATACGTGGAAACATGCAATACAACACTTATCATAATAGTAAGTTAGTTTGGCAACTCGTCATAAGATAATTTTCTAACTTGTATTTGAAAGATTTCAATGTTCGGCAGCCCTTGACGTATGTAACAGCCCGTGTTACCAAAGGAACATAGAGTATTCTGTTAACACATGCGCACATCCAAGCGGCCAATATGACAAAAAGTCAATAGTACAACCTAATGTCGTTTTGGTTGCGAATGTGAGTAATTATGCAGAGCAAGAAAAGAAGACATGCCTATAGCTGTTTCTGGGAAACCATTGAGAATAGACGTTTGTTTACATAATTTTTCCATTAGAATCGCTCTTATTATTACCCCCCAAACGTATGGACCTTTCCTTCTGAATTACCCTGAACAGCCCGACAGGAATACTAGTGCGACATTTTTCCCGTTTGTAACTCCGGTAAAGACGTAGTCCCGTCAAAAATGCAACCAGGTAATCGCTGGGGACCGGATTTTATGTAATTACATATTATATTCCTTTCAACCTAACCTACATATTTTTACATATTTACTCCACATTATATATTATGGCTTGGTATTATATAAATCTACATATTTAGGGGTTTTATTAATTTTTACTTCTCTGAAAGGAAAAAAAAAAAACTTCTGCTGAGGAAGTTTACAATTTGAAATACACAGATTTAAAATGCCTTTTTACCCAAGAAAGGATATTTTATAATTGTTCTGCACACGTCTTAACAAGCCGTTGCCATGCAGTTTGCAACCTTACCCACCCTCTTCCTAATTCTTCCAGGGAAAACCCGTGTCAAGTCTAGTATGAGCCGCATTAAAGTAGCCGACTTTTGAAAAGAAGCTGGAGTAAAGGAACAGACTGGAAAGATGCTGGAAGATTAAAATAAATAGCTTTTCAGGTCATTGCTTGACCTCTTTACTTTAATTAATTCTTATTAGTTATTCTGTAGAACCAAAAAAATAATGATCTTTACGTAGATCCTTTACTTTAAATTTAGTAGACCTGTACGGAAATGGGATTTTCCGAGCAATTATTAACTATGGTTCTCGGCTGGAATAATACTATCCTCCTGAATGAGACAGGAATGTCACTTTTCAAACAACGGTTTGTAAATGCCTACAGTTTGAGATTTTAGTAGGTACTTTGTTTCTTACAAGGAGCAGCTAAAATGCATGTGTCCCACATCTCCTCTTATTTTCTGCTAATCCAGTAAAGCGAAACAGTGCTTGCAGTTCTGTTGTGTCATTCATTTCACTCAGTTCTCTAGTTTTAGTACTTACAGTATAAAGTGCAAGTGAATTTATCTACTGCTTTTAACGACAAAAATAAAATCATGAATTGCTATGGACGAAGCTTCCACTACAGATGGAAAAATAGTAATGTGTCAAGTGTGTGCGGTAAAAAAGTCGGGTGCTCTATGGAATCACAACTGGAGAGTCTTACCTATCCTATACCTGCCAGATATTGATATTAAATATTTTCATAATTTTACATATTTTGGTACATATTCAGCTTATTTTTCTTACATAAATATGTACATATTTCACACCTTGATATTACATAAAAATCCGGTCCTTAGTAATCAGTCCAAGCGAGAATCGAACCCATTGCCGATTGCAGTACCGGTTCAGCAGGCAAACGCGCCTGTCTCCTCAGATACGTTGGTGACTTTCTTGAAGAAGAAGAAGATGAAGAAGAAGATATATTATGGTTGTGATAAGTGCAGAACCCTTCACTCCGTACTGTAGACGGGCCTTCATTTCCACGCTGTGAACATAGAGTGTTTTCGACGCGGTTGTGAAGTTGCAGACGCAGCCGTTTAGTGTCTCTGATAGCAGTGGTATTCCGAGCATCCGTGTACGAACAGAGGGTGTGAGATATTCGTAGGCGACTGCCCACAGACTATTCTTACGTGGGATGGGTATTTGTCCTTTGCCTATATGGCGTTCTGAGGTGCAGACAGACACAATGTCTTAATTATAAAGTATTTTCAGACAGTAGTTATAGAAGCAAATAGAATCTACGCTATTGTTAACAGAAGTTTCCATAAAACAAACTCATGTGCCACTTGAATTGGTTGTGAGATAGAACGTATACTGCTGTTCGTGGAGTCTACCGCAGCTCGTCTCTCAGATCTCCAGTGACAGGAAGCGGCGCAGTGGCTTTTTTCACCTCTTCCTGTTCGCTTGGCAAGGCGCATCGAGTAAAAGAGAGAGAGAGAAGCTTTGCCAATGTCACATGCTTTCCAGCCTCGTCTCTTTCATATACCTCAGTCCTCGTTTTGCAGAATTATTGTTAAAATTATTAATAGGCCTATTAATATTATTTTTTACTAGCCGTACCCGTGCGCTCCGCTGCACCCGTTAGAAATAAATATAAAGTAATTACATAATTAAAATAGGACATTTGATCCAGGGAACATTCGTGTTTGATAGAAGGATAAATCGTTCAATATGTTACTTAATTTAAATTGCATCCAAATAATTAAAATGCGATCATTTTGGTCCAGAGACACTCATTTGGTGCAATGACAATTATTCCTTTAACATGTTTCTTAATTTTTATTACATGCAACCATAGCTTAATAAAGATTGACATCATTTAGATTTAATGTGTATATTTTATTTTACTTATTATATGTTTCCATTGAATTATGGTAATAACTGAATTTTAACCCTTGTTTTCTACGTATTCTGTAAATGGCGCTTGGCCCACTATGGTTCTGAACGCTTCAAATAACTTAAATTATATTATATTATATTATATCAGAAGTTACTGTAATAACATTATAGCATTATGTCCATCTAGAGAAATTACACTTTCAAATGGTGAAATAATAATTAATTATACAAATCGGTTAATTTAGCTTCCGATATTACTTCATACAAACACAGAAACATTCTCTGTAGGCTATCTTTCATAGCTTTCGATTGTTGCTGTCCAAGGCCCCTTATAGACGAAGTCATTTGTTTTTTAATTCATTACACGGCCTTAGATGGCAGTTATTTTAATTTTAAAACTCATTTATCTCATTAAATATCAGTCCTATCAAACTTTTTCAAGGAATAAAACTTATCGCAAATAATTTTTAAAGAAACCTTTGTTATGTAACATTTTTCACAAAAATCAATAATAAGCGAGATATTTCGATTTATTTAATTCAGGCCCTCTTATAACTCCCCTTTTAAATAATGTATTTTGAATGCCATATAGCCTAAAATCTAAGTTACAACGAACTTAATTTATATTCCAATTTTCATCGAAATCCGTTCAGCCATTATCGCGTGAAAAGGTAACAAACAAACATACAGACGGACAGACAGACAGACAGACAGACATACAAACAAAAATTTCAAAAAAGCTATTTTCGGTTTCAGGGTGGTTAATTATATATGTTAGGACCAATTATTTTTGGAAAATCGAAAATTACCAGAAAAATTTCGGCTACAGATTTATTATTAGTATAGATTATCGTCTTCAGCAGCAGCCAAAGCTTAGCGCACTAAATAAACAAAAGACGATAGGAATGTGAGCAAAATATCTGCGGCATGTGGAAACAGTCGTAAGTGCAGAAACAGTGGAACAAATATAGTATTTTTATGTTATATTTGGGCAGCTTAATACATAGAGCACTTAGATAATATCGTTAAACATACCGATATGTAACAACGAGAATTGGGCATTAAAAATAAAATGTATACTACAGAGTGTTTAAAAAAGGACGCAACTCGCAATTTAAGGCTTGTTTTTTGTTTAGTCAACTGTCCGAAGACCGCTCCGAACCACACAAGTGATATCAACATGGCACCACTTATGTATGAGGCAACTAGACCAGGAGATAATGGGGTAGGGTGGCCAGCTCCTTTCCCTCTCAATTTAAGGTTGTAGAAAAAGTTTACTTGCAGGCAAATGTTCTGTGAAATTATTAGCTTATTCACACTATTGTATTAATTGTTATTGTTTTGCAAGAAGTTCAAATAACCTTTTCGTGCGTTGGGTTCCTTAATTTATCGTTTCGTGTTTTGTATCAGGTGTAGCATTTTCCAAGAACGATCTCATATTTATTCCTGATACTGTGTTCACACAGAAGTCTTATATGAGGCGTTCAGAATACAAGCGGTGCAAGTCCAAAAATTAAACATTTGGTAATTTAAGGTTTAATAGATATACAACAGTGTAAGACTTTCTGTACAAAAATAAAATGAATCTATTATTTAATGGTTTGTAAATATGTGGTAATATTTTACCAGAACTCTGCAACAAATTGTCTGCTTGTCACAAGACAAGTAAAGCAAGTCCATCCCACTTAGCAAATGTGCTGTTTACTTTGCGGTTTGTTCTTTTGTGCAGTAATTAATGTTATTTTACTCATTAAAATACATAATATTATGTTAAAATCCAACAGTATTAAAAACACATCTTAATATATAAAAGTGAATGTGGGTATGTATATATATGTATGTATGTACTCTATACAAATCTACACGCTTTGACCGATATGTGCCAAAGTTTGCATATTTAACCTTAATAACTAGGAGAAAAGCATAGGCTACATTAAATGAATAAAATGCTATTATAGTCACAATCATGCCACGGTATGAAAGAAAAACTTTTCACAAAACTGCTACTTCCTGTTCTCCAGTCAGGCGCTCTACCACTGAGCTGTCGAGTTCGTCTCACGCCAAAGGCTTGGAATTATCCTTTCATACTGGCGACTCTGTTATAGAGTACTGTCCATAGCGTCTGATCTAGTCAGCACTGCTTATGGGTTGAAAGAAACTTTTACAAATGTAATCTTCATCATTACGATGTTTGGTGACGTTGATGTGACATATTAATGAATTTAAATGCTATTATAGTCACAATCATGCCACGGTATGAAATAAATTTTTCTTTTTCAACGGACGTGTATACGTCACCAAACATCGTAATGATGAAGATTACATTTGTAAAAGTTTCTTTCAACCCATAAGCAGTGCTGACTAGATCAGACGCTATGGACAGTACTCTATAACAGAGTCGCCAGTATGAAAGGATAATTCCAAGCCGTTGGCGTGAGACGAACTCGATAGCTCAGTGGTAAAGCGCCTGACCGGAGAACAGGAAGTCGCAGGTTCGATTCCCGCTCGAGGTTGTGAAATTTTTCTTTCATACCGTGGCATGATTGTGACTATAATAGCATTTAAATTCATTAATATGTCACATCAACGGACGTGTATACGTCACCAAACATCGTAATGATGAAGGCTACATTAAAATTGTACAAATGGACGTTAAATTAATTAAACATATAAACAATAAAAATAAATAGAGCAAATTTTAACACCCTGACTCCCACGACTAAGATAAGCCATTTGGAATTTAACAGTCACTGACCGGCAGAGATAAAATATAAGATCTGTAGAACACTGAGTTAACGTTAAGTGGGCCGAGGGGTGCGTTTTTGTTTTGCTGAACTTCAAGGCAATGCTGGAGGTGTGCTGCGGACAAGAAAGATTGGACGAGAGCTGTAGGAGAGGCCAGGGTCCTTCATGGACTGTAGCGCCAGGAGAATGGAGAATGAAAATCAAAGCAATGCTAACTCATTTAAAGTTTGTGTGGCTGTAGCCTGTATATATTTTAGTTTGGTTTTATTTCATTTATAGTTTGATTTTTCTATTATTTTATTTGTATTTCTGGTGATGTGGAAGAGATGGTGTGACGGCCTTAACTACGCCAAAATAAATAAATAAACACACATTTATATATACATACAAATTAAAAAACATTTGAACCTATGACACGTGATGAAATGTTTTCTTTCGCTGCCTGACCTACAGTTGTTTTAAATTGAGTTAATCCTTTTCAGGTATTCGGCTAAGAAGTTCATTAATTAATGTAAATGACACTATGTAAAGATTTCATCTTTATGGACGAGAAACTCTTAGTAAAGACAATTCGTTTTGGTTGTCTATAGTTGAGTTTCTGAGATTTCCGAAAAGTCTAACAACCAGTTAAAAAAAAAAAAAAAAAAAAAAAAGGACAACCCGGGCAACGCCGAGTGCGTTCAGCTAGTAATAATATAATTAAAATTCATTTGCTAGACATGTTTTATTAGTAGCTTTCTGAAAATACGGAAAGTAACTAATCTATTGTAACATATAGGCCTATGTCTTGCACTACTTCTTGAATATTTAATGAATGTAGAGTATAATGTTGTATCAATGAGTTATATAATTGTAAAGAGTGAAAATGGACTTCATAAAGTTGTAGTTGTTATTTTAATTCGTATAACGTGTTTTTTAAGGGCTTGCATATTTCTCCAGTTTTTATAGCATTTAATTCCGCTCCGTACTCGCGTAGGCGTGAATGTGAGCAGTGTTAATTTTCTCCTTTTCACTAAACCGTTTATATGCTAATGATTAGTTTGCCAGCCATATTATCAGAGATGAAATAGATGTGAAACAGCTGGAACATAATTGTAAGAATAACTTTTGTCATATTTCGTTACTTATTTATTTCATTTGGAGTTAAATCTGTGTTGCATGGTTTCAGAATGTAAATATTGTACTGTATATAATTATGTTAGCTGGAACTACTAATTTAAAATTAGGCCTATGCTGATTGTAAGTCAGCAACTTCCTTCAAGCACCGAAATGACGTAAAACATTGATCTGCACTTGAAACGCACAAAACTTAATGACATTTAATTTCCTTGTGTGTTTCGTTGTGTGTTTATCGGTAGAGAAATGATCTCCAACGTAGTTTAGAAATGACACCATGGTCTACACACCGTGTCTGGAAAAGACTGTACCTTTTCCAAAAATTTATTCTCGGCCTCATGATGTTTTTTTATTTTTATTTTATTGGGTTATTTTACGACGCTGTATCAACATCTAGTTTATTTAGCGCCTGAATGAAGTGAAGGTGATAATGCCGGTGAAATGAGTCCGGGGTCCAGCACCGAAAGTTACCCAGCATTTGCTCGTATTGGGTTGAGGGAAAACCCCGGAAAAAACCTCAACCAGGTAACTTGCCCCGACCGGTATTCGAACCCAGGCCACCTGGTTTCGCGGCCAGACGCGCTGACCGTTATTCCACAGGTGTGGACTCTCATGATGTGATATAAGAATGCTTTGGTACAAGAAAAGTAAGATAATCTCTCCTTTTTTTTTTGTATACCTTACAAATAATCAGTATGTGCACCTTCACTAACGTCACATTCATATTTTGTTTTACTCTTTATAAACTATAATTTCATAAAAAATGACTAAAATTTTGACTCCATGCATGTGTATTTACGAACATTGTGTAAATGATGGAAGTGCTTCAGTACATGCTTTTATTATTATGCAAAATAAAGGATCACGAATTAAATAATAATAGACAAAAACTAATAAAATTAATCGAATAACAAGGTTTGTTGTATTTTATTCCCTGGAGAACGAAGAAGAGTTTAAGAAGATATCTTATTCCAGCATTATATGCCCCTGCATATTATGAAAAGGAGGTGGTGAATTACTTGTACCAAGATTTTCCAGGACGATGAATAGGCAAAAGAGGAATGACTTCCAAGAACTCCTGATCTCAATCCATTATTTTTTTTCTTGTGGGGCTGTTTGAAGTGAAGGCTCTACTGGACCAATCACGAGTCCTGGAAAAGTTAAAACGAAGAATTATGGATGAGATACAACAGATCAACAGAAGAGAGTTGCTGAATACATTAAACAATTTCGAACACAGACTTATGGATTGTTTGACAGTAAAAGGAGGCCATTTGCACACCTGTGAACTGATGTCAACACGTTATACAATTAGAACATTGTTAAATTGTTTTAATGATTTTTCTTTCTTTAAATTCTACCCCTTTATTAATATTGTAGTTTTTGAATGATACCATTCAGTTATAGTTTTCTGCCGAAAGGCATACGTTACATATATCTTACTATTGTCCATCATCTAATATCTTCTTCTGCCTCGAACTTCTTCCCGCTCATCGTTCCTCTCAGTGCATCCTTCAGTAGGCAGTCACCCAGCCAGTTCCTTTTTCTCTTCCTGACTAGTTTCAGCATTGTTCTTTCTTCATCCACCCTTTCTAGCACAGCTTCATTTCTTATTCTGTGTGTCCATTTCGCACATCCATTCTTCTGAATATGCACATTTCAAATGCTTATAGTCGTTTCTCTTCACTTCATTGTAATGTCCACATTTTCGTTCCATACAGTGCCACACTCCAGTATCTCTTCTCTTCTTTTGTTTTTGTTGTTGTTGTTTTTTTTTTTTCAAGATTTTTAGAAGTTCAATGATGCATAGGCCTACCCATTTTCAAAATCATCGATGTGTTTTTTTTTATAAAAAAAATTGTTTTCATTTCGTACGTTCTGAAGAAACAGAAATAGAAATGATCGGGACGAAATTCAAATACAAACTGCTGAGCCATTTATACCGGAACCCACACTTTCTGAAGTCGAAATTGCAATAGAAAATCTGAAAAAGTACAAGTCTCCAGGTATTGATCAAATTCCAGCAGAATTAATACAAGAGGGTGGAAGCGCATTATCTAGCGAAATTTATAAACTTGTACTTGCAATTTGGGAAAAGGAAATTGTACCAGAACAATGGAAGGAGTCCATAATCGTACCAATTTTTAAGAAGGAGGACAAGACTAACTGTAGTAACTTTCGAGGAATATCACTTTTGTTGACATCGTATAAAATTTTGTCGAATATCCTTTTGAGAAGATTAACTCCATATGTAGATGAAATTATTGGGGATCATCAGTGTGGTTTTAGGCGTAATAGATCGACTGTTGATCAGATTTTTTGTATTCGACAGATATTGGGGAAAAAATGGGAGTATAAGGGTACAGTGCATCATTTATTCATAGATTTCAAAAAGGCGTATGACTCGGTTAAGAGAGAAGTTTTATATGATATTCTTATTGAATTTGGTATTCCCAAGAAACTAGTTCGATTAATTAAAATGTGTCTTAGTGAAACTTACAGCAGAGTCCGTATAGGCCAGTTCCTATCTGATGCTTTTCCAATTCACTGCGGGCTGAAGCAGGGAGATGCATTGTCACCTCTACTTTTTAACTTTGCTCTAGAATATGCCATTAGGAAAGTTCAGGATAACACAGAGGGTTTGGAATTGAATGGGTTACATCAGCTTCTTGTCTATGCGGATGACGTGAATATGTTAGGAGAAAATCCACAAACGATTAGGGAAAACACGGAAATTCTACTTGAAGCAAGTAAAGCGATAGGGTTGGAAGTAAATCCCGAAAAGACTAAGTATATGATTATGTCTCGTGACCAGAATATTGTACGAAATGGAAATATAAAAATTGGATATTTATCCTTCGAAGAGGTGGAAAAATTCAAATATCTTGGAGCAACAGTAACAAATATAAATGACACTCAGGAGGAAATTA
Source organism: Periplaneta americana (assembly GCF_040183065.1). Taxonomy (NCBI): domain Eukaryota; kingdom Metazoa; phylum Arthropoda; class Insecta; order Blattodea; family Blattidae; genus Periplaneta; species Periplaneta americana. Next base: position 42,990,240 of record NC_091128.1, read on the forward strand.
AACGCAGAATAAATATGGGAAATGCGTGTTATTATTCGGTTGAGAAGCTTTTGTCATCTAGTCTGCTGTCAAAATATCTGAAAGTTAGAATTTATAAAACAGTTATATTACCGGTTGTTCTATATGGTTGTGAAGCTTGGACTCTCACTTTGAGAGAGGAACAGAGATTAAGGGTGTTTGAGAATAAGGTTCTTAGGAAAATATTTGGGGCTAAGAGGGATGAAGTTACAGGAGAATGGAGGAAGTTACACAACGCAGAGCTGCACGCATTGTATTCTTCAGCTGACATAATTAGGAACATTAAATCCAAACGCTTGAGTTGGGCAGGGCATGTAGCACGTATGGGCGAATCCAGAAATGCATATAGAGTGTTGGTTGGGAGGCCGGCGGGAAAAAGACCTTTGGGGAGGCCGAGACGTAGATGGGATGATAATATTAAAATGGATTTGAGGGAGGTGGGCTATGATGGTAGAGACTGGATTAATCTTGCTGAGGATAGGGATCAATGGCGGGCTTATGTGAGGGGGCAATGAACCTCCGGGTTCCTTAAATGCCAATAAGTAAGGAAGTGCGTTCTGAAGAATCTAAAAAATGAAAAAAAAAAAGCATATCATGTTATAAAAAACATTTTGGCACGTCTTTTACAAATGGTGTACATCATTTTTGAAAACACGTTCAAAATATTCCTTTTTTGACCCCCCCCTCCCATAACTTTTGGACGTAGAGTTTCTTCATAAAATGAAGAATAGGGAAGTTACAAGCTATGTTCCACATGTTTACTCATACTGTACATCAGCGGTGGCGAAAATGTAATCGTGCGCCGAGCCACTGTGTAACCTGCAACGTGCGTAGCACCTATGGAGGGAGGCGGACACCCGAAGGGGAAGTGAAGCAACTGTCTGACTTATTAACGGATTTTCATTTTCCTTACGTCAAGCACTTAAATATAATTTTATACAGTACAAGGCTACAAACTAATGTTTAGTACGTGTAACGAAGAAAGAAATGAACAATAAATGAACAATATCACAACCTAAAATTAATTGTCTTCAGAATGTCTCTGCGACAAAGTTTCAAAATCAGAAATTATGTCACTTACTGCCAGTCGTAGTTGATCACGAAGGTATTTGTCTGTCACTCGTGATCTAAATTTGGTTTTTACTATTTTCATTGTTGAAAATAATTTTTCACAGACGTTAGTTGTAGCGAACATAGCTTCAACAATGCAAGCGGAAGAACGAAGCTTCGGATATTTATTTTTTGACATAGATTTGAAAGTTCAACATTGGTCAAGTTCTTACATTTAGCTTTCATTTGACATCACATAGTAAATCAGTGAGTTCAAATTGAAGAGCTAACCGCATTATTCGTACATCTGCTGAAAAAGGATCGACGTACAGAAGTGATGATGATGATAATAATAATAATAATAATAATAATAATAATAATAATAATAACACAACCTTTTAATGTTTCATGAGTGACATGTAGTATAATGCCGTTTTATGTTATACAGTACAACCGTTTTCCTCGTAATACTTGTGAACAAACCATACATTTAATATACTCATCATCAGGGAACGGATTTATATGGACTAAAAATATATGAAATATGTAAATATATATGTAGTTATTTTTACCAAAATATGGAATTAAATATGGATTTTTACCAAAATATGGAATTAAATATGGACTTAAAATTATAAAAAAATGACTATGTACGTTAAATATTGGTACATTTTAATCAAACTAAACAAAAAATATAATGGACGTACCTTATCTTCCAATGTAGTTTCAACAAAACACAATTTTTATTGTCTGTTACCATAACAATAGGTTACAAACATTTCTTTCAAGTGCTGAAAAGTGAATCTTCTTCTATTGTCTCTGAGGATAGATTTATACTGACTAAAAGAGCGTTCGACGTCACAAGAAGTAACTGGTACATAATTCAATTTCACAATGTCTGCTGGGGATAAGTCCAAGTTAATCTTCACTGTTGATTCACCACTCATCACAGCAACAACCTTTTGTAGTTCTTCATATCCAGGGTTTTTTGAAAGTACAGTGTCCACCTTAGCTCTTACTGCATCTGCAACTTTACCTCTACCACGATTCAGTTGTTCCACAGTACTATTTATAATTTCAAAACTTTCAGATAGTGAAAGGTGCCTATTTTGGAGACTTTTGAGCGTTTTTATGATGCATGAAAATGTATGCTGAATGTGAGCTAAGTCATTCTTCACACTTATGTCACAGGTAACTGTTTTCGCAGTATCAATTGAGACTGCATCTTCAGAGTCCAATGCAAGGAGAACATTGTTAATAGAGTCTATATGTTCGGCATAATATTCAACTGCTTCTAGCCACGTACCCCATCTAGTTAAAATTGGCTTTGGTGGCAATGGAATTTCAGGGTACATTTCTTTCAACACGTTAACTCTACTGGGAGCTTTGAGAAATACTTTTTTCACTGATGAAATCAACAAATCTACTTTAGGGAAATTGTCTCTGACCACTTCTGCCACACGATGAAATGCATGCGCCACACAAGTAAAATGAGTCAATTTAGGATATACAACAGATAATGCTTGTCCAGCTTTGACCATATAAGGGGCAGCATCGCTAATAAAGAATAACACATTATCGTACATAATACCCTTTGGCCACAGGATACCCATAGCTTCGTTGAACAGTTTAACTATAGTTTTGTTATTGCACTTTTCTAGAACATCACAATGTAAAAGAATTCGTTCAGAATATTGTTCACTTAACAAACCGATAACTACATTACCAACAAGTCTACCTTCTTTGTCGGGAGTCTCATCAATGGAAACCCAAATTGAACTATCTTTAATTTCATCTCTTATCTTCTGTATTGTCTCATCGTAGATGGATGGAGCATACGTCTTCCTAAGTGTTGACTCATCCGGGATTGTATGTTGAGTATATTTTTCAAGGAATTCCCTGAAGACCTTATTCTTTAGTTTGTAGAGAGGAATATCAGCAGAGATGAGAGAACGGCACAGGTCGATGTTAAACTCAGATCTTACATTCGATGTTGTTGGTTGTGTTAAAAACAATTGTCTCTGCTTGGAATTTAGTTGTTTGTTGGCCTGATGTTTACTAGTTGTAATGTGTTGTTGCACCAGGAACTTTTGTGTAGATGATACTGCACACTGACACAAATTACAAAATAATATTTTATTGTCAGTTGATAAACCATCTTCTTTAAATTCTGAAATGTAACTTGTTAGTTTTGATTTTAAATTGACTGAATGACGTACTTTTGGCATATTTACCGTCTTTATAGTATGATTTACAAAACTGAACCTATGTGTACTCTGACTGGCATTTAACTGTTGAGCTGCACAACTGAAGTCTGTTAAAAATTTTAAATTAAATTAATACAGTTTTGTAACTTACTTTCCCATTGTTGATAGGACTGCTAATTTTCAAATAACTCTGATGTTAAAGGGATTACTGAACATGTGTTTAAATCTCTATTGTTGAAATGTATTTTTAAAAGTTAATGGAATTTTGTTTTGTTTTATTGTTAAACCTAATATAATATGGACTGTTTTATATGAAATATGGAAAATATATGGAAATTAACGAAAATATGTACTAAACTCTAAAATATGGAAAAATATGGAAAATAAAAGTAGGATTTTTCAACCCTACACATTGTGAAACATAAAGATAATGCAAAATATAAATTATATTAGCTTTATAAGTAAATATGTATTTACATATAAATCCTTTCCCTGCTCATCATATTGGCAGCAAAAAATGCGTCCTCCCATCCTACTTGAAACTTTCGTTTTTGTAGAGGTACATGGTTTCGAGAGAGACATTGCGACGATACGTCACTCGCAGGTCAGAGACAAATACAAATGGAACGGAGTTTGACTCCAGTGAGTGAGAGGGTGGGGGTTAAAGAAGGTAGGAAGCTAGAGAAATGCAGAGCTATCATTGCGAGCCACAATGTGCTCGTGAGTCACATTTTCACCATGGCTGCTCCATACGATGCATTTACAGTAGCGCTTCCTTTGATTTTTTTTTTCAAGATTTTCAGAAGTTCGGTGATGCATAGGCCTACCCATTTTCAAAATCACCGATGTGTTTTTTTATATACAAAGTTTTTTTTTTATTTTGTACGTTCTGAAGAAGCAAAAAAATGAAAAAAAGTAAGTAGGCCTATATCATGTTATTAAAAACCATATTGGCACGTCTTTTACAAATGATGTACATCATTTTTGAAAACATGTTCAAAATATTCCTATAACTTTTGGACGTAGAGTTTCTTCCCATAGGGAACTTACAAGGTTTGTTCCACATGTTTAGTCATACTGACTTACTTACTTGTTTACTTAGTTACTTACTCGCTTTTAAGTAACCCGGAGGTTCATTGCCGCCCTCACATAAGCCCACCATTGGTCCCTGTCCTGAGCAAGATTAATCCAGTCTCTATCATCATATCCCACCTCCCTCAAATCCATTTTAATATTATCCTCCCATCTGCGTCTCGGCCTCCCCAAAGGTTTTTTTCCCTCCGGCATCGCCACTATACTTGTTTTTTTTTTTTTGAAAGATGGGACATGACAGGAGCGTTGCGATCGGAAAATCAACTGAATGTCACATAGCGTGGTAGGCCTGTTGCTATGGTAACAACGGTTGAGTTGCCAAACTTACAGTTCCCATGTGGCAGTGCTTAATAGCTCTTTTGGCGACATTTATTGTGCACACAATGTTAGCATTGACACGTTTCGTGTTTGATTCTCTCTCAATTTTTGTATTGTTTTCTTACCTTTGCGTCAATTGTCAATGAATGTTTTTACGTCAGCCATCTTAACGACAATTGCTAGCTTCCATCAGCTGGCAGCGACGTAGTTCATATTGGCAACATCGCACTGTAGTTCCAAGCTCGGCCGCTTAACTGTCATGTCGCATCTTTAAAAAAAAACTAGTATAAAACACTATATGAATTTCTGGATTAGCCCATACGTGCTACATGCCCTGCCCATCTCAAACGTCTGGATTTAATGTTTCTAATTATGTCAGGTGAAGAATACAATGCGTGCAGTACATGTTTACTCATACTGTACATGAATGAATGGCACGTCCATGCCGTGAGGATGCTTGCTATAGAAGAAATTATGATACGTAAGGCCTACTATGGAACCATCTCGTTGGTAGAGGTAAGTTATGTGTGATATACAGACGGAACATGCGTTTTTTATGATGGCATAATACTTATTCGAAATTACTCTGAAATTACCCCGTCCCAAGTTTTAAAGTATGTCCTTTGTCTTTGCTGTAGGGTGACGGTGGAGCTGCAATCGCATTATTAGTTAATTAGAAAAACTGACGGAGCCGCGCGGAGTGTCGGGTCAGGTTATTTTGAAATTTGCTCTCCGTACGTCAGGCACTACCTGCGCGTAGACAATAAATACACGCAGGCGAGGCGAGGCGTAACCTTAGCTCCGCACCCTCCGCTGCAATAATTACGCGCAGTTTTGCCAAACAGATTATATGACTTTTTTGTCCTCCTCCGCGCCGGTATTCCTACTTCTCTCTTTTCTATCGGCCTCCGCTTTTTCCGCCCGTGGAGACAGACCGCAAAACACGGGCCTCACTCCGCTCGCCGCTTCCCCCGCCCCGGGCCACCCCCAGTCGAATTTGGCCACTGTATACTCGTGTATCGATCCCATCCACCCCTTATATCAACCCTGTCGGTCTTCCTCCCCTTCTGAAGCAGCGGCAGCAGTAAGGGATGAGAGGGGAAAAAATGCTAACCCATTGTGCAGCTATGATTGGGAATGTGGAACATACACGTTATGTGTTACGCCGGAAATCCAGCGAGGTGAGGGGATGCACGTTGCGTTCCACCGCTTGTTTGAGACAGTTGTATATGGCCATGAAATTTCGGGGTAGGCCAGACATTACAGTGATAATAAAAAGGGAGCTTCAGTGTGGAGAGGAAAACAAAGAGACCAAGTGTGGAGGCCGGCGCGCAGTCATGCACAAGAAGGTAACACGAGCGCCTGCCTGCTTCTTTCTCATTCTTGGTCGTTTTTGTGTTCTGTCTCCTGTATTTCTGTGTTTTTTAATTTCGTCGGTTTCTTGGTAAAAGTGACCAAGTCCAAAACGCAAAATTGTTTGGAAAAGGCATTTAAAGTTTAATGATCCATCCAAAGATAACTTTACTTCTTTAGATGTTAGTAATTAGTTATTTTGAAGGTAAATGTGCTATGTTATTAGTTTTTAATATAAAATTATGTCTTAAATTTTCATAATGGTTGGAAGCCGTCAATCTGACTTGGTCACTTTTACAAAGAAACCGACGATTTGTTCTTCATTTCCTATTCTTGTGCCTTCATTTTCTTGAATCTCTTTTTGTAGTTGTCTTCAATTTTTTATTTCTCTTCGCTTTTATATTTGTCTTCTTTCCTCCGTTTCTGCTTATATTTGTTTCTTCATCTCTTGATATACTCGTAGTTCCATTCTTACCTTCTTTCTTCATGTGTTCTCATTTTCTATCTTTCTTTTTTATTCAGTCTTTGGCCTTTCTCCTCTATCTATTTTTCTTAGTTATTTCTTACTTCCTTTGTGTGTAATTATTCTCTATTTTTCTTCTATTTTCTTTCTTTGTGTTTATGTACTTCTTGTATGTTTCTCTACTTGAATTATTCTTGTAGTACATTCAAATCTTCTAGCTTCATCTTCTTTGTTTGTTTCATTCTGTCTTTTACATTCATTTTCATGCTTTACGTATCATCCAAAATGACATCTACATATATCAGATTCTCTATCAGAGAACTGATTTGCTGCAATATTCTTCCTCTTTGCTGACTTTTTAGAGTGCCTTCTTCTGCTTCTGTTTTTCTTGATGTCTCTCCTGTAGTTCCTCAAATCGTGCTTACTGCAATGGAATAATAATGCCTAAGTAACTAGTGAAAATGCGTATTCTAAAGCTATTTTATTCTAATACACCTGCAGTTGTGGTTCACTGCTACACAATGTGTGTTGTTGTAAATGCCATTAAGAAGATCGCGGTGCAAAGTTGTACTTCAGAGTAATGTGACTGAACATTTCTGCATTCCTCTCATTTAATCCATGTGAGTCATCGTTTTCATGTTTTGCAAAATGCAAACCAAACTTATAGGTACATAAATTAATATAATTTTTTTGTTAGAAACTTACCTTTCTAATATATGATTCGAAAGTTTCTGTAACACACCAGAAAACGTTCATCACCATTTCAACATCTCATTCATAGATGATGGACAGATAAACGATTGGTAACTTCACTTGCACCAGATAGTACGTCAAATCACAGACTTGAAAAAGAGCTACCAGACAAACGGAATACTCTGTAGGAGGTCTATAAAATCACATGTAGGCCTACAATTCAAAAAGTGTTGGTGGTGCAAAGTTGTCCAGTTTTACGATATTATAAAACAATCATCATTTGTTTCCCTCATAGATAGTCAACTGAAAATGGCGGCTGCATTCAAACGTTTTGGTGAAACTAACATTAATGAAATAGAATTTTAGTAAGTCAATTAATATCAATTTTATTGTATTAGATTACTTTATTTCTTCTAATATTTATAGGCCTATACTTTCTTCTGTTTTTATCACCTCCCTACCATTTGTTTCTTTGTTCGCCAACATTTCAAACTGTAAATTCCTTACGGTACTATAAAACATGCTTTGCGATCGTCATTTGTTTCCCGCATAGACAGTCAACTGAAAATGGCGGCTCCGTTGAATCGTTTTGGTGAAGCTAACATTAGTGAAATACAATTTTAGTGAGTCAATTAATATTGTATTAGAATACTGTATTTCTTCTAATCTTTATATACTTTTTCTAATCGTGTAATAGTCAATTAAACCCCACACGAGTTTTGATTTTCTGTAGATAAATCAAAACCTCTAGTGAGATTACTGTTGATAAAACATCTGAAAAATCTGTTATCACAAATTTGGTATTTACTCACGTTTTTTTGTTTCTTTTGCAGGTAAGTGTAAGCGCCAGTTCTGACATTGTGCTGCAATCTGTGCAAGATGGTAAGTTCCGCCATTGCCAAACTCTTTTAAGTTATGAATTCGACGTCTTCCGTATGCATGACGTAGTTCAAGTCAGAGTTGAGAGTGATACTTTATTTTCTTTGGCCGGTGCACCACCAAGACACTAACATCTTACGAATATAGATGATATCACGGATTAAAATTACTGAATTTTATTTCTTTTTGCATTAAGAAACAAGAGAGAATCGACCCTTAGAATTTTTGGGCCCTGGAACACGTTTGGATTCTGATTGCGTGTTTCTTTGTTGTCGAAAGTTCATTCTTGAAATGTACCCAATAATTGAAGTGTAACGTGTATCTCAGTCTCAGTTTGGTGTGGAGTGTCTGTCATCTTGGAAGGAAGCCCACTTTAGAACGTTACTCTGCACGTTGTCGCTTGATGTTCCAGCCAATCACCTTTAATCACTAGTGATACGACCAAGAGGCTGGAACCTGTAGGCTAAATAGATCCCAAAGACAGATAAAATGATCGCAACACACGATAAGAAACCGGAATCACGACAGTGACTTCTACCCACTGTTCGAATTAATAAAAATGTAGAGGCGCGGAAATTTATCGTTGACATATGTTATTTATTTTTTTATGTGAATACGCCTATTGAGTTCTAGAATGCCATACCAGAAAGTTGACCGACACTTATTCAGGCGAGTTTTGTCGCGCCTATAATTTCTAAACTGCATAACATATTCCAATGAAGTAAACGGCGATCGACAGATAAAGGATGAATGTATCCAACGTGACCTTCAGTTGGATCGGGTGACGTCATCTAATGATACCCCGGAGGGGAAAGTTGAGGCACGAATTGGCGAGTCACGCAGTGTAACTTGAGAATGCGAAGCGATAGAACGTTCGCAGTGGTGTCAAACAATTCTCAGTCTTAATTGAGGAATAATCAACAGTCTACAAGTTAAATTGTAAAAATTCGCGAGTGAAGTTGAGTGATGTCGAGGTAAATGGAAGCGGGCGTATAAGCAGTTGGTAGCAGAATGATGCAGCACGATGGTTACGATAGCAGCTGACATGTTTACTCTCAGTACCCTACAAAATGGCTACTCCCAGGAGTACCGAGTTTTCTGGGTATCTCGAAAGAAGATAGGTATGTTGATTGTCACTGGTGTTTATCTTACCAGCAGTTTTATTATATCAGCGACTTATTCATGCATGAAACTCTGAATCGCTGTGGTCATCTGACACGGTATTTTGAATTTCTGGTACCATGGTAACTCTATACTACCTTACCACTTAATACATATGTACTAGGAAATTTACAAGTAAATTACAAAATCGTATTATGAAAACAACAACAATTATAAACTTTTATGAAAATAACAAATGTATAGTACGCCATTTTCTGGAATGTTCTAAAATACGACATTCTGAAATGTTTTAATGCACTGTTTTTATATTAAAGGCTAATGGCCAGTTTCTCCAAGAAATGTTTAATTTGGCTTAACTAGTGTTAAATTAACAGCCTATTTATTTTTAACGTTTGGTTAATGTATTTTCCATTTTTTCAACATCATTTTGTTTAAAATAACCAACACTTAAGTATACAGTCGTTAACACTATTGTAACCACTCAATAGCAGTTGGCAATGATTTTGCACATGTAAGGAAATTTTTTATTGGCTGATATTATTCTTTCGATTATAGGTATTGTAGAGTAAGTCATGAAACATGTGTAAAATCATAACCTGGTACAGTAGGCCATGATCGATAAAGAAGAAGACAAATGAAAGTTGTAGGCGACTACTATTGAATAATAATATTATTACAAAGTAAGGTTATAATACTAATGCTAACATATGACTTCTCAAAGAAGCAATTTCTTGCTGAAACCTTTTTAATATAATACTCACTGTGTATTTTTGAAACACTATTGACATTAGCTATAGTTAGTTGAAAAGAGCCAGTATCATTGAATCAAGAGTAAACAGTAGATGCTGAATTGGGGTAAATGGTCTGTTTTTGTTTGTAGGATATTAAAGTCTGGTTTAAATTTCTTATAAAATTTTGAGGCCTACTTGTTTCCAAAATCTATATTGTCACAAATTGAATATCATGCATAATATATAAACCATCATTCCTAGTTATCTTGGCACGTTGAGATCCCACATTTTCTAAATATTCAATATATAGTAGCTCAGAATCAAAATAAGCAGCCAGTGTGATAATCAGTTTACTTTTGAAGATTATCTTCCCTACATTAGCTTTTCAAAGTGTCTTTTAAATGTTATGTTATCATTCACGAAATATTCCTTAAACAGAGACATAAAATATTTTCACAACTTATGTTTCAACAGCTGTGGTGTCACCTGCCATATTTAACTATCTGTCAAATGAGTTAACTGCCTAAAATCCTTCAACAATCTGTTAAGCCAAACTAGTGTTGAAGACATGAAATAACTACAGTATATTTAACAATCTGTTTAGAGTTCAACATTCGTTAAATGTTCTAACAATACTTGGAGAAACCGGCCATAATTTTTTTAAATAATTAAAATCCAGGTGATATTTACAAACGACATTTAGAATAAGCTCATTATAACAAATTCACTCTAGAGGAGAAAATGTTTTGACCTTCGCACAGAAAATCGAAGTAAATTTTCGGAAATGTAATTTTAGGAAAAATATAGCTATTCAGGCCGGTATGGTACTAATAATATTAAATCATATAGCCTATTCGGAGTGAGGAATTTTCTTCACTCGTTTGGGAATGAATACAGGAATGCATAAGCTGGATAAAAATCCAGAAGGGGGAAATTCCCTGGCTTTTCCCCTCTCCCTTCAATTCGAACACTGCTTCTACCTCACACCTCACGCGCTTCAAACAATTCAGTTCTTTCATCATGTTGCTAGTTATGTTAGGCCGGCTGCCGGCGTAGCTCTGCCGGTTGCGCGTTTGCCTGCTGGCTGATCCGGAGTTGCGCCTCGGCGTGAGTTCGATTCCCGTTTCGCCTGATTACCTGGTTGCATTTTTTTCCGAGGTTTTCCTAACCGTAAGGCGAATGTCAGGTAATGTATGGCGTATTCTCATTTCGCCAAATACCATCTCGCTAATACTAATTCCATCGACGCTAGATAACCTAGTAGTTGATACAGCGTCGTTAAATAACCAAGTAAAACTGATGGCCCTACATTTTATAGATTTTTTTGAACGCTTATTAAAAAAATTATCCGCTTTTGGCGGCATGAGGTGTGGAGGTTGAGCTCATTTATTCATGACGTCAGTACTAGAATGATGTGATGTAGTTAGCACCATTTTTTAGCCCCGTATAAGATCCGGTGCTCATTTTCAGAGGAGCCTGAGTAATTTGTTGTAGGAAAATATTTTCCGTTCACTACAAACTATATCATTTCATGTGTCAATTTTTTGAATGTAACATTAGAAATGAATCACGAAGAAAAGTGTAAGATTTTATTTGTAGTAAAATCGTAATTTAGAGTAAAGGTTGATTAATATTTCACTGAAATTAATATATTTCATGTGTATAATTTTCAAACGAATGTACTTGCAGATACTGAATGTGAAACATATCCGTCAACTAATAATAATCAGGAGAAATATCTATACAGACACACACAACATTCCCCCCCCCCCCCCAAAAAAAAATTCTTCTGTCATAGTTACGGATTTTTCCCCCTATGTATTAGTCCATAATACACACAACTGCAAGAGAAAATAAAATATTCTTTAAGAGCTAATCACTGTGACAGCCTGAATCTCATACATCAAATTTACTATACTTTTAAATGCTTACGTGTGAGTAGGTTTTCTTAATGAGTGCATGGTTAGCCGAGGGACTACAGCAGGCCTGCAGAACTGTACCTCTTGAGAGCGACTGCTATACTCCCCTTTCTTACCCCACCCACCTTTTCTACCAGTGCGGTCATGATGTTCTAGTTACGCTCGGCTGCATTAACATTCATTCGCGTCGGCAGGTATACAATACGCTATCAAGAATTTACAAATGAACTGATAATAAAATCCTTACAAACATACCTTTAGAAAGTAAGAGAAAAATGAATGAGGGAAATAAATAAATTAAAAGACATGTAAAATAAATTTTAAAATGTATGTGTGCTAATAATGTAAGAAGTCTACCTATGTGTATCGTCCTATTACTAGTAAAGCCGATCAAATCCACTTTTTGTGTAAAATAAGTTAAGTACAGTCCCCGACATGTCTTTCCGTGCTCCGTATTCTACTAAAATGAAATAAGTCCGAAATGTTGCTCGCAGGCAACAAACCAATTACTTTATTTGAAGAATTTATTATATTTTTTCGTGCATTAATAAAGTTTTAATTCCTGTTTTTACAAAACTTGTCTTACTGATCTTAACTGGTTTTACTAATAATAGGACGATAAATAAATTGTACGTTGATAAGTAAGTGATAGCTATATGACCGGATGTCAATGCTGTCATTCAACATTGTAACGCACTCCAGCCAAATAAATAAATACATAAATAAATACATAAGTAGATAAGTAAGAAAGTAAATAAATAGATAAGTGAGTAAATAAGTAAGTAAATAAGTATGAAAGTACATAAGTAAGTAAATAAGAAAATAAGTACGTAAGTAAGTAAGTAAGTAAGTAAGTAAGTAAACAAACAAGTAATACGCATACTGCAGTTTAAAGAGAACTGGAACATGGCAAAATCTAAACCTGTGAAGGAATACTACTTCCAAAGGAAATGGGAATATGATTATTTTGTTGTTGAAGACGAAAGAATTGCTTGTTTACTGTGTCCCATCCAATTTATTTCCACTCGTCATTTCAATATTAAACGACATTTCAACAAAGTCCATATTAAGAATTATGGAATGCACAAACTTTCTGGTAAGTTCATTATTACGAACTGTATATTGATTATTTATTTATATACTGTAAAATTAAGGACATCACTCGTTGTGTTCATTTTGAATTGAAATTAATAGTGACTTTCAAGGTTCATTATTTAAATGCTATAAATTTATGTTTCCATCGGTGATGATAGGAGGAGAGTTTTGGAAAATCTAAAACAGGTTAGGTGCAAAGAAATCTCAAAGAAACTACCGACAGGAAATCTAGCATAATTGTAAACCTTGAAACAAGATAACGCATTATAAAAACAATGAATTTATTACAATCCTTTTTGAAAATTACATGCCGCCACTGATGGACCTTTGACGACAAGAGAAGGTAAATAACCCTACGCGGAAGTCGATCATCCCCAATAGAAGTGGAGTGAGGCTGACGTCATATTTCCCGTCCTTACGAGTTCTGCAGGTCTGGACTACAGCGTCGGATTTGCGTGCTGGAGACCCAAGTTCAAATCTCAGTAGGTTCATTTTTAATTTGTGGTAGACAAAAATGTTGCTTTATGGTAATTTCTCACAGTGGTATCCCACTTTACATAGGAGACTAATTATTACCTGGTACTATGTAAACCGTCTCCCATGATGCACCCCAGGCAACGCTAGGCGGAAAAAAGATTTATTTCGGCGCGTCACCCCATGACGGGGATGCTGAGGAGAATGTGAAGTTACGTAACCGCCATAGGAGGAAAAAGAAAAAGTGACAGGGGATTTAAGATACCCCAATGATTGCGTGAAACGTTAATACTCGTTGAGGTAATAAAATATAATATGAACTCCCTTTCTCTCTGTATTGTAGTGTATTTTATTTGATGTTCATGTAGGCACTATATACACAACTCGCGTTATACCCAATACTTGTGTGGGAAACATCGAGGCACATAAAATAGCGAATAGAGAGACGAACCGTGTGGAAAAATCACACTTCTGTTTCCATGATACCACGACTAGCGTCGTTGTATTTTAAGGAAATGGGACAATTATTTTATCTGTATAAGGTTCCACTTTAAACATTTCATTTTAAAAACCCAACTGTGACCTTGTCGACCAGACGTATCGTTATGGACTTTTCAGTTAAAAATCCCAAGTCTGACCTGAAGTCGAAGCCAGACCGCTAGAGGGACAGATTGATGGTCTGCAGAGGGAACTCGATGGCTTGATAATTGTGATTAAGATTTTCTGAGTTCGATAGCCATCTACTAGGGCAGCGTTTCTCAAACTTTCTTGAATTGGGGACCACTTTTTTAAGTCAGAACAGTTCCATGGATCACCTTCGAAAGCAAATTTATAATTTTTGTAGCATATTTTAATACCAGTATACTTACAGTTTAAAATAGAAGTAATTAACTATAATACTTTTCTAATTATATTTTTTGTAGCCAATCATAAGTAACTTATAACAAATTCTGTGCATTGTTGATTCATCACTTGCCTGTTAGCATTTAGTTGCTTGAAATCCTTCTTATGTGGTACACGCTAGTAGTTGTCCATATCTCTGTTAAATAGTGCCCATTATAAATAATGGAAAACTGGCTTCGATCCGGATCTTTGAAAAGAAAGGAACATGATGATATGCTTCATTCAGGTAGCGCTAATTGTTCAGAAGCTGTGTGTGAAGAATTATATTAATATCAGTGATTATAGTGGCATTAAAGAAATATCTAATCCTAGTGGTAGCTATTCAAAGAGAAAATGCTTTCGTAAATATGACAAGAGTTACTTGGAACTTGGATTTACTTGGTGTGGCAATGAGAGTGAACCAAAACCTCGGTGCGTTGTTTGTTACGAAGTGCTTTCAAACGAGTGTATGAAACCTGTGCAATTGAAACGGCACTTAAGAGACGAAATACGTAAATGTAAAAAGTAAACCTGTCTGATTTTAAAACAGTCGGAGTCTAAATTTCTTATATCGTCATAAAAAAAACAGATTAAAAAAATTAGAGCAGAAACATGCCCGATTTTCAATAAGTAAAGATGCAATTTGGCACGTTCTATTATTGGTGTACGATGTACAGTACGTGCCCATTTCAATGTGCAGACTGGGTGTCGGCAAAACTATCAAGAAAGTCAACAATACATGAAAAGGGTCGGTACTTTGGTCCTCTGTTATGAATTCGGGTGGTCCCTGGCTGGGTTACAGGCGCGGCACCAGATGTGCAGGGAAAAATTGGCGACAAACGCCACGTTCATACTTCATAGTGCTTTAAATCCCTCTTTTGTTGCTGAGATTAGAGAGGGTAAACGGATAGGGTAAGAAATTTCATAAAATATTAGTACTGGGAGAAAAAGTGAAAGGCGATTGCCATGTGTCATTTCCAAACTCTCAGATTTTCAGCTGTAGTGTGATATGCAATTCATGTGCATTTTATTTCTCCTTCTATCTTTTTTGAAGGATCACAAGGGCAGAACTCGAGGACCACAGGTGGCCCGCGGACCACAGTTCGAGAAACGCTGCACTAGGGCATTCAGAAAGTATTGACAACATAGTTTGTTTCACAACTAAACTTATTTAGATTATTCTTGGCGTTACATATTTCAGATATATGTTGCGAAATCCTTGGAAGATGGCGGACCCCATATGCAGCGTAATTTCTGGATATCTCTCTCACTGACTGATCTAAAGCTCTTCGGATGTCAACTCTTGATTGAAAGTGACTGCCTCGCTTCCAACCATCTTGTAGTAGTTCAGTATGGTAGCACTTCTCTCCCACAGACTTCTAGTAATGCCCTAGAGCAGGCCTGCACAAGGTTTGCGCAGATATTAGCTGCACTCTGTATAAGGATGGACTGGAAGAAGGAGTGATCTCGTACAAAATATACACAATAGGAAGTACTATTACGAGTGTTTATGAAATGAATTCCCGTTCAGTGTTTGCAAAACTATCTTGGACTTATGAATTAATAAAGAGATATTTATTTTCCAGAAATAATAGAAATTCTATAGCTACTTATATGTACAATATCATTTTGTTATATTTTTATTTATCAGTACATCAAAACGTGGTTTTATGCTATTGGCAGCTGAAAGGAACAGTAGCCTACTGTTGTAGTGAAACGTCAGTTACAGATGTTCGATGTCTGTCTTTATTGAAGTTGATTATAGAAAACAGTTGCTCACAAATATAAATGTTGAGCCAAACATAGCAATCATTTTCACAGCCAGCCTGGGTAGTCGTGGATATTATTGCTAATGTTTAGTCTTGTAAAACTCAACCAGGCTAGTAGTATTATTCAAACGATCTTTAGCCCTTAGGTCACATTGAAGATCAATACGTTCGAGCTGTAAATCGTTAAATGATATGTTTCGTCTTTTAAATTCCTCCATACTGTACTGTAGCAGGAGGTAAGCAACGTGAAACAGTTACTGAGAATAGGCCTACACACTGCACTCCACTAGATAGCTGAGTGGTCGTTTCCCTCTCCTCTACCTATAGCAAGTCTATGTCATTATGACGTATCTTCCTCTCCGTTTCGGCGAGTGGCAAACGCAGCTCTCCCGCTCCGACGGAGCGCGCGCGCTCGTTGAGCGCTGTTTGTGCTGGTATGTCCTAAAGCAATGAATTGACTTTTATCCTCTTGCAACTGGGATTGTTATGATGCATCTACTGAACATTTTTAGGACTGTATTACTAACTATAGATCAGTAACAGCCACTCACTGCATTTACAAAATATTTCAAGACTTTCAATATTGCAGATTTATAAAACAATTGCTGCTCTCTTACGTACTACAATATTCCATTGGTCACCGCTAGGAGTACTGATTTACAGCATTGTTGCTGTTAGTTATCGAATGCTCTAGTAGTTTATTCTTTTCTTTTTGATGAACTACGTTCTCAATTGTTGCATACTTTATTTATGGATGCATTTTCCGCATTTTAACATGATGGAATTTTAGGAGGATATGCTTTATAAAAGTAGTAAACCGTAGTTTTCGCTAGCAAAAACTCTCCAATCTTCAGTGTTATATAGTTTTGTTTTGCTATAGGGCTATTTATTTTACACCATTGACTTCCGTCGGGAACGGTATAATCAAATCCTTTGCACGTCGATTGCTTGGGTGGGCCTATTGTAGTATCCGGGATGCCGTAAGGCCCAAAGCGCTATAGACTCCCCCGTGGACCACCCCAGAACTTCCTACGGCCTGCAGAGTCCCTTTGACTTTTCGCGTAGCCTTAACCCCGGTGCCACGAGGTGCTGGAGAACCCACGGTACATAGCACTACTACAAGTAATTTAATTTTATCAATATTAGAATATTATGGTATTCAAGGGAACACACTAAATATTTTTAGAACCTATCTTCATGGCAGAAATCGATTAGTAGCTATAGATGAAAATTGGTCCAGTCTCAGCACTACACATTATGGGGTTCCACAAGGCTCAATAATAGGTCCTCTATTATTCTTAATAGCAATAAATGACCTTCCAGAATTCATTAAAGCAATAACAATTATGTATACAGATGACACTACTTCCTATGTTCTTCCTCTGCTCTAAATCAATTACATGCTCTCAACAACGACACTCTATCACAGATGGCTTTATGGTTTGAATCTAATGGTTTCTTGCTTATTCAAGAAAAAAACTATCAACATAACTTTCAGCCTGAATTATCTAATAAATAAGAACAACAGACTCAACTACACAAAATTTCTAGGACTTTTTATAGACTCCAGTTTAATATGGAATAAGCACATCGAATACATATGCACAAAGCTATCAAGAGTTTTATATTTGTTAAAGAAATTAACGACTTGCGTTTCTCAAAATTATTTAAGATGTGCCTACTTTTCTTTCTTTTAGTCGATAATCCGATATGCCCTAATTTTCTGGGGAAATGGAACCAAAATTGGAAGCGTCTTGATTTTACAAAAGAAAGTCATTAGAATTTTATGTAAATCAAACTATCTGGAACATTGTCGCCCACTTTTCAATCACGGATTTTAACAATCATAAATTTATATATATATATATATATATATGATCTAGTACTTTACACTCGACAAAATATTGACATTTACTCATTAGTGGCCAATATACATGATCATGAAATTAGAAATAGTGAACAAATTAATATTCCATATTGTAGATTACACAAGAGCAACACAAACTTTTTAATTATGGGGATGAAATTATATAATAAGCTCCCAAGTCAATAGGCCTATTATAAATTACAGTCAATAGCTTCAAAACTAGATTTTACAATTGATTATTAAATAGTCCTTTTTATTGTGTTGCTGAGTTTTTCAACACAAATTTGTATGAAATTGTATTTTAATAAATAAGTTTAATTGCAATTTAGTTAGTTTTCTTTTATTTAAAAGTTTCACATTATTTCATGTTTTAATTGTATTATTTAAATTTTACTGCGTTTATTAGTGTTTTTAAAGTGTATTTATATGTTTTTCAATGTATTCTGACGAAGCCTAAAACTGTATGTCTAATAAATTAAATTGAAGTGAATTAACTAATGACCACATAGGCCTACCACAAGTTCGGTGGGGCTCGTAGTAGGGCCGAAATATGGGATGATTGTAAAGGAAGGGGAGTGTAATTATGATAACGGAATGAGTCCGAGGTCCAACGCCGAAAGTTACCCAGCAATTCTGCTTCAATTGGCTGAGGGAAAACCTCAACCATACAACTTGTCCCAACCAGAATTTGAACTCGGAACCGTCAGGCATGCGAACCATTACTCCACAGCGATGGACCAAATTCGGTGATCACAAAAACTTGTCCTAGCATGAGCAAACCGAGAATGGCTGATATGAAGTGGCTGCTACGTGAGATACTTGAATTCGCATAGGCACAATACCGGAGTTGTTCTTATTGTTTGTTACGCAGAGGGTATGGTGGGACTGACACCTGTCCCCCGCGGATCGCGTTCGTCTGTGCCGCTCTTATAGCCGAATCTAGAGCAGGCTACAGACGATTGTGTAAATGTTTGAGGGCTGCGCTTCGCTTCTGCACTCGTCAAACAACAGCGAACAGAGAATTAGCAAAGAGGTGAGAGACAAGTCTAATCCATCTTGTAAAACGTATTTTAAGATCAAAGCATTATTAAGCCCTTTGACCATTCTTTGTGCTCGCTCAGTGCTTTGTTGCTGCAATTTCGACTCTTGGACTCGCTTTAAAAGCAATCTCGTGCGTATTACAAGAATAGTCCTCGGTGGTCTTGTTTCCAAGCTGTACGGTTCGAAGTGGTGAGGCCCAGAATGCGGCCTTGTGGAACATCGAAATGTTAATATATTTTTTGTGCTCGACCATGCCGAAATGTAGTAATTATACACCTGGTAGCAGCCCTTTAATGGAGCTCATTAAAGTACACCTAATCATTAAAGTTCAGGTGTTCCACCAATCAGAAAATACCATTGTAGCAATATGAAAGCGCAAGTATCGATTACTCTCGGATATGCAATCGGAAGACAATTAGCGCGAGATTAGATTAATAATTAGCGTTAATTGTAAATAATATTCAAATAAATTCAATTTGTCATCTCATTTTTCAATGTCTAATTCAATTTCAAGGTTATATCAAGATTAATGTTTATTTTACTCTCTAGATTATATCAAGGTCAATGTCGACATCTGTTTCTCGGAAAAAAATCAATACTTTCGCTTCTGCGCACATCTCACAATTTACGAGGTATTGCACAAGGTCAGTACCGCTCCTCAGTCAGATAAGAATAACATGAATACTTATGAATAGACTTCGTGGAATTGCCACGAGAATCGCAAGGTTTACTGCGCACGCGGTATAGACTCTATGAGAAGGCGGCGTGCAAAGGATGGAGTATGCCTCTAATGTAAACACTGAGCAGTATGCTGCGATTACAATAAAACCTGTATCCTGCATTCAAGAAATATAATGAATGATCATTGAAGTAGGAAATGTTTAAACATGTGAATACATAATTATTTTATAGTGAGATATATTAACTCTTAAAATTTAATGTAAGATACTCACATCATCCTTGAATATGTGCATTGCAGTGAAGAGTTACGTACATTTTGAGCGACTGCAAAGTAACCTCCTCCGATGGTCACTTAAACAGTTTTTATTTTGGGAAAATGTACGTTCAACATCACACGATGTAATACATACATATTTGAAGAACAGGAAAGTCACTACTTTTCAGTACACCAACTTCAGATGTCTTGTCGTGACCTGATGGTACATTATTTATAATACGAAGTTGTGAATAGGCAGAATTTTTAGCAATAATGTTTCTCAACTTACATTCCACTTTTTCTAAAATTAGTGAATTGTTGTTTTGGATAACGGTTTGTGATACTTTATCCACTATATTAAGGGCTTCTGAGAGTTGTAGTTTAGACGATTCTAACAGGATGATGCTTTTGGACACGATTTTAAAATTAGAATCATTGAACAGAATATCTTCGAATAACTGTTCAGAAGGCAATGATTTTACAGCTGCAACAGCGGAACTGTGTGTGCTATCCAATGCATCAATTACCTCCATTATTTTTCCGTAATTTTCTGCATAATAATTAAGAGCATCCAACCACGTTCCCCAACTGGTCAAGACTGGCTGCGGGGGTAAGGATATTCGAGAGGCAATTATTTGGAACAGCAACACTCTCATTGTAGTATGCTTGATTGAATTCTTGTCTGCACTGAACAAATGTTAAGTTTGGCTATTCCAACCACAGTAATGCAAAAACAAGTGCTTACACAGGTATACATTAGCTGCTCTATCTATTTGAACCGGTCACAACTCTTAATATGAACTGCTTATACTACGAGACCGGGCGGTCGCTCACCTCCTCTATACTACCGTACATCGGCAACCTGATTGCATGCTGCGTGTGGCAATTCAACGAAGTCTGCTTATGAATAATTTCATGCTAGAAATATGGTCGAGCATAAAAAGTCGTATGAAACTTGACTATAATGGTAATTAAGACGTTCATATGAAAATTATGAAACTCGCCTGCGCTCGTTTCATAAACATACTCGTGTCTTAATTACTACCATTATAGGCTCGTTGCATAATGTACTATTATGTATCAAGTTGATATAGGTCTAGTCTCGATCACTTGCCTTCTCCCTATAAACTAAAATTAATGACGATCTCGACTCAATTTGGACATGGACACGGAAATTCCGACTTAAACTAAATCCAGAAAAATCACAGTCAATCATTGTGGGCCATTCATGTTTGTTAAGCACTATTACCATACCAAATTTGTCCCCGATTAAAATATACGGCACCGAAATTCCGTTCAGTGAATCAGTAAAGAATCTAGGTATTTATATGGATAAAAGTTTAAATTGGAACGTTCAAGTTGCAGAAACAAGTATTCTCATCAATCCACTCGTTTAGGCGATTGAAGAATTTTCTACCCTTTTCCATGAAAAAAATTGTTAGTGCAAACACTCGTGATGCCCCACTTCGATTACTGTGATATTCTGTTTACTGATCTAAGCTTTACTTCGGCGCTGAGACTGCAACGTGTTCATAATATATGCGTCCATTTCGTCTGCAATATTCACCGGGCTGATCATGTAACACCATCCCTCGAAATGTTGTCCTGGCTCCGTCTAGAAGATCGTAGGAAAATGCACTGTCTTTCCCTTCTCTTTCACATATTGCATTTCTCCACTCCTGTGTATCTTGCGTCTAGTTTTCAAAATTTATCCACCCATCATAACCTAGACACACGATCACAGCACTCCTCAATATTATCCATTCCCTCCCACCGAACATCCTCATATTCATCTTCTTTCACTGTGGCTGTTCCTCGGCTTTGGAATTCCCTACCGAGTAATGTCAGGGACTGTCAGACATCAAACCAATTTAAGAATAGACTAACGAAATATTTTTCTAACAATTCTTGTTAACAATAATAGCTGTTTCAGGTTTCTCAATGTTTGATGGTTATATATATCACAGAATAAATGTTTAAATTATCTCATTAATATTATTATTATTATTATTATTATTATTATTATTATTATTATTATTATTATCACTATTTCTTACCAGTGTTTATTATTGTTACACTAACATTACTTATCCAACTTTCATTATTTACTTTCATGTTGTTTTATGGTCTAGATATTAATGTAATAACTATGTAACCAATTGTATTCAATTAGAAGTAGAGTCTGGCTGGGGGAAGAGAAGGCCTACTGGCCTTAGCTCTGCCAGATTAAATAAATAAATTATTATTTATTATTATTATTATTATTATTATTATTATTATTTTAATTATTATTTTAATTTACAGTTTTTGAAGTAACCTATCAGGAAATAGTTCTTTGACGAGAAAAAAGTAGGGGATATAGTTCTGGGAGATGCTGATATGTTGTTAAAGAAGGGAACAGTTCACTATGGGTTTGGTAAATAGAGTCCCATTTACTTATTTATGGGTAAATTGCTTTCCACCTCGATTTAGATGATAGGTAAATTGAAACTCGCTTCTACGGCCAGCTTATTAGCGTTACCCTGGAGATATTAATAGGCCTACCACTGGTTTGTTCCTCAAAAATTTTGTTCTCATGAACTACTTCCATTATTTTGTTATTCGTTCCATTAACCAATTTTATCATTAGAGGTAAAAATTTGAATGAAACTGTTTTCACAGAACCAAATCTCGATATGTCGTTTCCTCAGTTTAACCATTTGTTTCTTCAAAAACATTTCTTTTTTTATTGTTTTATTTTTTTCTTCCTGTGTTTCGCAACTGAATATATTCTACATCTGTCTGAATATATTTCAGAACGTCAATAAAGTTGTATATGCTGTCAAACTTCTCTGATTGGAGCGTTTTTAATTCGAAATCGTGAATAATTCAAACATTTCCCGCGGCCCGAAGTGTAATTCGACTTCCTTTGGATAATCCAAAGTGAAATCCAACTAAATTCAGTTTCAAAATTACGAAAATCAGGCCGTAATATAGCGCAAGCCAGAGTGCTTAGGATTAGAAAGCCTTCGGAAGGAATGCAGTTGCGAATTGCGTCCAGAAATTAACGTTGAATTATTGCAACAAAGCTTAAGAGCCCATTTTTTAATCTAATGTAATGTCTTAACATGCTCTAATCTCTAAGCCAGAGGTCTCCAAAAAGCGTATCACCATTCGTGCTCTCGATGCTGCCCGCCGAACACAGTGTGCTGTAAGGCTAGAGAAGGGGAAGATACACGTACCTTAACAGATGGGAGCGGTCAGTGGGAGATCGCGGCAACGGTCTGCTTAGGTTTACAAATAATAACATCAATAGAAAATATCATACGTTTGTATATTATTTTGACATACTATGAAGCTGGAGCCCCTTCTGCTGCTATTGACACAAGTCATTGCAAATTCAACCTCTTCTGTTCTATGGTGCCTTTCAGTGCCTGGAAAAGATCTTCTCCAGTTGTATTTTGTAATTACATCTAGAAGACATTCAGACACAGTAAAATGTTCATTAACTCCTCGAATGAAAATGGCTAGGTGAGCTTCGTCATTTCTATCTGTGCTTTCGTCCAATGCAAGTGAGTAAGCTACAAACTGGTTAATTGTGGTTTCGACTTCAGATTCAGTTACATTTACAATCCTGAAATTCCTTCTCTGAACTGTGATTGGAAACAATTTAATTTTCTTAAACTCTGACTTTGTTCTGGACACAGTATTTTAGTAGCATTCTGTATGCACGGTTTTACAAATGATGCTTCTGTAAAGGGCTTCATTGATTTTCCAATATTCCAAGCTAGAACATAGCTAGCAAGAAGCTTTTTTTTGTTTAGGACTGAGAACACGTGTGTGATTTGTGTTTGTATTTTCTTGTTTTATATTTATCAAAATATTTGTAGGCCTAAGCATTTCACCTAAAATTAAACAAAAAACTATAAGTATGTCATGCGGAACTATATACTGATTATTATGTATAACCAACAGTTATACAGACGTCCCA
The DNA here is from genome assembly GCF_040183065.1 of Periplaneta americana. NCBI lineage: Eukaryota > Metazoa > Arthropoda > Insecta > Blattodea > Blattidae > Periplaneta > Periplaneta americana. The sequence goes on from NC_091128.1 coordinate 43,014,120, forward strand.
AAATAAATTATTTTCACATGTCCAACATGCCTGTAATTATATGATATTCTTTGTGAAGAGTCGAGCATTGTCGTCGCATGTTGAGTTTTAACACACCCTTAAGAATTTTCGAACAAATTAAGCATTTCACATTCTCCCCACTAACACAAAATATTTCTCTTCCCTTTCATCCTTGAATGTACTACGCCCATGATTAGAAGACAATGTGAAACGGTGGAACACGCCGACCAACACAGTGATAATGGCAGTCCGCCACTGCTCTTCGTTCGCGCATAAACATTGAGTACAGTACAGGTGGGGATGGGTGAGGCGGAGCGCGCTCATTACGTACTGGCTTCGGTTCCGTTCAGGGGCTTACTCGCGAGTACGGTTTTGGAGACGTTTGCTCTAAGGATTCCAAAGAAATAGTGACATTTTGGCAAAGGAAAGGGAAACCGGCACAAAAATCGTATTTGTCTGCCTCAAATTCCAGTTAGACTTGCCTGTATTCGAACCAGTGTCTCTCGTCTGAAAAGCCAATGCTTAGCCGTACGGTCGAGGAATCACAGTGCTTGTTAATCTTACTGATGCAGACAAGGAATGCGAATGTCCAAGTGCATCAGACTTTGTAATTACGGCCCTAGAAGGCGTCCTCCGATTGGATCGCTGTGCTGCTGTTGTTGTTACACAACAAAAACACGGGAGGGCCTTACTCCGATGTAAAAATATGACCAAAATGGAATGTATTCAAGTAGCCCTGTAGTGGGGGGTGATGCTCGACAACTAGTTTCCACCCCACACCCCCCGCTGCTACACACGTACACAAAACCACCCTCCTCCCCATCACACTCCGCCCCTATCTCTCTGTAGTGAACCGTGTTAAAAAAGAGTCGGATGGGAGGGGTTGGTCTGCTTTTGTATGCATGGGACGTAATAGCAAGCTCAGTCTGCAGGGACTAGGTAACACGTGGAGGTTGAGGCAGTTCTCACCCTGTGCGGCGCGGGCGCAGGCTGGCCATGTATACCGGATACAGTCACAGTTGCGCCCCAAGGCGTGAGTTGTTGGCAATAAATGTCGGCAATTATGTTTACAGCACAGTCACGAAGCTTGGGATGATTTTTTGCATTTCTCGCGATAGTTGCTAGCCGCTTGGAGCGCTGTGAGTACTAGGAACAATGGACTGTGCCACCAGCGAATAGGGATTATAAAAAATGGACACTAAGCGAATTTGCCTGTGTTTTGTTTCTCTGTGCGCCAGCGTTTAGTTCTACTTTCAAGCGCTAGAGGTTAGTGTAATCGAGAATAGGCTAAGATAATAATTGAGAATAGAGTTGAGACACAGGATCCAAACATCGCCTACCTTATTGCATAATCCAGTAACGCTTTGCTTCAAATAAATTCAAGTTAACAGCTTTTCCTTATTTCTCAGTGACGAACTAGTTGTAATAATAATTGTTTATATTTCAGATAATATATAATAAATTATATTATAAAATAATATAATACATTATAAAATTAAGTATCAAATTCGTTTAATATTTGTATATAATATAATATAGGTATATGGTTTTACTTCTCGTAAGAGTTTTGTTTTTCCATTTTCAGTGCTATCAAATCATTACATATTTTAATTGTTGTTGCGGTCAACGTCTCAACTCTCATTATAAAGGAACTCTAGAGTCTAGACATTACAGTTAATGACGGATTTATTATTTTATGGATCCAATTTATTTTATTTGAGTATATAATATACCTAGATGTATTAATTATATGTGTTATATTTCCGCTGTGTCGACTGCTAGCTGGTGTGATGTCAGCGCCAACTCTAGGGAGAAAGCCGAATCTCATGCTTTAGCTGGCTTGAAGGTCATTGAAATCAGTCCGGCTACATCAAAGGTACCGACGCGAAGTGTCCATTCTTTATAATCCCTATTCGCTGGTGCCACTGCCATCCTGATCTAATACAGGCAGTAAGGCAGACCATGTGATTCGCTTAACCCGATCACGAAGGGCGGCGTTTCAGCCATATAAATTAGTTGGAATGCATAAAGACTAACATATATTTCTCTAAAATGTAGTGTAATTGCGTTAATAAAATTTAAAACAATGATTATGCGACACTTCATACATAATCCACTTGCGAGTTAAGATGTAATATTATTTTTGGTGTGAAAATTACGTTGTTCGTATGTGTAATACCTGCCTTTATTTCGATTAAATATTGCGAAATTTTTGTACATTCATTTATGCTCAGTTCAATAAATTTTGAGTTGCACTGCACGGATATTTAGATATGTAGAAATTATAGGTTATGTTTACTGTACCAGTTGCCCCTTTGTGTCTAATTTCATTGGTCTCCAATGCCCTGCCATTACATATGTATGTTATGTCATATGGAAATTATAGGTTGTGTTTACTACATTTAACTTGTATTCTTTTTTTATTAAACCTCAAAATAGCTTCCATTCTAAACTTAAAATGGTGATGCGAACAGATTATGTTAACACGTAAAATTCTTTTCACATTAAAATAACACAGTTTTGTAATTATTTCTGCAACATATTATGCAACAAGAAGTAAAGGGAACTTATGGACACATTACACTAAATAAAGCTTAGCAATGATACGCAATAAAGTTATAATATTTCATTGAGCTCCATGCACTGAAATAGAAAACCCGAACATACATTACAGCCTGGTCTAGATCGAAAAGGCGTTGACTGTGCCGTATTTCGCATTTTTGTGAAAAGCTATGTAAACTGTGAAATGTTCGTTATCGGTTGTAATGACTGTAAATGACTAAAATACAATGATTTGAATAATAATATGGGAGAAGGAGACGTTTGTTGCACTATAAATTGTAAGAAAAAGAGGTTAGAGTTATCCTTCTTCCGAAAGATCCAGGAAGGTGAGTTTATAAAATATAATATATAAGTTACTTTATGAAAATAATATATAAACCTTATGTATTTCATATTTCAATAGTGGAAGGAAGGTGTTAATTTTGTCAAAAGAACACGATATCGAAAGTACAATACATTTTATTGTCTGCTAGGGAAAGGGTCTGTGATGAGGCGATATTAGCGATCCTGGTGGTTAGCAACTACCTATGGATGCATATTTGTTAAGTAGTGTGACTGCATATACTAGACTGTGGTTACAGTCCTAGAGAGCAATTCGTAGTACACAACGCCTTCTTTATCCCACCAGACGCATAACATCACCTTCTGTGGATGGACACTAAATTTTGAATAGGGTATGTGTTGAAACGACACTACCATTCTCTTTCATTTCTCGGATGGAGTAGGCCTACTCTCCGTATACGGCACAAATGTTTCGAGCCTTCTTCTTTGCCTGTGCTCCGTTATTAAATTGAAGCAGAAGAATATGTCGGAAGTGTTTTTTTTTTTTTTTTTTTTTTGTCAGTTGATAGTCAATATAGCCTACTTTAACCCACAAATAACACAAACTTTCTTCAAAATCAAAATTCTAAGCGTATTATAACATAACTTACAAACACAACCCTCCAAGTAAGAAGTGACAAATGATAAACGATAAACATTTTCCTAACAATGCAGTGTTTTGTTAACGAACAAAAACGCTACGAATTTATGCACCAACCTAATAGAAGCAATAAACAGTGGAAGATTTAATACAAGAAATGACTTTTACAAGTAATGAAATAAATTATTCATAGACAATGAACACTAACTAATAGATAATAAAAATGGCTTACATTTACAAATTTAATAATGATTTACAAACAGTAAACAGTAGCAAAAATGTAAAACAAGAAATGGCTTGGTGTCCATGGATTTTTAATTCTTTGCTGAAAAATATCCTGTTACGTTTTGTTACGTTGTAAATCCCGATAGTGAATAGTGCTGGCAGTTGAAGGCAATTCATATGGAGTGAAACAGTACACTTTAATAAATATATCACTGTATTTATGCGTATCATCGTTAACATTATAATACTCCGAAGTTTACCGCGATCTCCAGATTTCAATCTGGCCGACTTTTGGTTGTGGGGTTACCTTAAAGAACGAGTTTTCCTGACACATTCAACAACCATACCGCAACTGAAAGATGCCATCTCGCAAGAAATTGCCAACATTCCAAGACATTATCTGCAAAATGCTGTGCATGGTGTCGCTGCAGAATGCTGTACGTTGAACAAGAGAACGGCGGACATCCCCCCAATGTTTTGTAAACCCCGTTGTTTGCCCAACACTGCGATGCTTTTGTTTTTTCCCTATATAAAATATAATATTTATAGTGGTTTAATGTTTGAACTGACTTTTGAAATGCCCTATACTTCGAACGACCTATGATATTGTTATGATTACGTTTGTCTCGTCCACACCTGTGGAGTAACGGCTAGCGCGTCTGGCCGCGAAACCAGGTGGCCCGGGTTCGATTCCCGGTCGGGGCAAGTTATCTGGTTGAGGTTTTTTCCGGGGTTTTCCCTCAACCCAATATGAGCAAATGCTGGGTAACTTTAGGTGCTGGACCCCGGACTCATTTCACCGGCATTATCACCTTCATCTCATTCAGACGCTAAATAACCTAAGATGTTGATAAAGCGTCGTAAAATAATCTACTGAAAAAACGTTTGTCTCTCTTTTCATACTAAGAATTATTGCTCAGAACTAGGACACCAAAAATTAATGGTTGTTTTTATGTTGAATCTATAGTTTTTAAAGATTGCCTTGGTTGCATGATATTGGGACATATACGTCTTAAAAATTGATGTGTGTTATAAATGTTATCCTTAATCCTTATTTTGATGAAATTTTACATGCTTAATGTCAGAAAAATATTTGGCTACATAAAGAGATTTTGGAATCGTAGATTTTCAAAATATTCATTTTTCGGTTTGTACCAAACTGTTTATATATATATATATATATATATATATATATATATATATATGTGTGTGTGTGTGTGTGTGTGTGTGTGTGTGTGTGTGTGTGTGTGTGTGTGAGAGAGAGAGAGAGAGATGTCCACATTACACGGATGTAAATGTTGACATGAAATATATCATATATCATATTTTTTTTCCTTTACAGTCATATTAACAAGTCCTGGTTCATTTGTTAGAATATCTGCGCTATAAGTGGAAGAAACATTTTTTCTCAATATACAGAGTGTTTCAAAAGTGAAAGTCAATAATTTAGATATGGAAAGGTACAAACTGAAAGGAGCAAAAATGCTCCAATAAACACTGGTCCGCAGATTAACCGTTCATGCGATAATCTCTTAGGCAGAGAAGGGCCTGTACCGTGGCCTCTTAGATCACCAGGTTTAAATCGGATTAGGTATGTGTTTGGGGCCATGTAATACGTGTGGTTTACACTATTGAGGTCAACACACTTCAAGAATTGTGGTTTCGGATTGAAAGTGCCTTTCAGCAAATAAGGAATGACCCACGATTATCCGAGAGAGTTAAAAGCGCACTACACAGAAGAGTACTACGTTGTGTTCAGACGTATGAACAGCATTTTGAACACCTGCTCTAGGTAGTATCCATTGGCGGCTGATTGACTGAGGCAAGTGAGGCCGGGCCTCAGTCACTTGGCTTAACTGAACTCAAATTTTGTGTTTTTATATGATGTGATAGTTGTTTGAATGAAGTATATATCGCTGTAGAATCATTTGAAAACTTTGTGATGTATATAGATCTGTTATACAGTAAAATTTGCTCCTGAGGCCAGGATCGCTCGTGCCGGGTCTGGCTTTTGATCTGTTTTGCAGTAAAATTTATCCTGAGGCCAGGATCGCTTGTGCCGGGTCTGGTTTCTGCATTTTCTGTATTTTCGCGGGCTTTGAACTTGCGCTTAAAACGTTGTAGCTGAGGCACAATTCGTCTGGCCTCGTGGCCTGGTCAGGTTTCACTTCTCCCATTCATGGGCCGGCCTCAAGGGTAAAGTGGGGTGGGAATAGCAATGGTGACTTGTCTTCCTAAATAGGCCTTAAATAATACAAATTCCAGCTCTTTGGCAGGCAGAGACCCACACTATTCCCTCCCCTTATGTCTTAGTTTATGACTTCAGCTAGGGTGTTGTACTATTGTACTTCGTATTAGTAGTACAGTAGTGAATCTGGGCCAATGTTGTTATGTATTTCGGGAAAATATAAACAGAAACAAGTGAGAGAAATAATGATGGTGTAATTAATTCATTGTTAGAGTGTCCTTTTTCGAGAAGAAATAATATTAAAAGAAAGTAAGTTTTAAATAAAGAAAGAGTCTATCGAGATACCTACGGCATCGTTGACAATTTTTCTGTCAGATAATCTTAAAACGCGAGTTTCTATTGCATTCTGGTATGGGCAACATAAATGGTTAAGTGGTAATATGGTGCAAAATAAACTTCTCTGTTGGCCTTGTTTGTTGCTGTCAAGGGAAAAAAATAAAAAGAAAGAAAGAAAGGGAATTTTCAACACATAATATGGGTTGCTTCATCACACTGAAACAATCACTGAATCTCACAGCATAACAGCTTATTTGGTGAGTGAAATTATTATTTTTCATTAATAATAATAATAATAATAATATAATAGTAATAATAATAATTAATATCATAAATAAACATTGCCTATCGGAGGCACTTAAACTAGTTCCATCTGGCCTCACCGAGGATTTCGATCACCGGCCGCTACTGGTAGTATCCCTGATCACATATACATCAGTTTGGACATTTCCATGTTAAGAATTGGCAATACAAAACAACCATCATTACTTCCACCGTCGAAAGGGCATTTTTTGTAACGACCCGGAGAAGGAAATATAGTTGCTCCATTGCATTCCTTAACGTGATATCTTTTGCAGTCGCTAGATGACAGCATAGTGAAACTGATACAAGTGGTTGCCTTGAAAGTCAATTAGACTGATTACTCTGTTATATATGATCAGGGGTAGAATTCAGTTAGCCATTTCTGCAAGTCTGCTCTTAGTTAGCGAGAAATCTCAACATACAATCTGCATTACCTAGGTAACGGACCAATGTATACTGGAACTTTATTGCTTGGGTTAGTTTGCACTTTTCATCTGTAAATTACTGACCATACTTTTCAAACACTCTATATATACATTTTAAGAGCTATTTTCTTTTTAATTTCTGTTAAAAGATAGGTTAAAGATTGAGCTACAATTTGTTGATCTCACTAAGAAAGGGATCATACAATAATATGTCATGCAGTTTTCTCAAAAGGCGAAGGGTGTGATTTAAACGGTTTTGAAAAATGCAGTTTTGAGGAAATGAGCTGCAAAATTAGACATTGGTGGCTGTTATTGTGCTTACATTGCAGGGTATTTAAATTAATAACTTTGTCAACTTTATAGATACCTTAAAATTCATTTCACAGATATAAAGCTAAGAGTTCATATTAAATTAATACTAGTGGCTTGTGCAGCAATGTACGATTGGTTGGGTTTTTTTTTCGAGGTTTTCCCCAACAGTAAAGCGAATGTCAGGTAATGTATGGCGAATCCTCGGTCTCATCTCGCCAAATACCATCTCGCTATCACCACTCCCATCGACCCTAAATAACCTCGTAGTTGATACAGCGTTGTTAAATAACCAAGTAAAAAAAAGTTTTGTGTTGTTCATAATCATTTGTGCGTCAAATTTTGCTAGACACTTTTGCACGCAAGACTTAAACCGTAATAAAATAATTTCATAGTGTTTTCATTAACACATTTATTCAACATTTTTTTTATTAGTGACGGAAACAATCCATTGGCATCCCTTTCCATTTCCACACATAATACTAATATGCATAGGCCTACATAAGTGTTCTGCCCATGGGCATGTCTTTCACTGCAAACTTCATCCCATAATTTATATGCTTACGGATAAGACTATCTTTCTCGCATAATAATAAATTTACAAATTTTTACTGAAATATTTGACAACTTGATTTGAAGTTTCAATAAAATGAAAGTGTTTTTATCTCTACACATTCTCAGCATTGTGTGACAACTGCTGTTCAGAAAATTATCGTCAACGCAGAAATTAAAAGTGTTTCAGCAGAAGACCATTAATGCATTAAAATGGAGTTTTTGAAAACATATTTTGCATTTTTCCGCAAATTTGAAAGTATTAACTTTTGAATCTATAACTCGTGGAAAATGAAAGTATACTAACGGCTTATGTGTATCAAACATTTCGTATTTACCTCTAATGCGAAACAAAAACGACGAACTCTAAAGGCTCATTCACAATGAAAATTAAACATAACGTAAGCGTTAACTTAAGAATGTAAACGTTACGGTAAAATCAAGAAGTCATACCATCATTCACGATGGGAACATAAACATAACAGCAAACATACTTGGTAACCATGGAAACATAACAACGACGCCATTTCCTCATACTTCAGCGCTCCACGATTGTGTTCTGTTTACAAATCACGTAACCATAAGCATGAAAGTTCGGAGTTTGCAAACTTTCATGTTAATGTCTTACGGTAATGTTTATGTCAATGCTTATGTGAATCATTGTGAATGATCCCATTTGGTAGCCTGGGCGCAAACTTCTGTGTTTATGTTACAGTTATGTTTAATTTTCATTGTGAATGGGCCTTAACCATTGGTACTTAAAAAAACAATAGTCAAAATTTGCTCTTGATCCCAACTCGCGAAGATGACAATGCCGATGATGCCGTTGATGATTGTAAATGTAGTGTTGAGCTTGTCAAGTCTCGGTGTTGAGTGGGTCGCGGCATCGATGCAGAATTCGTCAGGATTTGTGTGCCAGTCATCTTTGATGTCCGCGCACTATATCGCAATACATTTACATAAATAATAAAAAAGAGGCGCGAGCGAAGGAGTGAGAGAAACGGGGATTTTCGGTGCGAGAGCGAGAGACGAGGCGTGTTTTGTGTGTTGAATCGCGAAGGAAAGGCACAAGAGTTGTAGTGTCGCGCTCGCCACCGCTCGATGGAACTTGAAGCTCTGTCATTAATTAAAAGTGTCACCCCCCACCACTCCGCAACCGCTCCCTTACTTTTCCATTCCCAACCAAACTCCCCTCTTTTTTTTCTCCTCTCTCTCTCTCTCTCTCTCTCTCTCTCTCTTTCCACCCACCCTTTAAAACCACCCATGCCAACCCTTCTCTGGCTGCTATAGAAGCTCCAATTAAAAAGCAGACTGCTATAGCAAAGCTAGGTCTTCTCGTCCTACTTATAATTTGGTCTGCTTGTATATGCTGGATACAAGTGATGTACAGAGCTGTGATATCAGGGGTGACCTAGTCCATGATGGCAGCGTCTGCTTTCCATGATTGGATTTGTCCCTTTTATAAAGAATTACCTGGATTGGAACAATGACCGAATACGAGAGAAATTTAAATTTCTTTGCACTTGAATAAAGTTTGATGTTGTAATGTGCTGTCATCGTAATCATCACCACCACCACCATCGTCACCATCATCACTACCGTCATCACCATCATCATCAATGCCGCTCAGTTCTTAGGCCCGTTACGACGTCAATAGTAACAATGTTAGAGCTTGTCGAACAGGTATTCATGATCGACCTAGGGACTTATTATTGAAAAATATGACATATATGTCTCTCTTATTCTTCTGTCTAATCTCGCTTTGTATTTCCTCATTCCCCCTGTATTTCCATTGCTTACCCTGCATTTCCCTCATGTTTTCCTATATTTCCTCCTGTTCTGCTTGTAGGCCTATTACTCTTATTCCCCTCGTATTCTCCTTATTCTCCTTGTATTATATTTTCTCTCTTTGTATTTCTCTTGTTCTATTGTATTCTGTCGGCCTGGCTGGCAAGTTGGTATAGCGCTGGCCTTCTATGCCTGAGGTTGCGGGTTCGATCCCGGGCCAGGGGTATGGCATTTAAGTATGCTTAACTGCCATAGGCTCATGTCAGTCGATTTACTGGCATGTAAAAGAACTCCTGCGGGACAAAATTCCGGCATACTGGCGACGCTGATATAACCTCTGCAGTTGGGAGCGTAGTTAAATAAACCATAACATTTTTTTTTCCTTGTATTCCCATTGCTCTCCTTGTTCTTCCCGTATATTTCCCTTGTCCTCCTTGTATTTCCCCAATTATTTTTGTATTACCCTTATTCTCATTGTATTCCATTTTCTCTCTTTGTTTTCATAGTACTCCCCTCGCACTCCTTGAATTCTCCTTACACTCCTTATCCCATTGGTTTCCCTTGTTTTCCCTGTATTTAATTGTTCCATGCGCTGTTCATCGACAAGCCATTCTACGTCAAAACTATGCGCCTGTTGTCTTTAATTTTTTAATCGAGATACAAATCTTCAACTTTTTTTTTTCCTGGGGATTACATTGAAGTGAATTTTTTATGGCAGGCAGAGTAACTATCTCATGCCCCCATGTTTTAAATTGCTACTTGTGCACTTCATTAGAACCAGATACTCAGCTTCGAAGCCGTTAGCCCTGTGAACTTACAGTATATTTATTTTCCCCTATTATCATATTATAGGATTATCTAAGAAATTAGCAAGTTCTTTGTGATAGTAGAAGAGAAAGAGTGGGGGAAGGGAAGTGGTCTGTGGCCCATTTCTTTTAGGGCTCATCTCGACATTTGTCTTATTACTCAAGGGAAACCACGGAAAAACCTTGAGCAGAATGAGGTGTCGTGCTGACGACAAGCCAGTTGAGTTCTGTGGGGACTGTATATGTTGAGGTGGGAGGTTGTCGTTTAATCATGAGTTATAATACAAATGCAATAAAATGCATAAAAAAGTATATACAAGAAAATATGTATAATGCATCTATGCAGCCAATAACGTGATGACCCTGAAACAGAGAAATAACATTATTAGTGCATTAATAGATTTATGTCCGTCTGTAGAGTCAAGTGGTTGTTTAGTGTTCAAGTTGGTATTCGTCTTGTACGTTGTCGTTCCAAGCTAGAGGGTGGAAATATTCAACGTGGCTTTCTTCAGAAGTTTAGTAAACCTCTGTATTCTGTGTCTAGGGCTTACAATATATAAAGAACTTAGTCACGATAAACTAGGCAAAATTCGCGGCTGATTTCCCGCCCGCGTCAAGATTTGCAGCTAAAACAGTGAGCCATATTAGTGCCTACGTGTTTTTGGGCTTGTCCGATCCTACATGTAATCTATACCTTAAGACTGCAGATAGTTCCTTAGGTGGCAATACTTTACTTAAAGACGCTCCGAACTGCAGTGCATAGTTTGGCTTGGCTCGAGCGTCGGCCCCGGGACGTATCCTTGCACTTGGCTTACTTTGGTGCATTGTGCGACCTATACAGAGTGTTTCCGAGGTGCTGTTACAAACTTTCAGGGATGATGGGGAAGGGCACATGTATCAATTTGAGATAAGGAATCCTGGTCCGGAAATTACTGAGTCGAAAGTTATAAGCAAAAATAGTTGTGTGGAATTGTGATTTCGCAACACGTGCCCTCCTTCCCTTAATCTTTGGAACAGTCGTGGAAAGATTGTATGGACCGGATGTCTCCTACGTGGGTACTTGCCCCGATACAATCTGTGAGCTTGTCTACTGTTCCCATTGGCTCATCCGTATTCGAAAATCTGGTCTGCTTATTCCGCTCTCGTGTACTCCTCCATTTCACTAGGACTGATCGACTGGACACTGCAACTTGTTCACATACACCGTTGTCTACAGACGTGCATATCAGGACCGACCATGTCCGTTACACATTATGCTATCTGCATTGCTTTAGTGTAGTTTCCTGTCCCCATCCCTCAGACAGCGCACTGAATGGAATACTGTAAGTAGACAACGTAAATAACTTCAGATGAACACAGTATGTGTAAGATGTACAGATAAATACACGTAAATAAGGTGTACAGAGGAATAAAATTGTTTCATTTCCACACAACTATTTTTGCTTGTAACTTTCGACTCAGTCATTTCCGGACCAGGGTTCCTTATCTAAAATTGATACATGTGCCCTTCCCCATCATCCCTGAAAGTTTTTAACACTAGCCCCGAAACACCCTGTATATACGATGATTGTCCATTTCCGGCAAGTTATTTGGGAGGCATTCATGAATCCGCTGCCAACAAATGGGTCATCCTGCCTCAGCCCTGATAGCCAAGTCTCATCCTCAGACGAGTACCTGGTAAACCCATCCTACAGCAGCATTGGAAACCCGTACACTCTCAAGACATCACTCCAGCCTATTCATAGCCTAGCTATTGCAAATTATGGATGGAAAGGGGGAAAGGTGGAGATTATTCTTGGAATGCTACAGGGACAAGAGAGTATCCCGAGTAAAATCCTTTGCAGCATTTGCTTTGTCCACAAACTCCATCACGATCTGGTCACCTGGATGGAAAACCAGCGCGTTACCTGAAACGTCCAACAGAATTTTGCGTGGAATCCACTATCGGCCACAGGGTTCCTTTTCGTGGGACCGACATCTTTCTTTACATTCCGGAGGAAACTATTCGATTCTGGGGATTTTATTGCCATTAAAAATGAATTGCCTTCAGCCGAGTTTGAACCCGCCTCCCTGGTATTGGACAGCTAGTACGGTAGCCAGTCGGCCACGAAGGACGACAGTTTCTATTAGACTAGACCGACTAGAGTGTGTTAGGTTTTTCTATCCCGTTTTCATTGCATCGTTGCTCCATTAGTGGTATATCATTTCAACGTTTCAGAATAACCTGTTTAGATGAGGGAAATTACGTGAAAAATTACCATGTGGTTAACTACATTTTGTCTGGCCTCCTGCTCAACATAAATGTGCTAAATAACTATCACAGTTGATGCAGCAACATCAATTATGATAAGAATCAATAAGCGACCACAACGCATCGATCGCATTGTAAACAACGCCGCCGCATTGGCTGACAAAAGAACGCAAACAATGGCATGATGAGCACACGCTAATAGATGTAATGGCACAATGGCCAATAACAATGATAGCCTTGTTTTTAAAATATCGAGTTGTCGGCAGATTTTAATTCCTCTGCCATTAGAGTCGTGTCCGCTTGTCGTATATTGTCTCTGCAGTCAACAGGCACTGCCTAGAGCGCGCCGAAGACAGTCTACAGTCTACACGGTTCTCACGAAAATTACGGGCAAATTATTTGATGATGCAAAATACTGTACCACCACACACGAGCGTAAACTATAGTGGAAACAAAACAACTACGAACATAGGCATAGGGCCTGCAGTGACCTGAAAATCAGATTAATGCGACGTTGCCAGCTCGCTGTGAGATAAGAACATACACAGAATGAAACTTAAGTAGTGTCATTAATTTCAGGTGTTATTCTTTGAGATATTTCAAACCAAAATGTTTAGAATCCTAGATAGAGAATACCATATACATATAGAATTATTATCCTCATTCGATATGGCTCAACACTTAGTCGCACCGAGTTGCTTGTCTTGCATCTTGATCATGATAATAATTATAATTATAAATGTCCATGAGCAGGCTAAAGATAAGATTTGTAATTCCCAAGTTACTGATTGTTGTCAGCTTGCTGGTGATGATAATACAGCAATAATATTTTCTTTGCTTACTTTATACTGTACTTTATAAAGTATACTCGTATTAAAACAATTATATTTTGTGATGGGGATAGAAGTTATCCCTGGCAGGAATGTTAATATGAATTTATGAGAGGGGGATAACTTTCGAACAGGGGAAAAATCCCCCCCCCCATCCTCCCTGATAATTCGCACCCTCATCAGTTGTATCTGTCCGTTACCTAATGTGCGACAGGTAAATGCACTAATCAAGTAGGCCATGGTTTCTTGTCCCGAAAAATGAGCATCGACACTACTATCAACCTTACTATAATAATACCGGACAGCTAGCAGTTTTACGTGCGAACGACGATGGTGCTGCTACCTACCTGCCGGGATGGAGATACTCGCCAAACAAGCTGTAATCAACTTCAATGTAGATTGTTGCTGGGCTAGTTAATCTGTTAATAGTTTTATGAATTAGTACAGTGTTAAAATGTCAGGGTCTATATGTGCCGTTTATAATTGTCACAATTGTAGCATTACAAATTGCTCCAAATCGTACTTTCGATTTCCAACAGTTCATAAAACGTAAGTCAACAACATTCTTTAGTAGTAGGCCTAATTCCTTCGTCTTTTTGTTGATAGAAAAATACAAATTAGTTTTTTTTATTTAGACCTAATAAATAAATAGAAGTTAAAATGTATCGGATTTTAAGGTTTTATCAAATTAAGTTTTATTGTTGTCCACATGCCTTTACTAATTATTACAAGCATCAGATTACTATCACATTGATTTTGTCTCGGTAAATCAAAGAAAAAATATGTAACAATTAATTACGGAAAGTAATATGAAGTATGCAATATTTCTTATAATATACAGCTTTGATATAAGATAATAAATTTACATTAAATATTATTCAACATTTCTTAAGTGTTTCATATATTATTCCACATTAGTAACTCACGTTTTAAACAATAGTCCGAATATCGCTATGTTAATATTTGTATATGTGGACGTAATTCCATCCCTCTGCGCTAGATTTCAGGTCCGCGATTTTTCGCACTCACGCCAGTGCTGCTAGTATACAGCTGTCCGGTATTATTATAGTAAGGTATTTGCTACTATTGCGTGGCTCAAGTTATCTTATAAATATAATACAGTATACCATAGGGATTCTGACACTGCGAATATCTGATTCATACAGCATTTTAGAATAGTTATTAAAATAACAGCAATTCAGTTTCAGATATCTATACTAATAATAAAACTGTAACCAAATATTTTATGGTAATTTTCGCTTTTTCAAAAATAATTGGAGTTAACATGTATAATTAACTATCCTGAGACCTTTTTTGTGGTGTAGAAGAATATTAAGTTTCACTTAATTGTGGTGCACGTTGGAGACAAATAATGTGTCCCATTTTGTAGGTTCTATATATTATGTAGATGGCACTGCTCTACAGAATCATGGCAGACAGAAGAAGACTGCGAGCTCGACGAAGAGAAACTAGCATCGATCACTTTGAGCGACTTGCCGATACCTGAGTTCGAACTTGCCAAGGTCGAGAAAGAGAAAACAGCGCTGAACCACAGTCTAGTATATACAGTCACGAAGCTCATTACGTAGTAAATATGCAAACATTAGATAGTTGCTCACCACTAGGATCGCTAATATCGCCTCATTACAGACAATGCGAAATGGTACCGGCACAGTCTATTGTTTCTAGCATCCTCAAAACTCTAAGCTTCGTGACTTTATATAGTAGATTGTGGCTGAACGTTCTCCGAGGATTAACGAACAACGATAGTGTATTACCACAGTCTAGTATATATAGTCACGAAGCTCAATACATAGTAAATATGCACCCATAGATAGTTGCTAACCACTAGGATAGCTAATATCGCCTCATTACAGATAATGCGAAATAGTACCTCAACAATCTATTGTTCCTAGTACCCTCATAAACTCAAGCTTCGTGTCTGTATAATATACTATACTAGACCAGTCATATCAATTGATGCCCATAGGCGCCAGCGCGCACTTTAGAGCCCAGGAGAGCCTGAGCGCTTGATAGCGGAAAGGAAAGAGACAGACGAAAGCGGTAGTAGGCCTATATGCCGCTTGGTCGAGCTATATTCAGGAATGGCCAGCACTGATTCAATAGATAAACGGAAGAGAACTTACTAAAACTGTATCCATGTTAATTCTTAGACTTGTTTGAGAAGTATAAGTGCATTATAAGAATGTAAGTTTTAATTTTAATGCTCATTTTTCACAAGTTTGATTTTTTTTATTCAAAAGAAATATTTTCTCAACTTTTCGTATAGAAAAGTGAAATTTTCAGGTATAGGCCTATTTATTTAGTAGCCTTACAGAATGTTTTCGTAAATCTAATATACCGTATATACGTATTACTGAAGATAGTGTATTGAAAATTTGGAAAATATTCGCATGGAAATTGTTTATAGGGAAATGAATTAACAAAGCAACTACCGTTACATCATAAGCAAAAGATACGTGCCCATGTGTTGTAAAAATGTCAGCTCTATAGCTTCAGCAGATTTCGAGAAAATATCACCTTAAAAGCATAATGCGATAGGAGTTTTGTTATGTAATATTAGTTAACTTAAAACAAATACAGTACCTAGATAACTTTGCTTTGTACTGTAATATTGTTTTGATTAGTTTATTGATTACTTTTATAAGGCTAAAGGTACCACCCATATCAATTCCAACTTATCATGTCTTACTCAATCTTTTGGGGGGGGGGATATCGCTTTCTTAATAAATGATGTGTTTCATTCACCTAGTATAGTATAGTTGTAGGTACTGTGAAATTTATGTGGATATTCTTTCATAAGTCTTTATTATGTTATTAACGTTTAAAACACAACTGCACTATTAAGAAATTGGTATTAGTACTTTTGTTTTACAGACAATATAGATAATAGCAAATAGAAAGACGCCATATAAAAATAACGACATAAAATGTCACGTTCCGTTTCAAGTTTGTGCACCACTGTTTTCTTAATCCAGCAGGCTGTTTATTCCTCCTTCCATTTCTAGCGCTTGATGCCCGCGCACGACGTCAAAGTCAGAAAAATGCGCTTGCTTTGGCATCACTGTACTAGAACTAGAAAGCGTAGTCGAGAGTCAGTACGCAGTAATATTATCTACGTATATTAACATTCCGTTATGTTCATTCGAATGATATTCAAATAGATAAGAAGAATGAACTAAACGAATTTTATTGCGCTGCTGGAAAAGTTCTTCCTGAGATCCGAGAACCACCACAGCCAATAAAAAACTTACTTATAAGAGTGCATCCGTTATCAACACACTTCTTAAGTAATATAGTAAGAAAGTACAGCACCTTATTCCAAATGCATCGTTGTGCTGCAAAAGGAATACACGAAGGCAATTTTATGCCAACATTTAAAGTTCAAAGACATACTTAGAATTTCATTGGAAGCCCTCTTCAAGCTCTTAGTTCTTGCAAATATATTTTGTTTCAGACGCTGGCCAATTGTCTGTTAGGTATAATATGGCACAGAGATTAAAAGTAGAATTGGTTGAACAACTCCAGACGGTAATGCATGATAATAACAGTTACACTCATAGTTTGGAATGGAATTTTGAAAACAATTCACGAGGAGACTATTTACAGCCAACTTAAAATGCGATAATTTTTTGCTAAGTAAAAACAAAGTTGTATTTGAAAATATAATAGATTTAAGTCAATTATACAGCAATGGTTTTACTCATATCTCATAGATAGGAAACAAAGTCAGAATCAATACAACTATGAAATCTGCCTCGGGATGGGTAACTATTAATAATGGAATTCCTCAGTTATCAATATTAGGTCCCCTACTTTTTCTAGTGTTCATAAATGATCTTGCCCCCCTAATAAAAGATGTAGGTCATCCCATATTATTTGCAGATGACACAAGTATAGTAATTACAGCCAATAACTCCAACACATTCCAATCTTCAACAGAGGAAATTCTCTTCAAAATATGTGACTGGTTCTCAGTCAATAAATTGGTATTAAATTGTAACAAAACTAACATAATTCAATTTAAATCCTGTCCAAATGCAAGCTCGCAAATTTCTAGCGCAATAATTAACAATAGATCCCTATTAGAAACAACAACAACCAAATTTCTTGGCTTAAAATCGATAATGTGTTAAATTGGAAAAATCATATTAAAGAAATTACACCCAAACTAAATTCAGCATGTTTTGCTATTAGATATATGCAAAAGATAGTAAATATCAATACCTTAAAAACAATATACTTTACATACTTCCACTCGATAACGAGTTTTGGAATAATATTCTGGGGAAATTCCACAGATAGTAACAGTATATTCCTATTACAAAAAAAAAAAAAAGAGTAATTCGAATAATAGTAGGTGCCAAATCTAGGGAATCGTGTAGGACTATTTAAAAAAAAAACTACAAATAATGTCCATGGCTTGTCAGTATATCGTTTCATTAATAATCTTCCTCTTATGTAATCGTGAAAACTTTTGTAACTAATTCAACAGTTCATAGCATAAATACACGTCGAAAAAATAACTTTCATACTCTATAGGCAAGTCTATCGTGCCATCAAAAAGGAGTGCGTTATATGGCAGTAAAAATTTGTAATTTCCTCCCATTTATATAAAAAATGAAGCTCAATATATAAGATTATTTAGGGTCAAATTAAAGAAGTACCTAATTTCTCACGCCTTCTATTCTGCAGGTGAATTCATGACATTCAATAACGCTTCATGAAATTGATACTAAAACTTTGTGTTGTACTAGCAGACTATATTGTAAATCTCTTCTGTATATATTTCAACTAGATGGTGACTATAAATTAAGACTTTATAGTAGTACTAGCCGTACTCGTGAGCTCCGCTGCACCCGTTAGAAATAAGAATAAAGTAATTACATAATTAAAATAGGACATTTGATCCAGGGAACATTCGTGTTTGATAGAAGGATAAATCGTCTAATATGTTACTCAATTTAAATTGTATTTAAATAATTAAAATGCGATCATTTTGGTCTAGAGATCACTCATTTGGTGCAATGACAATTCCTTTAACATGTTTCTTAATTGTTATTACATGCAACCATAGTCTAATGAAGATTGATGTCAGTTAGATTTATTATGGGTATGTATACTTTATATTGCTTGCTATATGTTTCATGGAATTATGGTAATAACTTAATTTTAACCCTTGTTTTCTACGTCTTCAGTAAATGGCGCTTGGCCCACTATGGTTCTGAACCCTTCAAATAACTTAAATAGTGATACAGCATAAATAGTGATATGTAATTATATTTCTTTCTTTCGAAAATGTAAGAATTCACGATCTCCTATGTACCATTGCCATGGAATGAATAAATGTGTTTTTTCTTCCTACTCAAAAATTTTATATTTTGCACATAGCAGTTATTGCAGGAACAACAACGCTATAATCTGAGGCGGCGGTGAAAATGTATTATATTATTTTAAAAGTCTTGTATATCCTTTAATCGATATTATTTCATACAAACAAAGAAACATTTTCTGTAGGCTATGATTAATAGATTTCGTTTGTTGTTGTCCAAGGCCCGTTATAGACGAAGTCCTTTGTTTTTTATTTCATTACAGCGCCTTAGATGGCGTTGTTATATAAATTTTAAAACTCATTTATCTCATTAAATATCAGGCCTATCAAAATTTTGCTTAGAATAAAATTTATCGGAAATAATGTTATTAAAAATCTTTGTTATGTAACATTGTTCACGAAAATTCCTAATAATAAGGGAAATATTTCGATTTATTTAATTCAGGCCCCCTTATAACCCCCCTTTTAAATAAAGTATTTTGAATGCCATGTAGCCTATAATCTAAGTTACAACGAACTTAATTTATATTCCAATTTTCATATAAATCAGTTCAGCCATTATCGCGTGAAAAGGTAACAAACATCCAGACAGACAGACGAACAGACAGACAGACATACAAACACAAATTTCAGACAACAATTTTCGGTTTCAGGATGGTTAATTATACATGTTAACACCAATTATTTTTGGAAAATCGAAAATTACCAGAAAAATGTTGGCTACAGATTTATTATTAGTGTTGGGTAACTTTCGGTATTGGACCCCGGACTCATTTCACCGGCATTATCACCTTCATCTCATTCAGACGCTAAATAACCTAGATTTTGATAAAGCGTCGTAAAATAATCTACAAAAAAATTTATTATTAGTATAGATTAAGTTTTTTGACTTGTTCCATATTCTAGCTGTGAAGCAATGTATGAATACCATGGAATGTTAATAAATACAATACAATACAATACAACATTGTTTTTGATTCACCACACTACTGCAGTCGTCTGTTCAGCGATTGAAGGGGCCCATGTGATAGGCTATCTGTTGTAGGTAAATCAACAACCGCTTCAGACGAGAAGTGTTAAACAATATTTTCATTATTTCCTTGGTTATACTTGTGTGTATTTTGCATGTACGTATATACTGTATATGTGTTGTTTAATTCTCAACTATCTGCAGATTATTCAACATATCCTAAATCTATTGTACGTGCTGTACATACAGAAGCACATAGAATAGCTCTGGATGTGTATATAATAATATAAACAGACACACACACAGTGTAAATTATTAAATGCAGTGGACATATTTCAGAAGTGAATTGTAACTCCATCAGCATTGAAATTTTTGTTGCAATCGGATCATTTTTACGGTAGTTACGGCCTGCGCTCCCCCTTCCCGTCCGGTCACGGTTGGCTGGGCAGGCAAACAAGCAGGGTATACAGGCCTTGCAACGGGGTTGGAAACATTCACATCAGATGTGGCGTGCTGCCTTAAGAAAATGAGAGCTTTGAAGGGGATCAGATCATTAAAAACGATTAAAAATGTGTTTTTGCTGCAATTTATATTAGCCACTCTGTTCGATCCCAGGTGGTGACAGGATTTTTTCTCGTTGCCAAACTTTCAGAACGGCCCCGAGGTTCACTCAGCCTCCTATAAAATTGAGTACCGGGTCTTTCCCGGGGGTAAAAGGCGGCCAGAGCGTGGTGCCGACCACACCACCTCATTCTAGTGCCGAGGTCATGGAAAGCATGGGGCTCTACCTCCATGCCGCCCAAGTGCCTTCATGGCATGTTACGGGGATACCTTTACCTTTACCTTTACCATTCTCAACTTATATACTCCATTTTGAACTTTACGTACCTACAGTAAGGTAAAGATTGGTAATATGATAGAGTAGGCCTAACATTGTGATAGTTCTTTTTGAGAATTTATTACAATTTCACTGAGCGAGGGAAGGACCAGCAACTTGTCCACGAATACTTGACACAAAAAAAAAACGGTATGGTATAGTTGCGCCCCGCGGTCAATTGGGAGGCCTAGGCATGGCATAATTGCGCCCCGAAGAAATCAGGTAGCAGAATGGACATGGCATAGTTACGCCCCGAAGAAATCAGGTAGCAGAATGGACATGGCATAGTTGCGCCCTGAAGAAATCAGTTATCAGAATGGACATGGCATAGTTGCGCCCCGAAGAAATCAGGTAGCAGAAGGGACATGGCATAGTTGCGCCCCGATGGGCATAGTACACACGAAAGTGATTGTCATAAAATAAATAAATTACTTAAAAATATTACAGTGATAGCTGCATTGAAATCAGGTAGACCTAGCATATGATCAATTTTGCTGTTTAAAATAACACCTTTTTATCCATCACACACAATAAGTGAACTGTTTGTACATCGATATCTTAAACCTACAGTACAGGGTTTCTAAAATTGAAACTTAGAGCCATTGTGAATTATTAACTCTTTACCCTTTTCACTAAACTTAACATTTATTTTAGATTAACCTCACTATACGCCACAGACGGTGTGAAAATCACTAATAAAATGTCAAAACTGCTAAGACCCCATATTCCAACGGCTCACTCATTTAAATATGTCAGTTAATAAAGTACTGCCAACTTAATGGTGTTCATTTTAACGGTAGGCTATTGATAATCACTGCATAAACAGTAGAAAAACAGTTAATAAGCTACTGCCAACTTCATGATATTCATTTTAACGGTAGGCTATTGATAATCAGTAGAAAAACAGTTAATAAAGTACAGTACTGCAACTTCATGGTGTTCATTTTAACGGTAGCAACTGCATAAACAGTAGAAAAACAGTTAATAAAGTACTGCCAACTTCATGGTGTTCATTTTCACGGTATCGATAATGAATACTAAATCGAATAAGAAATCAATAAGGTTGATTCATTACGAGGCTCGAGTTCCCCTAATGTCTTTTTCTCTACCTATTTCATCGGGGCGCAACTATGTCATGCCCCTTTTCTCTACCTGATGGGAACGGGGCGTAACTATGCCCACAAAACAGGGACCCTTTTTATCTGCTGCATGTTATCTGACCGTGGGGCGCAACTATGCCCTGGCCAAAAAAAAAAAAAAAGAAAAAAAACCGATGTTCCTCTCGCTCAGTAAAATTGTAATAAATTATCAACAGTAATCTCACTAGAGGTTTTGATTTATCTAGAGAAAATCAAAACTCGAGTGGGATTTAATTGACTATTACACGATTAGAAGAAAGTATATGAAGATTAGAAGTAACGTAGTACTCCAATACAATAAAATATTAATTTACTTACGAAAATACAACTGCCTTCTTCAAATGTGTTATTGTACCATCTCTAAATTACAAATATTACGCTAAATGGCAGTAGTGTGTTATGTTTAACTGTTTTCTTGTTATCAGTTGTGCCAACTATGGAATTTTCATTGAACTCAGTGGACGGTTACTGGTCAAGAAGGCTTTGTTGATTCAGTTTCATTTTTATTAAAAAGTTGCATTCCACTTCAATATACGGATCCCAGTAATCAACGTCACTTGAGAGATGATTTTCAATAAATCTTATATTAAACAATCTCTGATACGTGACTATTCATAATATCATATAGCAGAAGCTATAACATAACCTATTATAAACAAATGTTACAAAAGTTTTAATTAGGGATGATGAAATAAACAAGAAAAGTTTTAATTAACGATGTTGAAATAAAAAATAAACATGAATAATTTTAAAAGGAACAATTATTGAAAGTACAGTTTTCAAATTTGAATATTTTAGTGGTTGATGGTTCAGTTGATGTTATATTGGACGTGAGCGTAAAAGAAGTGGAACTCGTTGATGTACATGTTGTATTCTTCAACTTATTCAGGATTTCCGAAGGTGCTCTTCATTTAATTGTAAATAGGATTTCAGGGAAGATGCATAGCTATGACCAGTGATCTTTATTAATTCTTGTTCTTGAATGCCAATGCGAGTCATATTTGAAAGTGCTGTGTATCGACTGGAGTGTTTTGTAATTTTCTGTTTTTTGACGTCCAGACCAATGCAATTTGAAATGTTGGCAAACAAAGAAACAAATGATAGGGTACCTAGTGATAAAAATATACAAATGCTAGGGACGCGATAAAATTGTGCGATAAGCAGCCATGATTGGTTGAAAGACGTCCTTTCGTACCGTTTTATTGGTCAAAAGTAGTGTGACGTAGTAAAAGTGTAATAGTCAAAAATAACTATCACATTATTACTCGTATTACAATATTACCAACCTTTACTCTACTTAGTATAATGTAATGTAATATAATACATTAGTCAGCGATGTATGCAATGGAGGGGGAAAGAAACTGGGCGCCCTACCCCATTATATTCTGACTTCGTTGCCTCATGAG
This sequence comes from Periplaneta americana, assembly GCF_040183065.1. Taxonomy (NCBI): domain Eukaryota; kingdom Metazoa; phylum Arthropoda; class Insecta; order Blattodea; family Blattidae; genus Periplaneta; species Periplaneta americana. Next base: position 43,037,362 of record NC_091128.1, read on the forward strand.
TGACGTGTTATTGGTGTCACTTAGAGGTTCAACTCTGTCTGCAGATAGTTGACTAAAAACAACAACAATACAAGTTACAACACAACACAACACAACACAACACAGTACTATACAATATAATGATGAAAAATGAGTCAGCTAGCCCTTGAGGCAATATTCGGCGCGAAACATATTATTCCAATATGTAAACGGTGTACAAGTATAATTGTTGCTGTCATGCATTTTAGGCGCGTAGGTATTCCTGCGGATCAAACATTTAAAAAAGCTCAAATAAACTTGGGTCTAGAAACGCTTAGTTTCTTGTTACCTCAATCTCTGCAATTAAACATGATCCTTGTAGAGACGTGCTGACGTTTTAAGAAAGAGTATTATCTAACTGGATGTGAGCAAATAAATGTAACACTCGAGGTATATTCAACAGAGCGATACAAATTGAATCGGTCGGAGCTAAAAGGAACTAAGTCAAAATATGCAGTTTTGGGTTATGCAACAGTTTGAACAACAGATGTCATGCGCATCGAACGGTGAAAGAAGGAACTAAGACTTTTAAATATTATTTTGTCTTCTATAACATAAAAATATAATATTTGTGTTATTAGTGGAATGTTTTTTGCTTCTCCTGAAAAGTTGTGAAAAATGTCTTAGTTCCTTTTAGCTCTGACTGATTCAATTGTGTATCGAATGCTCAAAGGATGCGTAGAAGCAGGGGTCAATTTTTGAACACAGTTTTTTTTGTATGGAATGCTCTGTATGATGTGGTATATACTTTGTTATTGTTTGTTTGTGTTAAACTTTGCCCTGTATAACTGCATTACCTTTTCTGTTTGATTTCTTATTAATTGTTTGATATTTGTAAACATATAGATTAGTGACAGAAATATGATTTAGAAAGAACGTATGAACAGAACGGAGGAAAAGAAACTACATATCCCAACAAAAAATATATTTAGGAAGAATGTATACACCGGAACTGAAGTGAATGGAAACACAACAGGCTATCAGCGTAAAGGAAGAAGAAGATTAATTGCAAAGAATCAAATCTCTTGTACCTCAAAAGAAAGCTTTTGTGTAAGATGGGATAGACAATATCACAGAAGATGAATATACTGTACGTGACGTGCAGAATAGGCTGACTGCACTAAGGTTCGCTGCTTACCCAGGTTTCGAGCAGGCAACCCCACTCATCCATAGGCCAGACCCCTCTGTGTATCGGTAGCTGGCGTTCGGGAAATTCTACGGAATGATGACGGAATGTTGACAGAATGGTAGGAATATGAGGAAACGGGAGAACCCTGAGAAAAATCCCAACTGCGATCTTGTCCGCCACAAATGTTACTGTGGATTTTTCGGTGAAAAATCCGAGACCTGACCGGATTCTAACCCGGACAGGCTGATGGTCTGACCACTTAGCCACCGCAGGGATAAAGTAGAGTTACATAAACATCTATTTTAGGGCAGGACTCAGAAGTTTGAGCTATGTACTTATTAAACTGAATAGTTATTTTTTTCGGTCCGAGAGGGTAGTCTACTTGTTGGCCGTTGAAAACAAGATTGTCATGAGTGAGCATGTCATTGTGATGTCTTCGTAAATTCCATGGCCATTATGTTGTAATAATGGAAAATGTCGGGAAGTAGCAGGAGGAAACCATATCAGTAACAAGTACCCAGGGACATGGAGCGTACACTTTGTGCAGAGCCTCCCAGAGTGTCCCCTCCGTATGCATCCCAAATCCCACGTGCTCCTGAGTCTTAGCATTTTTCATTTCCAGTGTCCCGGAATGTACAATGCTTTCGGCTTTTAGTCTCTAAATAACTGAATATATATTATGTTTCATCATAAACAAAAGCATATTTTAATTCATGGCCCTCATTCACCACAGTGATAAATTGATGTAGGCCTATTGACGCATTTTTTTATTGTTATGTACCCATACATCTGGATCTTAAATTTGAGGCAGTCCCCACAAAATACAGTAGGCTAGTTTATAAATGATACAAAGTGTGATTTTGTACGATTCGAGATCCGAAGAATCTAAAATTGTAAAAATTAAGTACTTGGTACCATTGGGAAGAAATGGAAACAAGCTCTTTGGGACATACTTCATAAATCAAAAACACAGTTTTGAAAAATATGTTCTAAATATTTCTTTTTCATGCATTTTTTAATGCATGTAGCCCAAACAGACATTTGATTAGTCAGTAAGATCGAATAGAGTGTACCTTGCAAATGTTCTGACTCTGAACATTTTCACTTCTGAAGTTTCATTTCTCGTTTAATCATCATAATAGAATAGAATAAACGTCTTGCAAATGGCCTAACTTTCATTTCCAGAGTTTAATCATCATGTTGTTGCTGTTGTTGCTCTGTCAACTGTCTTCCTCATAAATGGCACTAATAAGACATCACTCATGAGGCAACTAAGCCAGGAAATAATGGGGTAGGATGGCCTATTCCTTTCCCCCTCCATTGTACAGGCCTACATCGCTGACATAGTATATTATATATTATATTACGTTACATATTTCAGTAATCAGATTAACAGGAATGCAAACAATTCTGTGGTTTCAAAGCTAAAGGTGATATGTGAGTTTCTGCCAAAGAAGAGATTTTGCTATATTTATGCATCCTGATAGCATCATTATTATTGAAAAAGATGACATGTACAGTATGTCTCTCTTATTCTTCTGTCTAATCTCGCTTTGTATTTCCCTAATTCCCCCTGTTTTTTCATTGTTTTCCCTGTATTTCCCTCGTTTTTTCCTATATTTCTCCTGTTCTCCTTGTAGGCCTATTACATTTATTCTCCCTGTATTATATTTTCTCTCTATGTATTTCTCTTGTCCTCCTTATATTTCCCTTATTCTCTTTGTATTACCCTTTCATCCATAATCTGCAATAGCTACATGCATTTCAAAAATACAGTATATTCAATATATTCCTTTTTTATCCCCTTATATAGTTTTTGTATATAGTTTTTTTCATAAATTTAAAAGCAACAAAGCTACATGTCATCTTACGCTTACACATTCGAAATCACCCGACAAAGTTTATCTTCTCGCAGTCACCGTCTGAACCAATGTAGCTCCACCCATTCACAGCACTTCTTGCTCCTTTTCAGGAGAGCCACTCTTAATGAGGCAATTGACTTGGTCTCGTAATGGAGACCACTCATCCTGTCACAGTGTTCTCGTGGTTTCCCTAAGGCGTTAAGCCAAATATCGGTATGAGCCCTATGACAATTGGGTCACGGACTTGTCACCCATCAGTATACATTTCAAATATCCAAATACTGCCGTTGGTATTAGTGATGCTTCTTAAATCTCCGGCTGATATCGTGAACTTGCCTTGGCGGTTCTTTCTTTCGGTTTGATGACTGGGCGGAGGTTGTGGGATTCATTCATGTTCCAGGATTAGAAGGAAAAAAAGAATAAATCATAGCTAGAGTTAGGGGCCGAGATTGTACAACTCTATTTTGAGAATAAATCGTGATCTAGGTTATTTTGAGTTAAATTTAAGAAAACAATTAAGCAAATTATTACACTTTTTTTCTTTTTATTCTTCTTAATTTCAATATACTATTTATTCATTGCAATTTGTACTCTGTTCTTGACTTGATTCTCTACATTTATCTTAGCAATTATTCCTGTTCTGTAATAATTGTATTGGTTTTGTAGTTTTAATGAAACTTTGTTATGTTCCATATGTACAAAATAGTTATTTACAAGGAACCGCTCCCGAACACGAACTTGCTCAAACATGTGTGCGCTACATCAATAATATGTATTTATTTTGTATTGCATGTAGCAATAAATACTGAATACTTCTAAAAAATTACACATGCCCTGAATTTGTGGTGTTCCTGCAATTCACCGTAACTTATTACCGCTGTGAAATGTATACACTGAGTTCTGGACATGTGTGTTTTCTGCACCACTTGCAAGACATCTGTCTGAATTTTGCCATATGAAAAACTGAAATTGTGACTTGTGGGGTTTCTGCAATTTACGATTCGTTTGCTTTCTAGTTATTCTATTGGCGAAATAGTCTTATTGTGTAACACTTGAGGTTTTCATTTCTTTTCGATAAATTCACTCGTTTTTCGCTCTCTTAAATTTATCGACAAAATAAAAACTTCTTCTGATGTTACCTATGGTATAGTCCGGGTCAGCTTACTTCATACCCTAAGGGTGAAATCTAACCATTTTTCTTCCATTACTACATATGCTAGTGGATTGTGGTGATTTTCTAGTTTGCAGGTTTAATTTTCTTTTGCCAACTTCGTTTCGAATTTCGATACTGACAAATACTACAAATGATAGTGATTTTGTAACTGGTATGTTGGCAGCTGAGACAAATATCGACAATATTTTTCGGTACTGGAGTTCCATGAAATTAAAATTGTACTAGATTTCTGAGCCGGTTACTGGAAGCTAGTGAAATTTGAACATACCAATGATTAATTAATATCAGTATTAATATTAATACATAATAGTTATTTTATGTGTTGCATTGTGGTTATAATTCAAGACTATAGTCAGGTAAGTTTTCGGAGTTAGTACTAATAATTTCATGTGGTCAAACAAAATACATTTTTAGCTTGGCTTTCGTGAGTCAATTGTTTAGTCAAACCAATGAATTTCGTATTGTCAGAGAAAATACTTGACATGTTGAGCCCTTTCTCGTATAGTTTGCCTACGAATGTATGTTACAAATTATTGAATTATTTAGAATAACCTTCCAACATAAAGTACGGTAAGTAAGTCATTTAGTACGTAGGATCGTGTGATATCTGGTAACAGTTGGCAACAGTGACAAGACGACAATATTTGCTGTTCAGGAACTGTTCTTATGTGACCCTCACTGTAATTCGAGAAAATAATGTTACCTTGGAAATTCAAGAAAATTGGGTATAAATAGATAGTGTATATATATATATATATATATATATATATATATATATATATATATTTAGTACCATGGGAAAAGAACTGAACTGTTAATATTCGCGTAGAAGGTATGGCATTTTTATGTTTCCTCAAGTTTTCCACGTCGCAGTTGCTGAACGTATCTTCGTGGCCGTGTGACGCCATTCCAGCGTATTAAACCGGCTGTCAAGTATCATTGATCCCCGTGGCCACCCCTGGAGCGCTGTTTTGTGTAGTAATAAGAGAATGCGCTGTGTACATACAGACACGACGGCTGCTATATTGACATGCAGTCACGTCCATTACAACTATTGTACACTTTTTTGCTGCGGGGGTTGCATCCCGCATGCGCTTAGGCATCCACAGTGTGGCGGCACCAGGTTCGTTGACTGACATCCTCGAAGGCGTGATTCTTTAAAGAGTTCTGTAAATGCTTGTGAGTAGCATACTGCATGGCGATTTTATCTGTTCTATAGTGAGGGTCACATAAGAACAGTTCCTAAACAGCAAATATTGCCGTCTTGTCAGTGTTGCCAACTGTTACCAGATATCACACGATCCTACATACTAAATGACTTATTTACTTACTGTACTTTATGTTGGAAGGTTATTCTAAATAATTCAATAATTTGTAACATATTTTCATAGGCAAACTATATGAGAAAGGGATCAACATGTCAAGTATTTTCTCTGACAATACGAAATTCATTGGTTTGACTAAACAATTGACTCACGAGACCTAACCTAAAAATGTATTTTGTTTGACCACATGAAATTATTAGTACTAACTCCGAAAACTTACCTGACTATAGTCTTGAATTATAATCGCAATGCAACACATAAAATAACTATTATGTATTAGTACTAATATTGATATTAATAAATTATTAGTATGTTGAAATTTCACTAGCTTCCAGTAATCGGCTCAGAAATATAGTACAATTTTAATTTCATGGAACTCCAGTACTGACAAATATTGTCGACATTTGTCTCAGCTGCTAACATACCAGTTACAAAATCACTACCATTTGTAATATTCGTCAGTGTCGAAATTCGAAACGAAGTTGGCAAAAGAAAATTCAACTTGCAAACTAGAAAATCACCACAATCCACTAGCTTATGTAGTAATGGGGGGAAAATGGTTAGGTTTCACACTTAGGGTATGAAGTAAACTGATCCGGACTATAGTAATTAGACGAGAGTTTGAAACTGTCCAGCAGATTTGTTGTAGAACGTCCCGATCTCGTATAATATCTGATTCAACTGTCCGAAGACAGGTCTAAACCTCGCAAGTGACACCAACAAGGCACCACTTGATATTAATGACCTAAAGATTATTGCTAATGCTAATCATTTGGTATAGCCTAATATTGTCATTTGCATCTGTTCCATCGATCACGTAGCCCTCATACTCATCTGTCACCAAAGATGACCATGTGAAGGGATGATAACAGCCCAGGGACTTTTTCAAACACTAGCTTAGCCTAAAAATCGCAGCGCGTTCATAATGCCTGCGTACGTTTCATTTGCAACATCAGCAAATCCGCAAATACGACCACATTACACCTTCCCTCGAAACGCTCCAATGGGTAAGATTACAGGACCGAAGATATATTCATTCACTAATTTTCCTGTATCGCATCATCAATACTTCTTCGCCTAACTATCTCTCGGTGCGTTTTAATTTTTTGTCCTCTTATCACAGCCTGGGTACTCGATCTAAAAATGATCCTTTATTATCTATGCCTTGCCATAAAACAGCTCACTATTCTTCATCTTTCACAGTATCAGCTATTCGTTTCTGGAACTCCCTATCCAGCTCCCTCAGGAACTGTCGAACGATATTGCAATTTAAAAATATATTGTTTAAACACGTGACCAGTATTCATGTTTAATTCTCCTTCGTGTGTATGTGTATATATATATATATATATATGTAAATATATATATATATATATATATATATATATATATATATAATTTTTCTCATGTTGTACAGTTATAATGTACTTTGAATTTGTTATTCTTGTAATTTGTAATATTGGTTCACTTACCGCTTGCATACTCATTGAATGTAACTTTTAAGGCCAATTCACAATGAAAATTAAACATAGCCTAACATAAACACAGAAGTTTGCGCCCGGGCTACCAAATGGGATCATTCACAATGATTCACATAAGCATTGACATAAACATTACCGTAAGACGTTAACATGAAAGTTTGCAAACTCCAAACTTTCATGCTTATGCTTACGTGATTTGCAAACAGAACACAATCGTGGAGCGCTGAAGTATACGACAGAATATGAGAAAATGGCGTCGTTGTTATGTTTCCATGGTTACCAAGTATGTTTGCTGTTATGTTAATGTTCCCATCGTGAATGATGGTATGATTTCTTTATTTTATCGTAACGTTTATATTCTTAAGTTAACGCTTACGTTGTGTTTAATTTTATTGTGAATGAGCCTTAAGCCTTATATTATTTTGTAATTATTATTTAGTATGTTTGCATTATTTTACTCAACTTGTGCTTGTATGTCTATGTAAATTTTTTATTAGTGTTCTTTAAATATTAGTCTGTAAAACTGTATCAGCTTCTTTTGTTTCTGGCTAAGTGGAAGAGATGGCCTGATGACCGTAACTTCGCCAGAATAAATAAATAAATAAATATTATTTATATTAAATATCAGTACCATACTGCAGATGATAGATGGAATTAGGGGAAACGTTAATAACATAGTAAAGAGTTAAGAAGGAATATTCACATAAATTCCATAGTAATACAACTATACTATACTAAATAAATGAAACATATCATTCATAAAGAAAGTAATATCTAAAAAAAAAAGAGATTGAGTATGACATGATAAGTTGGGATTGATATTGATGGTACTTTTAGCCTTATAAAAGTAATCAACAAACTAATCAAAACAATATTACAGTACAAAGCAAAGTTACCTAGGTGCTGTATATATTTTAAGTGTAACTAATATTACATAACAAAATTCTCATCGCATTATACTTTTAAGGTGATATTGGTGAGCAACTTCCTAAGATCAGAATATTAAATTATTTCCTCGAAATGCGCTGAAGCTATAGAGCTGACATTTTTACAACACATGGGCACGTATCTTTTGCTTATGATGTAACAGTAGTTGCTTTGTTAATTCATTTCCTTACAAACAATTTCCATGCGAATATTTTCAAAATTTTCAATACACTATCTTCAATAATACGTATTAACGGTATATTAGATTTACGAAAACATTCTGTAAGGCTACTAAATAAATAGGCCTCTATTTGAAAATTTCGCTTTTCTATAAAAAAAGTTGAGAAAATATTTCTTTGGAATAAAAAAATCAAATTTGTGAAAAATGAGCATTAAAATTAAAACTTACATTCTTATAATGCACTTATACTTCTCAGACAAATCTAAAAATTAACATGGATACAGTTTTAATAAGTTCTCTTCCCTTTATCCATTGAATCAGTGCTGACCATCCCTGAATATAGTTCGACCAAGCGGTATATACTACCTCTCTCCTCTGTCTCTTTCCTTTCCGCTGTCAAGCGCTCAGACTCTCCTGAGCTCTAAAGCACGCTCTTGCTCCTATGGGCATCAATTGACATCACTTCCTTAAATAGTAAGCCGCCACAGGCGCTGTTCAGTCGGCAGAGGCGCTTGCTTTCTGATCCACAGCTTCGCTCGGACGTTAGTTCGATCCTGGTTAGTTTTCTCCGAGGTTTTTCCCAACCGTAAGGCGAATGTCAGGTAATCTATGGCAATTCTTCGGTCTTATTTCGCCAGAAACCATCTCGCTGTCACCAATTTCATCGGTGCTAAATAACCGAGTAGTTGATACATCGTCATTTAATAACCAGCTAAAAAAATAGCAAGCCGACAATCGTTCTGCTCAGTGGGCTCCGGATCTTGACGATGAATTCACGGAGTCTGCTGGAGTATCTGGCGTCGAGGTCTGTTTCTTTGGTGGTTCAAGGACAGTTGGCTCTCTAGACAGGATGTCCTGCTATCGATTTCCGATGAACACAGTATTTCGCAGATCGACGAGGGCGCCACAGGTGCGCAGCCTAATTGATCTTGTTTACGCGCCTCGTTGTAGAATGGTGGAGGTCGACGAAACAAAAGAAAGAAGAAAAAAGAGAGTGAAGAAAGAGATTTAAGAATTTATAGAATAGGAAAGGAACGAAACGTAATACGCCGACTGGGTAGCTCAGTTGGCTTAGTGTCGGCTTACGACGACCGAGGACCCGAGTTTAATTCCCGGCGATGGCGGACGGAGCCACATGCCTGGCCAGGACAATGCTTTTGATCCATTAATCCTCAATTAACTTCTGGATTCGAGCCACTTTGAGAAGATGCTTGTACAATCAGTTTATATTGTTACGTTGGCAGTAAAGTTAGATAACATAACTTCCCGTCCCACTTACTATCCAAACTGCGGACTGGCAGTCTGTACGGTGAATGATAAATTAATATATTCAGCATAGGGCAGAGGCTTTCTCTTCTCTATTTGATGTTCCGATCACATTGTAGGTTGAGTAGGTACATTTTTGCAGTCTGCCAAGAATATGGAGTGTTAGTTGTTGATTTGAGACACTCAGCGCACAAATGGCCCAACCCAAAACATTTGCATATTGAGTTTATTGCTTTAAATCTTCTTCTTCAGGCTCTACAACTCTCAGATGAAAGTTTTGGCCTTCTCAACAGCTTTCTTCCACTCCTTACGGCTTCCAACTATCTTTGTCCAGTTTTCCACCTTCATCAATTTCAAATCATTCACAACATCATCCTCCCATCTATTTTTGGTCTGATAATCGGACGGTGACAACTATGAATTTGTAATGTTTCAACAACGGCAAACCGAAGAAAAACAATAACCAGGTATCACTGTAACTTATATTACGTACCATGTTCCATCTAGGCAAAGTGCTTCGTCATGTGAAAGTGATCAAACAAGGAACCTTGGTGCAATAACAATGAATAAGACAGGTCAACATTAAGTATTTTAACATTTTATATCACAGTGTAATTTAACAGTTTTAATTACTGGATAACTGCATTTGACAAAATATTAACGTCAAGCTAACCACATTGTTCTACAAAAGATGGACAACATAGCAGAAGAACAAATTAGTTGATAGGTTTTAATTGTTAGTAATAATGGAATGTTTTAATTATCTATATAAAAGTGTTTTACACGTTATGTTCAAATCATCAAGGGTACACATTATATGTCTCACTTACACGGTCCATGTGCATCTATTTGAAAATGTAATTAGGCAAACTTTCATACATTTGAAAACTTGCTTATCGGAAAAACTATATAAAATGAAATTAATAAACACAGAAGTTTGCGCCCAGGCTACCAAATGGGATCATTCACAATGATTCACATAAGCATTGACATAAACATTACCGTAAGACGTTAACATGGAAGTTTGCAAACTCCAAACTTTCATGCTTATGCAAACAGATCACAATCGTGGAGCGCTGAAGTATACGACAGAATATGAGGACATGGCGTCATTGTTATGTTTCCATGGTTACCACGCATATTTGCTGTTATGTTTATGTTCCCATCGTGAATGATCTTGATTTTACCGTAACGTTTATATTCTTAAGTTATCGCTTACGTTATGTATAATTTTCATTGTGAATGAATCGGTTCAATGAGGAGAACTCTGGTAAGGAGCGGTGGATGACGGGGAGGGAACGGAGTAGGATGTCCACAAGTTTAAAATAAGGGTGTCTGCAGTGTAACGTAAATGATACTTGACATCGTCCCACAATGCCGCAATAATTTTTCCTCATTGAACTGCATAGGCAATTTAGTCAAAACTTCGATGTACGAGTAAAAGTTTCAGTAAATTGCGATTTTTTCCTCCAACTGTTGTATTATTTGTGTTGAAAGTTGCTTTGTACTACTTTCTCTTGTTCGTACCGATATTAACCCCAACTTTTTCCTATTTAAGTAGTTTTGACGGGATTATGTTTGTCTTGTGTTTTGTAACCAAGACATACAAACTTAATTGGTACAATGTTTCTTTCTTTTTAATTGTTTGTACGTATGTTAGCTGTTTTTCAGCATTGTTAGACATGAAGTTCTCAGAGTACGATTTACTGAAATCATTTCTCTTGTTAAAAGATCCTGCTCATTAGCTGTTATCCTGTGAATCTACTGAACATATAAAATTATTGTATTATGTTGCACGACAATTGACTTTATTATGTACGTACATCGTCATACCATTATTACTATCCTGATTAAACGTCAAGTCACAGCAATTGTCGACTATTCACGTTGTGTCTATTGGATTAAGAAACTCATGTACAGTGTCGAATATTCTAACGACCATTGCTGATTTTTATACCTATATTAGTAGGCCTATAATTCTATTCGGTCGGTCTCGGTAGCGTAGTCGGTACAGCGCTGACCTATCCTCGAGGTTGTGGGTTGTATTGTATTGTATTTATTAACATTCCATGGTATTCATACATTGCTTCACGCTACGAGCGTGCTAAACTAGCCCCGGCTATCGACTGATTACTTGTACAGGATTCATATGATATCATATCGCTAACACTGGTTTATGAATAAGAAAAACGTTAGTTCGCTGATCATTCCCGGGAAGCCCGCCTAATAATGTCTATGAATATGGCCCTTAATTTAAAGTCATAGTCTAGATGAAATATATACAGAAGAGATTTACAATATAGTCTACTAGTACAACACAAAGTTTTAGTACCGGTATCAATTTTATGAAGCGTTATTGAATGTCATGAATTCACCTACAGAATAGAAGGCGTGAGAAATTAGGTACGTCTTTAATTTGGCCCTAAATAATCTTATGTTTTGAGTTTCATTTTTTATATCGATAGGGAGGCTATTAAAAATTTTTAGCCATATGACGCACTCATTTTTGATAGCACGATAAACTTGCAGATGGCGTATGAAAGTCGTTTTTTGACGTGTATTTATGCTATGAACTGTTGAATTAGTTACAAAGTTTTCAGATTACATGGGTATTATCTGTAGTTTTTTGAAAATAATCGTACAAGATTCCCTAGATTTGGCACCTACTATTATTATAATTACTCTTTTTTGTAATAGGAATATACTGTTACTATCTGTGGAATTTCCGCAGAATATTATTCCAAAACTCATTACCGAGTGGAAGTATGCAACGTATAGGCCTATTGTTTTTAAGGTATTGATATTTACTATCTTTTGCATAGATATAATAGCAAAACAAGCTGAATTTAGTTTGGGGGTAATTTCTTTAATATGACCTTTCCAACTTAACACATTATTGATTCCGGGCCAGGTCGATGGCATTTAAGTGTGTTTAAATGCGACAGGCTTATGTCAGTAGATTTACTGACATGTAAAAGAACTCCTGCGGGACAAAATTCCGGCATACCGGCGACGCTGATATAACCTCTACAGTTACGAGCGTCGTTAAATAAACCATAATGTATCTTTACTTCTATCCGTATTCAGAACTTTGAAGCCCGTATGCAGTGACGTCGATCTGGTATGATGCTGTTCTTGGTATGATGATTGGATTATTGGACTAACTCCATTTTCCAAAGACATTTTATTTCTTGTAGTAGTTGTGCGTGTTTATTCCTTTCTGTTCTTTGCGTTTCTTTGTCTGTGATTGGTACTGTGATATCAGTTACACACGCAGAATTGATCCTCAATCTCTTGATAATGAATCACGTTAATACGCAGACTTCACATTCTCACGAACCTTCGGAAAAATATGAAATTGGACTAGCGTGACTATAGACAACAAATTGTTTCTTTGTGAACTATTGCTTTCGCCACATTCCTAGCTCTTGGCTGTAACCAGTCACTTGGAGGAAAAGGTATGGTCACGCTTCAGCTACAACTCCCTATCACAGTACTGTGAATGAGCAATGTTTTCGATTGGATGTATAACTATATGTGATTACTTCTGTGACGTAAGTAAGCGGTTTTAGGAATGTAATGTCTAATCATTTTTATTCATCAATGAGCCGATTGTGAGTAAAATGTTATTTTTTTCTTTCAGTTTTCATTGCGACGTTGTTATTTTTCTTTTAGTTTTGATTGTGACGTTGTTGTAGCTAGCTAAATATTTCATATCGCAACATATCAGTACAACCAAACACAAAAATGCACTTTCCAAGGCTACTGGGAAGAATATTTCTTTGCTTCCAACAGTAATTGCAATATCGAGTCGAAAATCTCAATTTGCATTCGACTTATGTCAAGCTTTTCTTGCTGCCTAAATCCCTTTGTGGAAAGTGCAAGGTTGTGGGTCTAGTGCAAGGTTTTTGTAATTGCCTTTTATTGCGTATTTTAGCTATTTATAATGCCTTTTTGCCTGCCTATTTTAGCTATTTATTATACGTACAGTAGACATAAATATTGGTTTTTTGTTTACATCAGACTAAAGATGATTATGTATTTAATTTCAATTTACATGGGACTTGTAGTTCCTAATAATTGTTTATTTCCAAAGTGTTTTGAATCTATTAAATGGTTTATACTAAGAATAGTTTTCATGCTGTTCCAACGTCTATAGTTTGTTTATATATTTATTTGTATTAATTAAAAAATAGTGATTTTGCTTCAAGTGAAAGTACACGAACTTCCCCAATGATATCTAGCGTACAATAAACCCGCCACTGTTCTAGTTAACACGCCTGTCGCTACCCACATCGTCAACCCTCCCACCCGAGGTCATGAGCTTATGCAAGTAGCGTCTTGCAAATGGTTCGGCGCAGACGATCCTTTTGGACACCCATGACCTATACAAAAGCAAGGTAAAAGGTAAAGGTAAAGGTATCCCCGTAACATGCCGTGAAGGCACTTGGGGGGCATGGAGGTAGAGCCCCATGCTTTCCATGACCTCGGCACTAGAATGAGGTGGTGTGGTCGGCACTACGCTCTGACCACCTTTTACCCCTGGGAATGACCCGGTACTCAATTTTATAGGAGGCTGAGTGAACCTCGGGGCCGTTCTGAAAGTTTGACGAGAAAAAAAACCCTGTCACCACCTGGGATTGAACCCCGTACCTTCCAGTCTGTAGCCAGCTGCTCTATACAAAAGAAACTTCGTACAATAAACAAAAACGCACTGTAGGTCTTCTCATCTCTTTGAAATCTCTAAAGGTTCTCGCTTTACACCAAATACATCGAACTGCAATGCTTTGCCTCGCAAGAAATCGTTGCGAGACAAAATGCTGCATTTGGTCTGCGCCCGGCCTAAGTTGACGCGAAATCTGACGGTAATTGGTGAAGCCTACCGTAAATGTAACATAAAAAGTAATGCATAAATTGGGTTAGAAGTACAGTGCAACTCCACAAATATACACTCCACAAATATGCACTCCACAAATAGACGCTCAGTCTCGTATACTTCACGATACAAGGTAAGTCAACGCACCCTGTCCCGTGCTGCACAGGCTAACCAGTTGAACCAGTGCAGTAGTGTGCAGATACTCGTACACGTTGGTAGCATGACAGGGAATAAAAAATGTGTACTTATGTTGAAGCAGAAGTTACAACTATTGGAACGGTTTAAAAAGGTGAATCAATCAGAGCCATCCCTCAAGAATTTGACATTTCGATCAGAACAGTGCATAGGATAAAACAAAATTCATCTAATTACGAGGCATTCTGTAGTGATTATAAGAAGCTTTGTTATTATCAATTGATTGTAGGATGAAAACACAGCTTATTTTGTGTAATTTCCTAAATTTAATCAATAAGGATGATTTATCTTCTCTCTTGAAGGGTATATACCATTTGCAACTAATTTAATACACAAACACAACTATCACAAGAAATGCTCAATAAGTTTTTGCAGCTTTATGCTCTTCAGCTCTAACCAACAATAACAACAATCCAGGTTGTCACGCGACAATAGAAAAGATGCGAAAACAAATTAATGAGGTGTATAAAGAATTAATGCTCTTCCACATTTAAGTATACAAATATAGGGGTGCCATTTGAAATTTGAAAGTGGGGGTGGCTGGGGGTGGGAGGTGAAATCTAAAATGCAATTAAGCCTGGTTTCAGACTTCCCCCTCAATATCTAAATTGACGTGTTTTTTTTTTGTTTAAATTGAATTCAATTTAAATAATTAGTTATTTAGACTGGAAAGTTTTGAAATGAAAGCCCTGTATGTAGATATATTTAGAGAGTTTTTCCTCCAAAAGTTTGTTTTATGTTTCAGATGTATCACGTATATTACACTTAATCACGAAGTTGTTTTGTTATATATTTTGCATATACTACAATATATTATTTAAAATTATGTACGTTTATTATTTATGTTTCGGTCCGCACGCCATAAAAAACATTGTACAGCCCTTATGTTTACCAATGTCCGCAGTACTCCGTAGAAAGACAGAGTTCATACCTCGTCTCGCACACGGACCATTGCTGTGTCTATTTGTGGAGTTCCACTGTATTCTATGAGTTATATTTTAGCAGCGATATTTGTTCTTAGGGGTGTCTTAAATGGAACGTAGGCACTGGCCACCAAAGCCCCCTGCATCATTCCAGTTGAAGTGAGCGGAATTTGCGCGGCACCGAACATTGTGTGTGGGGTGGCACTTGAGAGCGGGGAACCCGATCGGCCCGGCCCGGCAAAAGAGCAGCGTAGAGAAACGTGACGCTGGCGGGTGACCAGCTATCGCACGTCCGTGTCGTGATGGCAGATCGATGGCAAGAAGCTCGTCCTCGCTTCCACAGTTTCCCACTCGTTCCTTGGTCACGGAGTTGTCCGTTTCTTTCTGCGTCGGTGATGCGAGTTATAATGTATCGCTAAGAAATGTGGCGTGGTGGAACCTCTGTAACGCTGTCCCTACCAGGTTGAACAGAAAGGAACAAACCTTCGGCAAAGCGCTGCGCCTCACAGTGTGCAATAGCGCAAATCTAGCTGGACAAAATTAATAACTTATCTGCATTCCAATGGATTGTTATTAAACTTTGTACAGACCCTAGGCCCGTAACACATTTGAGTTTTCGCTAGCGAGAAATGTGTTGCGCGAAAGAGGCGAAGAGCCTCCTCCACACACTTGGCGAGTTCTCGCTATCACAGATCACACCTCGCTATGATCATCTATGCACTGCCTTCATGCAGAAAGCATTTTTATGATTGTAGTAATGACTCGTTGGGGGAAATATTATAGGTTATGTATTTACGTATATTGTCGTACTTAAATATATAACCTGTAAGTATATTGTCGTACTTTACAAATTACGTACGAACGCTATGTTGAATCTGAGTATTCAGATGATGAGGAAATGGAGTTATATGAACATATTTTGTTAAAAGAAAAAGTAGGCCTAAAATTAAAGCCAGAAATATCTGAAAATCACATTGTAGCTTATGACAATAAGGGCGAGTTTTGGACACTGGTTTCTATTTGAATGATGATACGTTTAGGCGTTATGTCAGGTTGAATGGACCACAGTTTTTTTGCCATTCATGCTATGATAGAGGATTCTTTGCTGTGTTCTGATTAAAATTATGTAAACTGTTAAGACATGTAGATACATTATTTCAAATGTTTAATTAATAGTATTAAATCTCATCTCATGTTCTGTATGGTTGTGAAACTTGGACTCTCACTTTGAGAGAGGAACATAGGTTAAGGGTGTTTGAGAATAAGGTGCTTAGGAAAATATTTGGGGCTAAGAGGGATGAAGTTACAGGAGAATGGAGAAAGTTACACAACACAGAACTGCACGCATTTTATTCTTCACCTGACATAATTAGGAACATTAAATCCAGACGTTTGAGATGGGCAGGGCATGTAGCACGTATGAGCGAATCCAGAAATGCATATAGAGTGTTAGTTGGGAGACCGGAGGGAAAAAGACCTTTAGGGAGGCCGAGACGTAGATTGGAGGATAATATTAAAATGGATTTGAGGGAGGTGGGATATGATGATAGAGACTGGATTAATCTTGCACAGGATAGGGATCGATGGCGGGCTTATGTGAGGGCGGCAATGAATCTTCGGGTTGCTTGAAAGCCATTTGTAAGTAAGTAAGTAATCTCATCAAAATAAAATATAGCCCTATTTGTGTTTAGATAATCTGATATTTGTCTCCAGATTTCTTCTTTAAGTTTCATGTTTTTATAGTTTTCATCCCGTGTATCATATAAATAGGCCTACGGGTGACATCGTACAAGTTTGATAAGTTTCTGACTGCAATTATCAGCCATCTTTCCTCATGTTCAAATAAAAACAATACAATTCATCGCCACCTGTGATATCTTTTTCTGCATTCAATCGTCATAAAGAGTATAAATGTCAAACATCTTTGATAAATGTGTCAAGAAAATTCGCTGAGCTACCGATCCCAGCGAGAAACTCGCGCGAGGTTTTTGCCTCGAACGAGAATCTCTTCCAGTGTGTGGATGTCCATTTGAATCCATGTTATCAATTTTTTAATTTTCTCGCAACACATTTCTCGCTGGCGGAAACTCTGCAAGTGTGTTACGGGCCTTATAAATAGCACATATTTTTTGTATACAAACTCTGACTACATTTGTGTACAAGGAACTACACCGTTATAGGGGATGGTTTTAGACTAAAATAATAACTTCTTTCCTATCTAACAGATTTTTATGAAACAGTGTACGGAAGTTACAGGTAGAATATATTTTTTGTGTACAAACTATATTTAAGGTTCCATAAGAGGAAGTACCCCTTTATAGGGAGTGCATTTACACAAAATTAACTTTTCTCCTACATAACAGATATTTATGAAACTTTGTACAGGAGGTAGAGGTAGCATATATTTTTATGTACAAATTCTGATTACATCTGCATTCTACCTGTAGGCGTAATTCTTGTACAAAGTTTCATAAAAAATATTATATAGGAGAGAAGTTATTAATTTTGTCTAAATGCACCACTATAAAGGGGTAGTTTCTATTATGAAACAGTCAGACTTTCTAGACAAAAAATGAAATATTCCACCTGTAACTTCTACCCTACATAAATTTTCATAAAAATCTGTTAGATAGGAGATTTTGTTTAAATAATGCACCTGCTAAAAAGGGGTAATTTTTCTTGTGTAAACGTGATCAGAGTTTGTACACAAACCATGTGTGTCACCTGTAAGGCCTGTACAAAGTTTCATAACAATCCGTTGGAATGCAAAGAAGTTATTAATTTTGTCCTACTAGTGATTTGCGTTCTGATTCACTGTGCGTTTGTTAAGCTTAGATAAAACTGTGTCCAATGTGTATAATTTTGCAGGCCTAAAACACTCACAAGTGATTAAAAACTTCCTTATTCCATGATTATTTTCTGCTGTTAAGCCAAATATGGAACAGTTACCGTATGCTCCACCACTGAAAAAAAAAAAAATTACTGATAAGTCCATTCCTCCA
The DNA here is from genome assembly GCF_040183065.1 of Periplaneta americana. NCBI lineage: Eukaryota > Metazoa > Arthropoda > Insecta > Blattodea > Blattidae > Periplaneta > Periplaneta americana. The sequence continues at coordinate 43,055,721 of NC_091128.1, forward strand.
TTACTGCAATTAACACACATAGACAACAGCGCGCAAGCGGCCAGAGAAAGAAGCAGAGTTTTAAAGCAAGTAAATGAACGGATAGGGAGGAGATCCTCCTCTGAATCAGCGCATGGGCGGGAAATATAGAAACCGACTGGTCGTGCAGCAAGCTCGCTACCGCTGCCATCTAACGATGCTGCATTCAACCAGACTGTAACACATCTAGGAGGAGGCACAATAAAAACAGTTTTAACGCAAAGTTGTGAAAGACACCATATAAACTTTCTTAAAATTATAAATCAAAATATATTATTCATTCCGCTTTATATAAGCTATATTCATGGTTTGAAACTTTCGAGGATATCTGAAAGTTGAAGTTGGATTTATATAAAACAAAGAGGAAGTAGTTCTACGTTAGTATCGCAGATCTTTTTGGCCTCCGAAATTCACTCCCATTCATTGCCTGCTAGACAGGACAACAGCCAAGTTGTCAGTTTTGTACAAATATATTTGAAATTGAAGGTACTGCAAACTACATTATTTTTAAAATAAAAAAAATTAATCGGCCACCGGCAGCTTTGAACAATAATGGTAGTATGACTTTATAAGAGCTGATATTCTTCAAGAGCATATGATACTGAACTTGTAAAATGTACATGTGGCAACACAGACCATGTGGGTGGGTGCAGTGTTCTCGCTTTCCTAACAGATTATTTCTCATTCCCATTTCCGTAAAACGGTTCCGGTTACGTGTTAGTAGCTGGTCTCTTCCAACACGTGTGATGCTGTAGTGTGCGCGAAAAATGCTGCGAGGTTGTGAATTTCCTTGTAATTGTTAATTTGTGCAATTATTCAACAATGAATGGAAGTGAAAACATATTATATTTTGGACAATTTAGGAAACTCAGTTTACAAAAACAGATTATTGCCATACAAAAGGGAAGGCCAACCCTAACACTACCTGGTCTTACATGTATGCATGTAGGCTAATTTGTAGCTTGTTTCTCTTAAGAAGGTGTCATTTTGCGCTGTTAACTTCTTTCCTCCTCTTAAGAAATATGCTGGAGCCGCCACTGCTTCATACCCTTCTAAATATAGCTTGCCCCTGATAAAACAGTAAAACCTATTTCTCACAACATTCTCCAAATGTTAAAGAACATGAATTCATATTCATCTATGCCTAACTAAACAAGTCGAAATTTGATTTTTGTTCACCTAGATTTGGAAAGTTTCACACTGTGCGCCGCTCGGATGTCATTGTTTTAACAACTTACATTATAGACGTACGTTCTTGCTTTAATTGCGAACGAGATAAAATGAAATGGACATCAGACGGTGAAAGTGTTGACTCTCAGCTCACATGCATCTGTCTTGCTGAGAGATTGCGTGAAGATAGATCATTTTGCTGTGTTGCAAAATTGCATGGCTCATGTTTCCCTTTTAATGCTACAAATTACGTGGGTCGTTTGCTTACAGTTCTTATTTAAGGTAACCAGAAAGTGTAAATCTACTATAAAATGTAGTAACCTACATTTGTTCTGTATCTCATCAACTTTTAAAATTATCCATTTGAAATTTTTAAGACAGATTAAGGACACTGAAACATAACCTCTAAATTTTAATATTCTATTAAACGTATACAAATTTTAATACAGTAGTTTTAAAAATCTTGTGAAGAAAGATAATTGAAAACTTTGAAATATTATGTCGATTTTTCTCACAAACTAATGGAAGGATTTGAATCAGTTTCTTTTTTTTACAAAGGATACAGACGTCACTCAATTTTGATAACTAGAATCATTTTTTTAGGTTGATCTGGAAATGAGAAGATTTTATATATATAGTTCTTGAGCTAATGTAGTTTTTCACAGAAAGTCATATCTCATATCCAGACTAACCTAGATATACTGCAGCCTGTTATTGAAAGTATTTGTCTCCAAATTCTTAAGAACTCTATACTTGTACTAACTACTCATGTATTCTACATATTAATGTTATTATTGTATCACAATTTTATTACAGTGTTAGTAATGCTACTTTCCAAATTAGTACCTTTTCATATTAATTAGTTAAATTAAATTCTTATGACGTATTGTAAAGTGGATCTGAATGGTCACCTAGTTTGTCAGGCAGATGTCTCCCTTTTGTGAGAAGTTATTATTTTTTTCCAAGTTAAATGTCTGTAGGTTTTGTAAAAATATTATTCAAATCCTTCCACTAGTTTATGCGACCACTTACAACTCAGTGTTGTCAATTTATTAAAAAATATTGTATTTAAATTTTATATGTTCACTAAAATATTACAATTTACAGATTATGTTCATAACAGTTTCCTTAAACTGTGTTAAAATTTTAAATATATAGTTTTAAAAGTTTAGATACAGAGGAAAATGTGGGCTGCTGTATTTCATAGTTGATTTACACGTCCTGGTTACCTTAAGGATAGCCGACAAAGGAAAGTGACAGATAATTAAGTCCGGCGATCGAGGAGACCAAAAACCTTTGCTAATTATTCTGTCGCCGATCGCTTAACGTAATGGACGAAATTTTCTCTTGCAGGATTTTCAATAATGCTTTTTTCTCTTCATATAACTGTTGCAAATGAATAAGTATTCTTTTTCCATGAGTTATCGAATAAACGTGTCAAAGAAGCACCACAGAAAAACTCAACTGAGTACCAAAATGGTTATTAGGAAGCGCGATGCGTGGCCGCCGTCCTTGACTACGTCGGTAACATAGTTCGACCAGCTTTGACAGTTTCCCTTCAATCTTTTCGGTGGACATCCGTTACTAGTGCATAGGCCTAAAAGGTAAAGCTAAACATAGATGACTGTGTGAGAAAACTCATCGCTATTGTATTCCAATTTTTTTTTATGGTTTGCGTTAATTGTCATATTTCTGGTTAGTACCTCAGTAGACTAGGAGTATGTTTTCGTTATGGTGTTATAGACATTAAATTTGACTTTTTTGTTACTCTCCTGATCTAAAGAAGCACATTTATTCCGATTACGTTTCATCATTTTCATAAATTATTCGTTCTATATCTTTTTGTTAGGCGTTTCCATTCTTCATCGCTTACCTCTAGTGCTCTTTCCTCTCGATAGAGAGGGCCACACTTAGCCAATTGCTATACTTCCCTGGCAGAGGACCGGCCTGTCGCGGAAGGTGAAAAAATGACAACGAAATGATGTTGTGAACGATTGTAGGGACAAGGAAGAGAGTCGTGGCCTGTGTAATCAGTACTATCTCAGCATTCGCCTGACGATACTTGGGAATTCACGAAAACCCAATAAATTGAGGATAGCTGGCCCGTGAGATCGAGCTCCTAACATAAGGTTTGTGTGTTAACCACTACATGACTTATTTCCTTTAACTCCTTATGGAACATACAGCATTTGAGAAGTTTCTCCATTGTCCTCTGTTCCCTGCAAAGACCTTTATTTGTCATCACGTTTTTCCAGTAGTGTACTCTTAGCTTTTTTCTCGACTGCTCTTTTCCATGTTTTCCCGATCAACCACAAACCTCTGAGGACTCCAATGTAAGGCTAACGTTAACCACTATACCATCGTATTATTATTATTATTATTATTATTATTATTATTATTATTATTATTATTATTATTATTATTAGCCATACCCGTGCGCTCCGCTGCACCTGTTAAAAATAAATATAAAGTAATTACATAATTAAAATAGGACGTTTTATCCAGGGAACATTCGTGTTTGATAGATAAATCGTTTAATATGTTACTAAATTTAAATTGTATTTAAGTAATTAAAATGCGGTCATTTTGGTCCAGAGAGCAATAATTTGGTGCAATGACAATTCCTTTAACATGTTTCTTAATTGTTATTACTTGCAACCATAGTTTAATGAAGATTGACATATCTTTTAGTTTTAATGTTTAAACTTTTAAATTACTCGCTATAGTTTCAGAAGTTACTGCAATAACATTGCAGAATTATGTCCATCTAGAGAAACTACACTTTCCAATGTGAAATAATAATTAAACAATTAATTAGCTTCCGATATTACTTCATACAAACACAGAAACATTCTCTGTAGGCTATTTTTAAAAGCTTTCGATTGTTGTTGTCCAAGGCCCCTTATAGACGAAGTCATTTGTTTTTATTTCAGTACACGCCTTAGATGGCATTGTTATTGTAATTTTAAAACTTATTTATCTCATTAAATACCAGTCCTATCAAAATTTTGTATAGGATAAAACTTATCGGAAATTAGTTTTTAAGAAACGTTTGTTATGTAACATTTTTCATGAAAATTAATAATAAGGGAGATATTTCGATTTATTTAATTCAAGCCCCCTTATAACCCCCCTTTTAAATAATGTATTTAGAATGCCATATAGCCTAAAATCTAAGTTACAACGAAGTTAATTTATATTCCAATTTTCATATAAATCGGTTCAGCCATTATCGCGTGAAAAGGTAACAAACATCCAGACATACAGACATACCCAAACAAACAAACAAAAATTTGAAAAAAGCGATTTTCGGTTTCAGGATGGTTAATTATACATGTTAACACCAATTATTTTTGAAAAATCGAAAATTACCAGAAAAATTTTGGCTACAGATTTATTATTAGTATAGATTATGATGATGATGATGATGATTATTATTATTATTATTATTATTATTATTATTATTATTATTATTATTATTGCGCACTAGCGTCGCTGTTAAACCGTTACGCTAGAAGGTGGAAGATCACAGGTTTGATTCCCAGTGGGTCATGGATTTTCCCCATTGACCTAATTTAGTCGGCCAAACCATATCCCTGAGGTTTACTCAGCCCCCTAACTGAAGTCAGTAGCCTACCAGGGATATTTGCTTTGCGGGTAAAGGCGGTGGGTTCATAGGACTGACATCCTTACTGCCATTAAGGGATGTAATTACAGAACCCCACTTCAGCTTCACCATTCCCAACTGTTAAAAGATTAATCAACTTAAAATATCAAGATGTCAGGTCCACACCTCTAGAGTAACGGTTAGCGTGTCTGGCCGCGAAACCAGGTGGCCCGGGTTCGATTCCCGGTCGGGGAAATTTATCTGGTTGAGGTTTTTCTCGAGGTTTTCCCTCAACCCAATATGAGCAAATGCTGGATAAAAGCTGATTCACAGTAAACCGGGAATGAAAACGACAACGAGAACGAGAACGGAAACATTGTTAAAATAAATGTATTTAAATGTGAGCATTCACAATTAGCTATTGGGAACGCTCACATTTAAATATACGTATTTTAACATTATTTCCGTTCTCGTTCTCGTTGTCGTTTCAGTTCCCGGTTTATTGCGAACCGGCCTTAACTTTCGGTGCTGGACCCCGGACTCATTTCACCGGCATTATCACATTCATGTCATTCAGACGCTAAATAACCTAAGATGTTGATAAAGGGTCGTAAAATAACCTACTCACTAACTCAAGATATAATTTGTACAAAGTTTGAAGTAGGCCTAATACAGGATGAGTGTGTCTCAGTGTACAACAAACTAATTCAATGGAAAGTGCAGTTGCATTCTTTCTATTATTCGTAGGGCATGATTGTCAAAAAACGTAAACAAAATTGGAATTATTTCTTCACCACTTTGGCTATTGTGCAATCTTCAGGAAGAAATGGATCAGAATCATTTTCAGCCATGTTCAATCCTTTTCTCTAAACACATTGTGTGTGAGAAAAGCCTGTGTTGTTGTTTAGTCAACTGTCCGAAGACAGGTCTGGACCCCACAAGTGACACCAACAAGGCATCACTCATGAGGCAACTAGGCCAGAAGATAATGAGGTAGGGTGGCCAGTTCTTTTCCCCTTCCAATGCATACATCGCTGACTATACCAAAGGCAGAAGAAATAGGCGGGTTTTTGGTCTTGTGCGGAAACTAGTCACTCCACACTTTCTCTAGCGGTTTATGACCTGAACAAAGAGACCTTCCTGTCGCTGTGTTCGAATGCTGGTTGTTGACAAGTGCTCGTCTGTGATATTACTGTGTTATAGCTTGTTCACAAATATATATAATAAACAGTATTTTAAATACTAATCATCCAGGTAATCGCTGTCACGTCTCAGTCGAGCCCTGATGACAGAAGTTATACTAAAGGCGTCATTTATCAAGTTTACTGTTTCTTGAAAGAGCTTAAAGATTGTGAGGACTTAAAAAGTGTTCTATCATCAACGCAGATAGCCCCTGCCAAGACGTGTCGTGTTTCTCTGCGATAGGTTCAGAGAATTTGTACAGAACGATTTTTTTTAGTCATACTTATTGTGTTATTCGTTTTGTTAAGCTAAGCCATTCTTAAGTGTGCTTCTGATACATAAAAATTTTTTATTACGAAACTCATTCATGATATAATAACGTGTATTCATTTTTTGCACTTTAATTTTTAATTTTCTCATGATTCACAAAGTTGATAAATGTATAAACATTATTTGGTATTTAGTATTTCAATACAATATTCTGAAAACACATAAAAACAAAATACTTGTGTAATGAAAAATATTTTATTTCTCGTATTAAATTTACATTACATTATAACAATTACTACATTTGTGAAATGGCTAACTTGCGAAATATAAATGATAATATCATCTAAAGTCTGATCAGTGTATGCGATGTATGTAATAGAGGGGAAAAGAGAACTGGCCACCATAACCCATTATCTCCTGGCTTAGTTACCTCATGAATGATTGCATTATTGTTGTCATTTATGAGTTTCAGGCCTGTGTTCGGACAGTTGGCTAAAAAACAACAATATTCAGCAAATCAGGTATTTGTACTTACTAGAAATCACGTTATTACAGACAGTAGAACCCCCCGATTATCCGTCACTCTATTAACCGATTGGCGGATTATCCGACTCTCTTTCTCTCGCTCTTTTTTTTTTTTCTACAGAAACATATGAAGTACTACTCTACGTTATATCAATACGTATTTTTTTTTTGCTATAGAAACATAATATGAAGTACTACTATACGTTATATTAATACGTATCTTTTTCTACGGAGTGTTGTTACAAGCCTTTAAACTTAGACAGTTTGGTCTATTGTTCGAATTGCCGTACTGTACAACTTCTATATAAAATGTATTCCGTAAGTGTCAAAAGAAAATGTGTTTTGCTAAGTATGGAAAAATGTGTAATAACTGAGTGGTTTGGGAAAGAGAAATTGTTTCTCATCTTGCATCAGAATACGAAACTGATATTACAACTGTGCGCGATTTAATTAAAATCAAGGATAAAGTGTATAGAGTATGTAAATCTACGACATGAGACCTCTACTATTCCTACCTTTCCGCTGACAGCCATTACAAGAAGTTTCTTTGCCCCTTAAAAACACATTATTGACAACTGAACTTAAATTAATGAACTTCTGATTCTCTACCTAGCGTGTTAAACACAAAACCACGGAGTAAATTACAAATCAATTTACGAAAATATTTTAAGGTACGGATTATCCGAGTTTTTCGATTAACCGTTCAGTTTATTCCCTTCATTACCAAGGATAATAGAGGTTCTACTGTATTTTATTTGTTCTTTTAAGTTTTCTTATAGTGCAAAACGTGTGAATGAAAGAGCAAGTTATTTGGAACAGGACCATACACCAAGCAGGTTCTGAGTTGTATAGGAGTCGGGATAGTGAATGAAGGGTTCGCCATACCCGCCTATTCCTTCTGCCCCAAGTATAGTTATATATTAGGACTATTTCACGAATAAACTCTGCGTCGGTCGTAGCGTCATCCCTTGCATAACGATTCGGAATCGAAGCTGATTCGAGTCCTCATGAAGGAAGATACTTTCCATAAAATGTTGGCCTGTGTGTGGGAGTGATGATGAATTTGGGAGCTATAGTTACAGAAATCCGCTTACGAAAGCCATCTATAACGCCTGGTGACGGAATCATGTTAATTTCACATTCCCCCCCCCCCGTACTGGTCGAATGATCTTTCGCCCGTGCTGAGGCATGTGGACTTGGAGCCAGCAGTCTGCTGGTAGGCGTGGCGCTCCATAAGTAGGATTGCCAAATGTAGAGGACGGAAATTCAGGACACATTAAAAAAAATAAAAACTTATAATGAATTTCAGTGGATTTATTTATTCATTATAGACATCAGCTCAAAGAATTTGAGTGATCACAAGGGTCCTGAATACAATAAACATGTACAATATAATGTGATGTGATACATTAAATAAAAAAGAAAGTTACTTTTTTAAGGCAAATGTAAGTGGATTAATTGAAATAGAGATGATGGTATAATATTTGAAGAGAATCCTTGATAATATTTATAAGGACAGACATTACATAATCAAAAGGAATGTGAGGTTCCTTGAGATAATTCCATGTGAATTTTGTAATAGAACCTCTACTGCCAAACAGCAAACCAGTGACAGACCATTGTTTAAGAGGGACGTTGTACTTTTGAGAAAGATACGTCAAACAAGGTTCATATATAGACTTCTTCTCAATATCAACTTCGGTGGCCTGATTTAAGTTCCTTTCGAAACGGACAGTAGGGTCAAGAACAAGAGCCCGTTTTAAGCGTCCGTTAATAACAATAATGTCTGCCCGTCTAAAAGAACCATCTGATGATACACAATGCACTTCCTCATGAATCTCCCAATTTAAAAGTTTTAACGATGTCGCCAAAGCATGTCGTACACGATGATTTCAATGTTGAAAGTTGTGTAATTAAGATGTATACATTTATTATCATAATACACTGGTGTCGTAACTTGACTGAGAATATTGGGAATTCAATCAATGACTTCTCCAAAACACACTATAAAATATTTCATACAAAACAATTTTTTATCTCGAAAAGGGAGCAAATACGAGCAAAATTGTATTAACCTTTATCGTTTGAAATACCTAAAAGATTAACCCCTTGAAATTAATAGCATTACTTACGGTAAATCTTGTATAGCGTCATATACTTCAAAGAATGACGGCTGTGATTCATTTACATAAACACATCCTTACGTTTTCGTATACATTAAATGAGTGAAATAGCAAAACCAGGCGCGTTGGATGGTAGTTTATTTGTTAACGGACATATTTTACATCTTTATATTAATAAACAAATGCTGCACCCATCGTATATGAAGGAACTACACCTAAGTCATGCCAGGCTTTAAATATTTATTAATCAAGTTCAGTATTTCCCTTACTTTTTATAGGTCATGCAGAAAATTGGAAGCAATTCAGTGCCTACCTCAGATAATGCGTTCGTGAGGGGAGAAAAAGCTGAATGCACATGCGCTGTAGCGACGTGTGATTTCATATACTGTTGTAATATTTATATTATGGCATTTTAAGTTCTTCGAGCTAATTTTCATGTGGGGAAAGGGAGAACTGACTTGATTATGTCCTATTTCTGATGCAACCATAATGCTATTAATGCAGGGTCCCCCGTATCTGACGTTTCCCTCACATCATAAGCTTAACGGCATTTTGTATTATTCGCCTCGCACAATTAGCCTACGTCAAAATCTGCCGCTGTTTCTACGGTAGTTCTTTAGCCTACATCAAAATCTGCCGCTGTTTCTACGGTAGTTATTTAGCCTACATCAGAATCTGCCGCTGTTTCTACGGTAGTTCTTTAGCCTACATCAAAATCTGCCGCTGTTTCTACGGTAGTTATTTAGGCTACATCAGAATCTGCCGCTGTTTCTACGGTAGTTATTTAGGCTACATCAAAATCTGCCGCTGTTTCTACGGTAGTTATTTAGGCTACATCAGAATCTGCCGCTGTTTCTACGGTAGTTATTTAGCCTACATCAAAATCTGCCGCTGTTTCTACGGTAGTTCTTTAATTTCTAAAACATTTTTAGCGGGGAAAATGGTTATAAACAACTTAAAGACGAGTTCAAATCCATCATACCCGCGCTGTAAGAGATGTTCAGAGTCTCCTCCTCTTGCATTTATGACATCTCCGGAGATTGTTCTGAAATACTCGGCTGGTATCTTCTTACAAGATGTTCGAAAAGACTTGTCGAATATTTTATTCCCTTCTTTGCATAATTTAAAACTACAAAAACCCGCTGCAATATGTTATTCGTCATTCTGAAACAATTATAAGGAAACAAAAAAGCTTTGCACTACACTATGCACTCATCAGTAGGGGACGGATGTTGATGACCTAAAAATCTACTTAAAATGATATTTAAAATGCCCTTAATGACATGAAATTAAAAGAAAATGGCATTTACATATTATTCACCGTACTCGCGTCACGACTTCTTAAAAATTAGTCACCGTGTTTCAATGACTGCCCTGCAAATCTCGTAGAGAGGAGGCAACTTCCTGGAATTTGGCTAAGATAAAGGAGAAGAACATGCAACAAAATGAAGGTTTTAAGGGAAAACTAAAGATTTTAATAAGGGTTTACAATGTGTTTCGATTAGGGGTGGTCCTTGTCAGTGCCTTCATTCTCTGTCACATCCGCCTTCCGCGCTTCACTTTTGTTGCCAGATCCTCTAGATGAGGGAGTGTAGATGACAAAAATTGTGGGCGCAGCGTGCATTCTTGAATCCTTGAGTTAAAAATACTGTCTACTATAGTAGACATCCCTTCCGAATCATGTTGACGACACAACGTCCTGTCCAGGACATGGTGAAAGTTTCCCCCCTTCCAAACATATATTCTAAAGACACCCTCGTACCGATAAAAGAACAGTAGTGGTCAAAGCCCTCACTTAAACTAAGCTGCTGTCAAGCATTTTATATGACTTCCGTTGTGTGAAGTGAAGCCTTCAGCGGAATGAGGGATGGACTTTAGAGTCTGCTCCAAACTGTAAAACTCAAACTTCACTGTTATTCCCTTATTCAGTAGGTAATTACTACTGGCCTATTTGGTTAGAAAATGATTTAACAGGCCTATCGCTAAAGAAGAAAGTAAAATGCATTCCAAATGGTCTGAAAGTTATTCAGAGTATTAAAAATGACCAAAAAATGCCGAAAAAATATCAAAATGACCTATTACTTCAAAAACATAGAAAAATGCAATATAAGAAATTATTTTTACATTGATATTAACATAGAAAGGATTTCTATGTTAATAGGCATCGTCCTAATGTGAAAAATAAGAAGATGACTTTTCATCAACATCCGCCCCCTACTCGTCAGTAATACATTCAGTATTCTCAGACAATTAAAAGACAGTACTTTGCACTACATTACGCAAGAATAACTAATCCCTTCAGTATTGTCAAATAATTAAAAAAAAATACACACAATGGCTTGCAGTACATTACACACGAATGAGAAATGTCTTCAGTAGCCCATAATAGAGGATAACTGCTTCACATGCAACGTACGACAAACATTTTTGAACTTCGGCATGTACGACAAGCGCATGTGTGTAATATAGTACTATTTCAGTGATCAATGCTTTCAGGTGCTGAGATTTTCAGTGTCGAACTTCAGCGTGGTTCAGGATGACCAACAGGATTTGTCTCGAACCCTCTTTTAAGAGAATACTTTTATATGCCATAAATGCACGGCGCGGGATCCCTTTAAAATCCATCCCTCTCGGCTAGGTTTGAACCCGCGAACTTCGGAATCCATTAGCCAGAGAGATAACCGCGAGTCCACCGACGATCACACCATGATGGCCATCCTACTTCTGCGGAAAAGTTATTCCACTAGTTCCTCAATTTAATCGTCAAGTTATGAGTGCTATGACCTCATCGTCTTTAAAAGTAGGGTAGAGCACTCAGCGATTGGATCTCCATGTTCGAAAAGAAAAATTGTAATCTTCCTTTCCGTGGGTATTGTAAATAACGTATAATGACTTTATAAAGTTCGCCAAGTTTGTCTTGCAGTTCAGTGACAAACTTTTGCCAGAAGTTACGGATTATCCTGTTGAATTTGTAATGAAATAATTTTTGTTTGTCAGAGTGTCTGTAAAGTATCGAAACCTAAACATAAAGTTGCTTAGTCCTTGAAATGATTACTTGGTGTTGTCGGATCAGTGGCGGAATAAAAAGAATATGGGTATAACTTTCCTATTTTTTTTTTTTTTTTGTGATCTAATGTCTCTTGGGATCAATCAATTCCTCGTTCGTCTGGCGAGAAACTTTACTTATAACTGCAACTCTTAGATGTCGGTTAGGAACAATTCTCCAGCTGTCAGTATTCGAGTCGTTTTTGTGTGTGTGGAAAACGTGCACATTCATCGCTCTTCCTATTTTCTTACTAAAATATGTTGCAATGTTATCGTCTGGTAGTGAATTTATATCGCTGTAGCAACTTTTTAACACCATTAAAACTGTGGTGTTTGATGTGGATATCTACATTTTAATGATAGTGCAATAGCTTGTGATAAATGAAAAAAAAGTAATTTACAGCGGCTTGGACATTTATAATGAATAACTTTGTGGTTACTCCTTATCTACTCCTATCAAGACTGATTGCATGAAATTATTACCAATTTCGTGGCCTCCAAGATCTCCAGAATTATATATATATATATATGTATGTATATATATATATATATATATATATATATATATATATATATAATTTGAACTGGTAATGGAAATTACGGGAAAACGGCTGAACGGATTTTAATAAATGACCCCTCATTTTGAAGCTTAGAACCCAAAGTTTTTCGGAAAAATAGTAGTTTTCAGTGAAATGTCAATTTTCCTACATAATTTTCCTATTTTCCAAAATCCATCTGTCGTCAGTTTTGAGAACTAGCTAATTGCATTCAGGAGAAGCGAAGCGAGCATCAAGTCGGCCGTGTTGCATTTCAGAATAAGACAAAACACACACTACAGTAAACAATATTACACGAAGGCCATGATCTGCAAGAATGCTGACATATTTAGAGCTCAAATTAAATTGATTATTAAAAACTTAACTTACTAAAAATAATTTACAGGTTCGATTCTGTGATGTGTAATTGTCTGGGTACAGCTGTATATTGGATATTAAAAACTACAAAACTTGAGGTGGTTTGATGACATTATTACCATTAGAAATGAAATATTATTGTAGTTAATGCCGTGATGTGAATATTTTTCATTAATCATACATATTAATGCTATATTGATAATATGAAAGTGAAACGTTTTGGGGTTATATAGTAGATGTCGAGAGTAACTTAAATTAGATTTTGATTTCTATATTTTACTGAGTGACGGCTATATAGTATATGTTACTGAAAGCTATCAAACTTACGTAAGATAATAATATTATTAAAAATCAAATATTTTTATAGTTATTAATCAAGTGGGGTTGAGTATTTTTAATATATTTAATGGCGGTGTGGTGTGCGTGGTTCTCTTCAGTATTGGCTCGAGAGAGAGTATCCTTCATTATTATGGAAGAAAATAACTTTCCGAATGTCTGGTATTCTTCATTGAAAATAAATCTGAAAAATGTTTATTTGAACGTCTAATGAACTTAGTTTGCATCATTTGCTGCACACGCCACTAGTATATATGTGTATATATATGCTTTATTATGTGTCCTATCATATACTCTGACAACTCACATATTGTTTATAAAGTAGTTTTGTGCACTCTCTAGGCCTATGTTTAATGTTTAGTGTCGGAATACAATTGACAAGATATTGTAAAAAATATTGTTTTATGTACAATACAGTATGAGCGGTCACGAAAGACTTTCTTCATAATTCAAAATATAAGAAATTTAACTTTATCTATAAATGTGAGTACAGCGTCTATAGTACACCAAGTTCCAAGTTGACATACCAACAAACACATTATTTGAACTCGTTGTTGAAGGTTTTATTAGTATTCCGAGTTCTTCCTCTCAAACATTTTTTTAGTAAATCGGGATGGGCAAGATGTTGAAACACAGGTTTTATGAAGCATTAATTTTACACAAAACAAGCCAAACTACAGCTTTCTAAGATAATTAGTTTCTGAGATAATATTTTTTGTGTGAAAAGTTGTAATTTTTTTGTCTAAAACATAAGTATACTAATATTTAAAAAAGTGGGCTATTTAAAATAGTAAATATTCGAATATTTTAATAAACCGAGCACCAGATGAAACAGAATGAACCATACTTTCATGAAGTGTAAAAAATGAAAATGTCATTTTGGGTTTTGATGACTCCCTTTAAACTCAAGACACTAATCAATGGGACCTTAACTGCATGCCCGCCCATAGCGTCGGGTTCACAAATGCTACCCGGGCCATGCGTTGGACTTAGACAATTATCATATTATAGGATGTACAATATGCCTAAACGGCCTAAGAGCAAGGATACATCGCAGGTCCAGCTCCGGTGAAATCGTTTAATCACCCCACCTCTTGAAATGAAATTGGAATGGAATTTTCGAGAGGAGGACACTATGACCCAGCGCTGCGACCTTTTACGATCTATTGCGCCAAACCTCAAGCTAGGCGCATTTCCAAACCCACGCTGGCTGACTACACTAAGGTTCACTACTTACCAGGTTTAGAGCAAGCAACCCCACTTGTATCTAGGCCAGCCCCTCCACGCGTCGTCAGTCGGCGTTCGGGGAATGCTACGGAATGATGACGAAATTGGGAAATGATGACGGAGTGATGCAAATATCTAATGGGAGAACCCCGAGAAAAACTCCAACTGCGACCTTGTCCGCCCCAAGTGTGACTATGGACTTTCCAATGACCGGAACTCGAACCCGCACCGCCTGCGTGTCAGGCTGAAGGTTAGAAACCCCACCTCTTAGTCTTGATGTGAAAGGTTTGCTGACGATCGCTCAGTGACGGATTATAATGCCTGAGTTGCGACTGGATCGCACAGGTGAAGTCTGATGTGAGCTGCACGGACAACACGGGTACGACATTTTGTTCAGCGGCGGACTCAGACTAAGTACAATGTCGATATGAAAATCTTCGACGTCTCATAATTTTAATAACCCAGTACTTTATATCGCTAATTCCTGAGTTACAAGACGCACGACGGTTAAGCGACCTTGGTTTTCTGACTGATAGGCCTATATCTGAACATTTGAATGTTATTAATAGATTTCTGCAAGGAAAAGAACGTGGTTAATGTTTATAGAGATCTGAAAGCAATTCTTGCGAAGATAGAGTTATGGAAAACTCAACTATTACAGAAAGATCTTTATCACTGCGTGTCTGAAATCGCTACTGAGCACAAACTCAGTATTATTTTAACTTGTAAATTCCAAAAACACGATTTAGTTGCCAGGATGTGAAGTTTTGAAGGTTTTGAATATAATTTGTTTCTTGTTTGCTAATCTCGTGTTTACGAAATCCTATTTGCAGATGGAGGCGATAGAATTGCAAAATTGCAAAAACATTTGTCAAGGTTTATGTGAAGAAACTTCTCTAAACTACTTAAAAAATCTAGGTTTTAGGAACTTCATGAATTTCGTTCATGAGTTGTGTTCTACGTATGTATGTGAACGGTTGTTTCCTTTAATTGAAATTGTCAAAACATAGCACAGGTCCCATTTAAGCAATGAGGACATATGTCTCTTACAGACACCACTCTATTTCAGTGAAATCTGTGGACTGTAGTGTTAGAGGTTTTGGTAGCGCTACAAAAATCTAAAATATTAGTAATATAATTAAAATTGCGTTGTACTCGTAGGTCTGTCCACTTAGAATTTTTTCTGGAATTAAATATTCTGTAAAACATGTTTATTATTTAAAAAAATATGCATTACAGACAAAACAGTAGTTGTACATACAGAATGCAGTCCACCACTGTAGGTGCAACACACCGGCTGTTACAAAAGTTTTCCTTCCAGCTCTTTGCACTGCTTGTGGCTTCCATATTTTGATTCGTGGCTTGCCCAGTTCTCAATTATAGAACTGCCAGAATGTCGAATTGCTAAGTATCATTTTGACAATGAGTTTATTGTTTATTGATGTTAGTAAAACAACATGTAAAAAATACAATCTTAATTCTTCCCTGAAGGAGTAAAAACTCGTGCTCAGGGAGTTATCTAAACACATACTTAACACAAACAAAGATAATTATTTGACACAAAGTGGGTCAAGGAAGAAAATTATAGGAATAAATTAACTTTATAAATACAATTTCAATTTTAACCATTTAAATCATACAAATACATACACATATGAAATCAACATATATTCTTTAACAATTAAATTCCTAACACTATTTTTTAAATTTCTGGTAATAAAATTTTCCAAATTTTGGTATTTTTCAATTATTTCATTATATAACCTTGGACCTAAGTAGGTACCATGGCTAGGAGCTGTTCTTGTGAACCACGTTGGTTCCTCTAGTCGTATAAAATCGGATCTTTTAGTTCCATATTTATGATGATACAATTTGAATTTATTACGATTTTTATGTATGAAGATTAATAAGGCAATATAATAAATCTGTTTAATTTTCAAAACATTAAAATCAGCGAACAAAAGCTCGGATGAGTAATCAATTGGTTTATTAAGGCATATTTTAATAATTATTTTCTGAATAAGTATTAGTGGGGTGATATTAGAATTACAAGCATTTCCCCATCCTAAAATTCCATATTGGAGAATGGATTGAAATAAAGCTAAATAAATGAAAACAATATTTCTGTGTCAAAAAGAATTATTTATTTATTTATTTATTTATTTATTTACCTATTATTAAAATTTACAAAAAGTAAAACATAAACCACTACAACATGCTGATAGCATGTGAAAGTCTGTAAAAAAAAAACTGACCATCACGGTGCAATGTGGTCAAAGAGGATAGGTAACATGAGTATATACTAACTTTTAAACGATCAAGAAGGCTGTAGAGATGAGTATATATTCGCGTTAGGTAGACTGTCTTTATTCTTACGGAAATGAGTATGTTCTAGTGGTTACGAGTACATAATCACAGGAACTGCTCATACTCATAAGTATAAACCTTGAGAAAGTACTTAAGATTTATTCTTACTACCCATTGTATTTGTCTGCTTTCCTAATCATAGCGCCGATAGATCCGAAACGTGTGTGACTCGGTGTGACACCCAGACTTCCACATTAGGTCGCATACGGTGAGATCCTGCGTGTCAGCGTACCAGCGAAGAGTGTCTCACCTGAAGTCTCGGCGACTTGCAGACTGCGCCGCGGACGGGGTAATGGGCTGCAGCCTCGCCGACACTTTGTTTGCTGGGGCCTGTACTGCGCCCCCACCCGCTCGATAGCGCCACCCCACCATGCAACCAATTATTGTCCTGTATTAGCAGGAGACGAGACGCGAAGCCGAGGGTTTTAGTCAATCGATAAAAAAGCGACTTTTTTTTTGCTACATTTCTAGTTCACCAATTTATAATAATAAAGTCGTTTCAATCTCTCTCTCTGTCTCTCCAGCGTGCCATGCGCGTCAGTGCCGCCCCTCCACGCCCGTGTTTAGGCTACCGGCTTCACACTGACGGTGGAGAAGTTGCCTGCACAGAGAGGGCACCACGAAGCCTCAAAGACGAGTAGTGCAGCCCGTGCGTGAATTACGGGCTCGCGACTGGAACGCTCTAATTACTTCCAGTTGTAAAAAAGTTATTTTTTAATTCTGCCCTTTCCCCGCGCCCCCTGTGTGACATCGATCCACATTACATTTATGCCGCGTGTAGCAAGCCGTCGAGGACGTACTTTCGTAATCGTGGTAAATGTTTTATCATCGCATTCCACGCCAGAAAATCCGACACGTAAAGTTTGGTCTTGCTCTGATCAAAGACTTTCTTTCGATCACGAATACAGTTAACTCTTATTTATAATTGACCGCGTAGTTGCGCAATCAGAGCCTTCCATTGGGAGCCTCGGGTGCAAATCCCGACGGATTCAAGTACGTATTGGACCTGCGCCGTAGCTGCGTGGTCTAAGGCATCATGCCTGGACTAGTGTTACACAGCGCTGATTCGATTTTCCATTGGATTTAAAATCGCTCATCACGTGGAGACTAAAGTAGCCTATGTGTATTTTTAGTTAGTAGTCCGAATGCTGGTAGAAATCTCATGATACTAATAAGGCATAATTCATTAGGCAACTAAGCCAGGAGATAATGGGGTATGGTGGCCTGTTCTTTTACCCATACATTGCTGTGAACTGCTTGTAATCAGTTGACACGTAATGTTTTAGATAGTGTTGAGCTCCAAAAGTAGGAATTAGTGTCTTGATCCAAATTCAAAGTATGTTATATGGATGTAGGAAAGTGTTCAGACTAATAATTTTGCACAAATTTTCTTGTATGTAGGATTTTTTTATAAAATGGAAACACAAGTCCATGACAACTCAGTATTATTTTGTTCTTAACTTAACGGATCTGAAGATAGTGGAACACTGCCTTTAGTTCGATAATCCGCATCCTGCTCTACATCATCTTTAAAATCACTCACACTATCATCAGATTCTTCACATTATATCTCACTGAAATCAAATAATTTTCTCCTGGCTTACAAAGAGTTGTTGCTACTGCCCGCCATCTCGGTATGTGACGTGTTATGATTCTAGGGAAAGAGATCTTGAAAGTCTTTCAAGCAAGAAGATAGCTCTCTGTATTATGCTGCTATTTGACGAGAAATCAGGGGAAGTGAAATTAGAGCAATTATAAATATTATCAATGATCACTGCTATGTAAAAAGATAATTTGTGGCAAAAGTATGGCTTGTCACTATATTGCTCCAAGCCCTTCAATTTTTCGATTTTTTCCTATTGTTTCTAATATCATGAGAATAAATATTAAGACGCCAATGAATTAAATTATTGGTCCAATAAATTTTATTATACTACATTTCAGGCATCATTAAAATCTTAATATAATTGAGGTTTACAAGTTAAACCAAGAACGTGTTAGAGGGGAAAAATGTTATATTTACTCGTGAGAACATAATTATGAATTTTACTTTTAATTACTTCGGATCAGTTCAATATACAGGCCTACACTTCCTCTAGAACGGTGATGTCAAAGCAAGCTCATTTCTCTGCGTCGTGCGCGGGCATCAAGCGCTAAGTATGGAAAGAGGAAAGGATGTGTATATGAATAAGCAGCCTGTTGGATTAAGAAAACAGTGGTGTACAAACTTCAAACAGAACGTGAAATTTTATGTCGTTATATTTATATGGCTTCTTTCTGTTTGATATTATCTATATTGTATATAAAACAAAAAATACTAATACCAATTTCTTAATATTGCAGTTGTGTTTTAAATGTTAATAACATGATAAAGAGTTAAGAAGGAGTTTTCACACACATACCATAGTAGTACATATACTGTACTAAATGGATGAAACACATCATTCATAAAGAAAGTGATATCCCAAAAAAAGAGACTGAGTATGACATGAGAATTTGGAATTGATATTGATGGTATATTTAACTTTATAAAAGTAATCAGTAAACTAATCAAAACAATATTACAGTACAAAGCAAGGTTACCTAGGTTCTGTATATGTTTTAAGTGTAACTAATATTCCATAACAAAACTCTTATCGCATTATGGTTTTAAGGCGATATTGGTGCGCAACTTCCTATCATCAGAATATTAAATTTTTTTCTCGAAATCTGCTGAAGCTACAGAGGTGGTATTTTTACAATACATGGGCACGTATCTTTTGCTTATGATGTAACAGTAGCTGCTTTGTTAATTAATTTCCTTATAAACAATTTCCATGCGAATATTTTCAAAATTTTCAATACACTATCTTCAGTAATACGTATTTACGGTTTATTTATATTTATTTATTTTAGTACGTTATTTTACGACGCTTTATCAACATCTGTGGTTGTTTAGCGTCTGAATGAGATGGAGGTGATAATGCCAGTGAAATGAATCCGGGATCCAACACCGAAAGTTACCCAGTATTTGCTCATATTGGGTTGAGGAAGAATCCCGAAAAAACCTCAACCAGGTAACTTGTCCCGACCGGGAATCGAACCCGGGCCACCTGGTTTCGCGGCCAGACGCGTTAACCGTTACTCCACAGGTGTGAACTTTACGGATTATTAGATTTACGAAAACATTCAGTAACGCTACTAAATAAATAGGCCTATATCTGAAAATTTCACTCTTCTATTAAAAAGTTGAGAAAATATTCCTTTTGAATAAAAAAGCAAACTTGTGCAAAATGAGTATTAAAATTAAAACTTACATTCTTATAATGCAATTATACTTGTCAGACAAATCTAAAAATTAACATGGATACAGTTTTAATAAGTTCTCTTCCCTTTATCCATTGAATCAGTGCTGGCCATCCCTGTATATAGCTCGACCAAGCGGCATATACTACTTCTTTCATCTGTCTCTTTCCTTTCCGCTGTAAAGCGCTCAGGCTCTCCTGAGCTGTAAAGCGCGCGCTTGCTCATATGGGCATCAATTGATATTACTGCTCTAGAACTTCATTTATTTTTCACACATTCTTCGATACGTTCTCACATTAAATTTCCAAGATTCTGGTACTGTCTTCTGAGTTTCCTGATCAACTGATTATATTGATGTAATTTCCATAGAGAGATTGATTATTTTTTGAGTAAAGTATTAGGTTGCAAGATTTTGCTTGGGATTTCCCTTTCGACATTCTGTTTCCAAGGGATGAAAAGCATTGCTGACCGAATTCACTGACCAGATACCTGCCGATTCACCACAATTCAGTCCGTTCATATTCAGCTAACGTGTAGCGCTTGAAGCTTGTCCCGATTCAATTTTCACACTGCTATAGTATCTGTGCATCGTGTAATTGGGGGTGGTGCCATTCTTAACTTATCCCACTCCACTTTTCTTGTGGGTAAAAACTACTGCTGCTACTGCAGTACTTTAAAAGATTTATGATGGCTTCAATTTGACCGAACTGCGTTGCCCTAAACTGAGCACAGTAAGTCAAGTGAAATAGATTGTCATTAACGAAGAATCACGGTCTTCAGCAAGTACATTCAAATGTGGATGTGACGATCAGCATTTTAAGAAATTCTTCAGTTCAACGAGAAATTCGTAATCTCTGTTCACGCCCGCATAAGACGCAGTGTTAAATAATTTCATTTCTGTTAACGCCGCTATTACGAAAACTTCGTTCGAACATACCTGGGACAACTGATTTCTGTAAGACCAAACAAATAATAATATTTAGTAAATTCTTCTAGCAACAGTGCATATTTCTGTACAGATTACTGTGCACATTCCTGTGGAATCCCGGCCACCAAGTCACTCAACTGAGTGCGCTCCTTGTATAATGGCAGTTGACTTAATAAAATGTCAATATACATACCCAACTTGGAGTCAGGCCACAAAGGGAAAAACACTAAAGGAGGGGAGTTCGATCCTGTTCTGTGGATAGGACTTCGGCGTAGCTCAATGGTGAGAGCGCTTGGTATGTAGAACCAAGGACCCAGGTTCGATCCCCGGCGCCGGAGCGAATTTTTCTCTTGTAATATTATTTGTTACCATAACAGATATATTCTGTAGGACCAAAAAAATAATATTTAATAAATTCTTCTAGCAACAATGCATATTTCTGTACAGATGACTGTGCACATTACTGTGGAATCCCGGCCACCAAATCACTAAACTGAGTGCGCTCCTTGTATAATGGCAGTTGACTTAATAAAATGTCAACATACATGCCCAACTTGGAGTCAGGCCACAAAGGGAAAAACACTGGAGGAGTGGAGTTCGATCCGGTGCTGTGGATTGGAGTTTCCCGTAGCTCAATGGTGTGAGCGCTTGGTACGTAGAACCAAGGACCCGGGTTCGATCCCTGGCGTCGGAGCGAATTTTTCTCCTCTAATATTAATTGTTACCATAATATATATTCTGTAGGACCAAAAAAATAATAGTATTTAGTAAATTCTTCTAGTAACAATGCATATTTCTGTACAGATTACTGTGCACATTACTGTGGAATCCCGGCCACCAAGTCACTCAACTGAGTGCGCTCCTTGTATAATGGCAGTTGACTTAATAAAATGTCAACATACATGCCCAACTTGGAGTCAGGCCACAAAGGGAAAAACACTGGAGGAGTGGAGTTCGATCCGGTGCTATGGATTGGACCGGCGTAGCTCAATGGTGAGAGCGCTTGGTACGTAGAATCAAGGACCCAGGTTCGATCCCCGGCACCGGAGCGAATTTTTCTCTTGTAATATTATTTGTTACCATAATAGATATATTCTGTAGGACCAAAAAAATAATATTTAGTAAATTCTTCTAGCAACAATGCATATTTCTGTACAGATTACTGTGCACGTTACTGTGGAATCCCGGCCACCAAGTCACTCAACTGAGTGCGCTCCTTGTATAATGGCAGTTGACTTAATAAAATGTCAACATACATGCCCAACTTGGAGTCAGGCCACAAAGGGAAAAACACTGGAGGAGTGGAGTTCGATCCGGTGCTATGGATTGGACTTCGGCGTAGCTCAGTGATGAGAGCGCTTGGTACGTAGAACCAAGGCCCGGGTCCGATCCCCAGCGCCGGAGCGAAATTTTCTTCTCTAATATTAATTGTTACCATAACAGATATATTCTGGTGGACCAAAAAAATAATAATATTAAGTAAATTGAATGTACTGGATGAATGTAATATGTTCTTTCTGAATTATTGTAATTCCATATTTATACGGGCTATTCCATCTCAAATCGACCGAAATATAGAGAAAATTGACCCTGCAATTTTTAATACTATGACACTTTTTCTGTCTGTAGACAACTGTGATATAATGCTTTGTGCAAAGTTTGAGGCATCAGAACTTAATAGTGTTTAAATTAATAGGGCCGTATTCATAGACATTTTAGCGCGGATTTCCGGTGGATAATCAGCGTTTTTCGTATTCATAAACCAGCGTTAGCGATAGGATATGATTTGAATTCTGTACTAGTAACCGGTGGATAGCCGGGGATAGCTTAGTACGCTCGTAGCGCGTGCTGCGAAATGTCTATGAATAGCACCCTTAATATTTAAATTTATCGTATTTTCATAAAATTAGCAACTTTAAACTGTTGTGGCTCCGAAACCCTTTCACCCAATGATCAAAATCATGGTTTATTTTGTTGCTGAGAAATTAAAGTTTATATTGACTAGTAAACAGTTTTTCTTACTTTTTATGGAAATGGAGAAATTTTGATTTTTCTTCATTAAGACGCCTTTGGCCACGAAAAAATATCTTTGAATATATGGTTAGATTCCGCATTGAAATTACAAATAAACACATTTTTTTACTGGTGGGACGTTGATAAGAAAGTATTGAAAATATCAAATAAAGAAAATAAATAGTACGCGTGTGAACTAACCAGCTGACTGTGAGGCGGGAGATAGCCGAGACAAGCAAGGCCAGTAGACATAAATACGTGATGTGTCGTCTAGCAATCATGACTGTGCTAGCTTTATCACAGGTTTTCATAAACACAGGAGTAAAATGACGCCCAACGCTCGCTTATCTTCAGCTCTCGGCCAGTGCGTGTGGTACTGCGCCGTTCAAGTCTAGGCGTGTGAAAATAATTTATTTAATACCCTCGAAACTTATTGCCGAGCCAGTAAGCAAACAATGCCGAATCCCTCTTAATAATGCAAGGTTTTTTCTCAATATTTTTTTACATTTTTACACATGGCCAAAAAGCCTAAAAGCAAGTAAAATCAGATAAGGATTACTTCTTAACATAACCTACCAAATGTCAGCGTCAAAATAAGCTCTCGTTCAATGTTCTGCAGTAAATAGTTCCAGAGTTCTGAGCGCTGAAAGAGGCTTGTTTTTATAAAATACGCTAAATTTGTCGCTCAATAATAATAAAAACCGTTTGACTTTCGATAGTATATTTTTAAAAATGCACTCCCCTCAGGACCTTGTATAAATAGGGAAAAAATTAGAGTATAAAAAATGCGAGGTTTTTTACTGAACGATTTCATATGGAATAGCCCATACATGTGCAATTGAAAATAGCATAACTATTACATTGGAATGTCGTAACATCATAATTATGACCTAACTCCCATTTATCAGAAAGGAACGGTGGATATGACCTGCTGGGCGAGGACTTCAGTCATGAAATTCTGTTAAAGCGCATCGTGTTCAAGATGTTAAGCCAAATTCAACAGATACTACCCATACATATACGTAGCTATGGAAATGGATTGATCACTTACATTTTCAGAACGATTATTACTATTGACTTTTCAAGATTTTAATCAACAGGTTCATTTCACAAATTGTTTTGCAACATTGCTTCTCCTTGTATTTATGCTTTTCCGTCAGACCTTTTAATTTAAATGACGTGTCTATTCTATCCAATTAAATTTATTGCTGTCCTTTTGTCGGACTCCAAATTATATCCTCTTTCCTTTGTGTATTTTTTTCGACATTTTGTATCACATTCTTTTTACCGAATATGAAGGATTTACTTTCAACAAACGCATTTGATATGCAGACGATTATTATTGTCTCTAATCGGATAATTTCTGTCTGCCTCTACAAAAGATGAATAATCTTCTGAAATATTTTTGTGCATGAACAAAGGGATCAGCGTTGCTGAAAATGTTCTTACTTTAACAAAAAGATATGAAATTGACAGTTCTAAGTTGACGTCAGTCAATAAAATTCTAGCGGATGTTTCTGAAACCGCCCGTTTGTTATTTTATTAAGTTAGACCACACAGCAAGTGGTTCTAAATAGTTAGCAACAAACTGCCGGTATAGCTTTTGAAATTTTTCTCAAATTCTCTACATCATTTATTTGAAAGATTTCTAAAATTCTCTACATCATTTAATTATTAATATGCACTTACCAGCTGAATAACCATTCGAATATGTGAAATTTCGGACGAAATAACCTGTCTATGTTATTGTGGACAGTTGTTCCGTTAGTGGATACAACACTTGAGATATCCAAATAGAGATTATATAAAATAACCTAATACTGTATTAGCCCTAATAAGAAAATAATGGTTTTTACGATAAACATATATACTCGACCTACAAGCTGGAAAATTGTGTAACGTACCATTTGTGTAAGCTGTAGTTGCTAAAGGTTATTATAAGGGCAGCAAAATCGCTTTCGTTATTGCATTAGCCTATAGATGGCAGTTTCCAAATGAAATGTGTATAAATGAAAACATCATACGCTAATAAGTAGGGCTAGGATTTTGATGACCTATAAATCATGAAAAAAAAGTCCTAAAAACAATGCATTTATGACCTAAAAATCTTTCAAAATGCCCTTAAAATGCCCTAAAATTGTTCGTACATAATTGGCTAAGTAGGAAAAGAGGTTTTGTATTACTTAATATTTAGACTAGTAATTAAATTAAATTGTAGTACCAACATTTAAGTTTATTTAATTTTACATAATTTTTTCTAAGTGGTACACGTTTTACGTGATGTAGTTTCCATGTATTCCACCACAAGGCCACTCTTATCCGGAATTAGCAGGTATAGAGGAGTGTATATTGAAAGAGTGTACTACCACAGCCTACTATATACAGGGTGTTTAAAATACGGGGCATAATTTCAATTATGTATTTCCCACATGTAGACAATCAAAATAGTTCATTACAACATGTGTCCGGAAATGCTTCATTTCCGAGTTATGGTCTTCACAACATTGAAATTCACCGGAACGTTTTTCTTTCCGCAGGTCGTTGTCATTACAGAAGATGTTCAAAATGTCCACCTCCTGCTTGAATACAGACCTCACATCGATGTCTCATTGACCTGCGAACACGATCCCAAACTCCAGGAGTATTGCGTATGTCCACAATTCGATTCCGAAGGGATTCCAAATCAGGCACCGGAGACGAATAAACCAATGATTTTAAATGGCCCCACAAGTAGGAATCGAGAGGGTTCAGATCAGGTGAGCGTGGAGGTCAAGCAGTTGGGCCACCTCTACCTATCCATCGATCAGGAAACCTTCGA
Organism: Periplaneta americana; assembly: GCF_040183065.1. Taxonomy (NCBI): domain Eukaryota; kingdom Metazoa; phylum Arthropoda; class Insecta; order Blattodea; family Blattidae; genus Periplaneta; species Periplaneta americana. The sequence goes on from NC_091128.1 coordinate 43,081,549, forward strand.
TCCAAGTACCGGCGAGCCGTACGACTGAAGTGTGCAGGAGCGCCATCATGCAAGAAGTGAATGTGTTGACGATTAATCAGTGGAGTGTCTTCTAAAACATGAGATATGGTGTTTTCCAGGAAGTTTGTGTACGCCTGCCCCGTAAGTCTGTTTACAAGTACTGTACATGGGGTCCAACTAATCGATCACCAATGATACCGGCCCACATATTGAGGGAGAACCGCACCTGGTGATGAGATGGAACAGTTGCACGTGAGTTTTCATACGTCCATACATGCTGATTGTGGAAATTTGTTATGCCATCTCGTGTGAACTGTGCTTCATCTGTAAATAATACTAAGGCAGGAAAGTTCGGATTTACACCACACTGCTGCAAGAACCACTGACAGAACCTAACTCGTGCAGGGTAATCTGCTGGTGACAGGGCCTGTACACGTTGCAAATGATAAGGATACAATTGATACTCTTTCAACAGTCTCCAGACAGTCGTATGAGAAAGGTTGACTTGCAACGCTACCCTTCGTGTGCCGATAGAAGGATTCATGTTCACAGCCTCCAGAATCTCCTCCTGTACTTCTGGAGTTTTAGATCTTGGTCGTCCCCTTCCCAAACCAAGAGAGTTAAATTTTCCATACTCGCACAGACGGTAATGGAGACGTACAAATGTCTTCCGATCTGGACATTGTCGCTGTGGGTACCTCTCCTGGTACAAACGACGAGCCAGCGCAGCATTGCCGTCCGCCTTACCATACATGAAGTGTATCTCTGCCAGCTCTTGATTTGAGTATATGTCGCACAGTCTAACGCCTACACAACACTGAATGTAACCTTCGCCTCGGAATGAACTGTCAGAGTGCCCTCTTAATGTCTCCTTTGACGGCAACGATCTGCGGAAAGAAAAACGTTCCGGTGAATTTCAATGTTGTGAAGGCCATAACTCGGAAATAAAGCATTTCCGGACACATGTTGTAATGAACTATTTTGATTGTCTACATGTGGGAAATACATACCTGAAATTATGCCCCGTATTTTTGAAACACCCTGTAGAGTCACGAAGCTTGAGTTTTGAGGGTGCTAGAAACAATAGACTGTGACGGCACCATTTTGCATTTCCTGTAATCCGGCGATATTAGCGACCCTAGTGATGAGCAACTACCTAATGTTTGCATATTTACTACGCATTGAGTTTCGCGACTGTATATAGTAGACTATGGTACTACGTTAAAATGGCAATATTTGTGTAGAAAAACGATTAAAATATTATACAAAATAATGGGTATTAACCATCGGCGTAACTTGGACGGTTAAGGCGCTTGCCTGCCGATCCAGAGTTGCGCTCGGTCGCGGGTTCGTTTTCCGTTTGGGTGATTATCTGGTTGGGTTTTTTCCGAGGTTTTTCCCAACTATAAGACGAATGTCAGGTAATCTATTGCGAATCCTCGGCCTCATCTCGCCAAATATATCACTATCACCAATTCCATCGACGCTAAATAACATCGTAGTTGTTACAGCGTCGTTAAATAACCAAGTAAAAAAATAATGGTTATTAGTCGACAAAATATGTAGACAAAATATCATAGGAAATAAACATTGTTTTATATTAAAAATAGGGATTTGTGGTCAGAATTAAATGAAAATGCCTCAAAAATGTCCGAATAAAATAATAAATGTTCATATGAGTTGTAAGAGGCATAAAATGCAAAAAAAAAAAAAAAAAATGCCCTAACAAATATGTCTTAAAACACTCAGTTTATCACGTAACATATAAATACTAAAGCAGGTATGTTTCTGACTTCCTACTAGAAAAAAGATGCAATTTCATCAAAATCCTAGCCCTACTAATAAGATTACAGTCGATCGTGCAAATGCAAGCTAGACAAGTCCACTTTTACAAGGGAGGTTGGATAGGTCTACTCGAAAAAAAAAATTGTATCTACTATGTAGAAGTAGGCCTATGTCAAGACAAAGTGATAACCTTCATAAGAATCACTATCGTTTTGTTATGGAAGTGAAAAAAAGTCCCAAACATAGTAGGCTACACGCGTGCTTGTCGGAAGTGAAGAAGACAATATAATGATGAAAGTAAGATAATTAAACGAGTGTGACAAAAAACATGTGTGAGGGCGTGCAGACAACGTAGTTTGGAACGAAAACTAATTTTACAAGATGTATTAGCTATAAGTAATAAAGTATCTACATCAACTGTAAATGTGCAAACAATGTGATCAGTGTTAAAGAAAGGCAGTGCTGTGAAGAACCTTTTTGTTATTTTAATAAGAATAAACTTGGCTACATCTGTGATGTGTGTGGTAGACTGTAGAGCGAATAAGATCTAAAACCTGTGAATTTAATTACCTACATAGTAAGAATTTAGACGGTTCACGCAATCCACGTGATTTCATAAATATCCTGCCACTTCCCCACACCGAGTTTGGGCACCCTTTATGGGATCCGTGGTGTAACAAAAAATTAACAGAATATCAAATGCTTACGGTAACAACACTATGATCCACAGCCGAGTGCTAATGTTGTTAGTTAGGCCATGAACCACTGTAACTTGTGTGGCCACGCCCAATGACATCTCCCCTCGCTATGGGCTTGAGGGTACTAAAAGCTGTGTAAAACTTGCCGCATAGTCTCTCTCAGTAATATCTCGACATCGAGGACAGCTGCAGACTCGTTTTATTTATAATCGTGAGTTCTGCAGTGTTGAAATAAACATGTCCGATATATTTCGAGTGAACTTCAATGAAACACTTGTTGTGAGCTGAGACTAATTTCGAAATGTCGCTTTCTTAATTACTTTTTATCATAGACCTATGCTCTCCATTTGTGAATAGAAGCAAAAGTAAAGCATTCAAACCACACAACTATAATGAGGAATGAGTGGAACAGAGAAAAGTTCTCTCCGGCACCGGGATTTGAACCCGGGTTTTCACCTCTACGTGCTGACACTCTATCCACTAAGTCACTCCGGATTCCCATCCCGATGTCGGATTGAATCCTCTCAGTTTAAGTTCCACCTCTTGGGTTCCCTCTAGTGGCCTACCCTCATGCCCTGCGTCATATATGTATGACAGTGGCACAATGTCCACACATGTGCAGAGGTGTACTCGTATGAGTGACTAAGTGGCCGGGATCCGACGGAGTAAGCGCCGTCTTAAATCACTAAGTGATTATTTTGCGCATATCATATAGGCTAGTATTACGATGTACGGAAGTACATATGATATTTCCGTGCAGAAATTCTACCAGAGAGAATTTTTTTCTGTTCTTCATTATATGATGACGCAGAATTTCTGCACGGAAATATCATATGCACTTCGGTACATCGTAATAATACACACAACTATAGTTTTATTTCCGAAGTGGCGCATTTACAGTACATCCCACTGTATCCCTAATACAGTGCAGATTTTTTTCGCGGCCTTACTTCCTGATGCATATTTCTTTACGTTATGGATAATATTCCTCAATATTCCAGTAAAGATCAGTAAGAAAAAATTAAATTGGCTGAGCCAATGGCTACTGCCTACTGAAGGATGCACTGGAAGGAATGATGAACGTGCAGAAGAAGGTATGAGATGATATACAACATTAAGATATATGGATCATATGCGGAGACTGAGAGGAAGGCGAATAATAGAAAAGATTTGAGAATGCTGAATTTGCAGTGGAAGACCTACCCTTAGGCAGAACACTATGAATTAATGAATTCGAGTAAAGTGTACCCATTGACCATATCAATGACACTTCCAATACGCCACATAGCAACGTTGATATTTTTCTTTAACCCTACTTCCAGCCTCTAGGGCCGGAGTTCTTAATGACCTACGGTACCTTATTTTAAGACGCAGAAATATTATGCAGTTCAAAATGTAATTATTATTTTTTGGAAAAGGAAAATAATGTATATTGAAAAAATATGACAGAGAGAAAATATATCTAAATGAAATTAAATAATCTAGGAATTCAGCTTACTATAAAGTTCTCAAAGAATTTTCTTGACTATAAAATTTCTTGTAAAAGACGATTGGGGTTCTTACATGTGGCTGATCTAATTGACCGGTTCTTGTATTAACGCACTCCTTCGCCTTGTGGTAGGACCAACATTCGAAACTTACAGTATATAATAGTCTTGTTCGTACAGCCCCTAGTTTTATGGAAACGTCCGTTTTAACTGTAAAGTAAGATAACAATTTTGTTTTCTTCTTCACATATATAACCGTGTGCAATTTATTCATGATATTCACTATTATATTTCATTATAATATATCTTTAAAACATTTGTTATTATTTTCAAAAGAAATCCCCATTATTTGTTGTGTTGGATATGCAACTTTTCTGTTCGTACACTTACCAGTCTTGTCGTACCCCACTGTTTCAAAATACGCTAACCGTTTCGTGCTTGCTATTGCTGAGTGGTGGCTTCCCTTGTTTACATTTTTACCTTGCAAGCATGACGATACTGTACGAGATGGCGTAGCAAAAGCAGCTTTCAGAAGACCTGAAGAAAGTGATTGTTCAACTTGCCCTTAAAGGTAAGTCTTTAAGGAACGGAATTAAGTAAAATTGTTGGACATACACACATTCAACAGTTCAGCATATTATAAACATATTTAAATACGAAGGGTCTTGGAATAATTTGAGGCGAAATCCAAAAGAGATAAAATTAAATGAAAGGACGAAAGATACATTGTGCAACAAATTCGACGTGATCCTAGGTTGTGTTGAAAAACTGCTTTCACAAGTACAAGACACTATAGGAAAAGAAATGTCTAACCAGACCATTCGTCGTGTATTGTGGAAACACGGGTATTATGGTAGGTTTCCACGTAAGAAACCTTTTATTAGTAAGTCAAATAGAATAAAAAGACTTCTATTTGCAAACAAACACGTTTCTAAAGAGGAGGACTATTGGGATCATGTAATATGGTCCGACGAGACGAAGATAAATCTTTTCGGCTCAGTTGGTTGCAACAGTGTGTGGAAGAAGGCAAACTGCCTACAGGAAAGAAAATACTATTCCTACTGTAAAACACGGAGGTGGTTCTATCATGATACTGGCCTGTATGTCTTCCTTTGGAGTGGGAAACATAAACTTCATTGATGGAATTATGAATAAAATGATGTACAAGAATATTCTTATGGCAAATTTTAAAGAAAGCGCTAAAAAATGGGCTTCCAGGGTAGTTATATATTTCAACATGATAACGACCCTAAACACACCGCCGGAATCGTCAAGACCTGGCTCATTTGGAACGTTCCCCATCGACTCAAAACGCCACCTCAATCAGTGAATTTAAATCCTATCGAACAATTGTGGTCAATTTTGAAAAGGAGGGTACGAAATAGCAAGGCAACATCCATTCCGGAGCTCAAAAGAATAGTGGCAGAAGAATGGCAGAATATCACTCCAGAGGTTTGCATGAAACTTGTCTCTTCAATGAAAAGAAGATGTGAGGAGGTTATTATTGCCAAAGGATGTGTTACAAGTTATTAATTTTGTATAATAGTTGGCAATTAAGACTTTGAAAAGTGCAAAATGATTAGATGTACGAACAGAAAAGTTCCATAAAATGTGCACTTTTTTGATTTTGTATGTTTATTTATATTGATTTGAAAAATTTGATGAAGGTTATTTTATACCCTGAAAAGAAGATATTGTTTTTTCATATTTTAATTTAACCCATTAAAATAAATTATATTTTCGTTAACAAAATTGTCTGTTTTTAATAACAATATTACTGTACAAACAAGATGGTTAAATACTGTATATGCATTTCTAACTAATTCCCGTATATATATTTTGCGTCTATTCTTTATAAGCACGTCTGACTATATGAGGGAAAAGCATTGATACCACGGATGCCTTCAAACAGCTGGGATCGTTCCTGGCGTGAATCAGAGCGTCCAGGTCTGTTGCCTGCGTAGGAGAAAACAATCTTGAGGTTACCTTTGTCACATGCCACATGTCGGTCGTATCGATCCCTGCGCTCACTAACAGTTGAATGTCGTCGCCTGCGACCAACTTCACCCATTTTTGAAGCGTCATTGAAAATTCCGTCCAATCTTCCCATCTGAGTGCTGGGGGGAGCAAGGAGAGGCAGGTATTTTACACACGAGCATTTGTGAAAATGGAGCAGTGATGGACAGGGAACAAACTGAAGTGCTAGGACAGTATGTCATATTAAAACCGATTTATCTGTGACATTGGAGCAGGTTTACCCGTAAATGCATTTATGGAATCACGATATTTTCTCGGGAATCGAACTGTGGTATTTTTGGTGAAAAGCCCGAACTGATTGATCCCAAAGTGTGATACCGGATGGCTGTGTATTTGGGCGCGCGCGTTCATGAGTTGTGGAAAAGAAAGAGGCCGAGGGAGGAAAGTTCTATTTGATTCTTGCGTTGTTTTCTGATGTTTTAAACTTAAACTACCGTCACGTTTTACTCCAGTAGGAGTTTGTTGGGTATGTGTTTGCTTCTAAGCAAGGGAAGACGAAATAGTTACTAAAGAGAAGCAGACCAATGTTAATGTATGTCCAATTAAATTTACTAACTATAATATATTATTTTGTTGAATTATAAAGGTTCTTCTTAAAATCTGGCTATATAGTATAAAGTTACAGCCAGCATAATTAATAGAGGAGGGTAGAAACGCATTGTCTATTAAAATTTATAAGCTTGTACTTACTATTTGGGAAAAGAAAATTGTACCAGAACAATGGAAGGAGTCCATAATCGTACCCATCTTTGAGAAGGGGAAAAAGACTAACTGTAGTAACTTTCGAGTAATATAGCTTTTATTGACGTCGTATAAAATTTTGTCCAATATTCTTTTTAGATGATTAAATTCATATTAGATGAAATTATTGGGGATCATCAGTGTGGTTTTAGGCGTAGCAGATCGACTATAGATCAAATTTTTTAGTATTTGGTATATATTGGAGAAAAATGGTAGTATAAGGGCCCAGTACATCAGTTGTTCATAGATTTCAAAAAGGCATATGACTCGATTAAGAGAGAAATGTTATATAATATTCTTATAGAATATGCTATTCCCAAGAAACTAGTTCGATTAATTAAAATGTGTCTCAGTGAAACGTACAGTAGAATCCGTATAGGCCAGTTTTTATCTGATGCTTTTCCAATCCACTGCGGGCTAAAGCAAGGAGATGCACTATCACCTTTACTTTTTAACTTTGCTCTAGAGTATGCCATTAGGAAAGTCCAGGATAACAGAGAGGGTTTGGAAGTGAACGGGTTACATCAGCTGCTTGTCTTCAGTAAAGTAAGGAATTACAAACCAAACCAACAAAGACAAAAATAATCTAAAAACAGGAGCAAAATAATAACATAGATAATTAGTTTCGTCTAAATGTTGGTTTTTAAGGAACAAAACACCGAGGTCTAGTGATTACATTACATTTTAGTTAGGGTACATACATAAAATGGTAAGAAATTTGCGAGAGGAAATTGCAAGTAGAGTTTGGTTCACTTGCTGCTGATCCCGCAGCTTAAATTCCCTGCAGATATTGTGAGATTTGTGGTGAGTAAATATTAAGGAATATGCGGACTTAATTTTCAAGTACAGGGTGATTCATTTCCTGCTCACTCCGCTGCTTAAATTCTCAACAAATATTGTGAGATTTGCGGTGGATGAACATTAAGAAATTTGAAATGCATCATGATTCATTTGCTACGCACTCCGCAGCTTATATTCCCAGCAGATATTGTGGAATTTGTGGTGGGTAAAGCAGCCGTGAGCAGGTTTCGTGATTAATTCAGTTTCGCCTTCACTTTTTATTCTGCAGTTTGTTCCTATAGCTATGTGATCATGCCATCATATTTTTTAAATAGATGTCACAGCTTTTACAATGGTACAGAATGCTAACTATTACGAATTCCCTCCCTCCACTGTTTCGGCATTAAGGTCAAATGGAAAATTATTACGGTAAAGTAAAGTTAATCATTGCCCGGTTTTGGATGCAAGAAGTATTATGAAATATATTTATTTAAAATTTCAGTCTTATGACATCATTCTTATTACAAATTAACATTTGCCACAACATGTTACTGGAGGAAAGGTATAAACGTTTTCGCCTGTACAGCATCATCAGATACATAATTGTTTAACGATATCTAACATATATATAATATAGAATATATTCACTTTGTAATGAAATATTAATTTATATATTGTGTAACAGTAAGAAGTAAAGTCATGAGTTATATGTAGTAATGTTCAATATAGTTATAGGGAGTAAGTTGATTTCAATTAATTTGCATTTGAATTACTAAATCTCGAGAATATTGTCTCTTTGGTCTGCTATAGCACACTCATCACTTGATGCTGAAGCAATTGCAAATTGAGAATGGCAGGGGAAAGCGAAGTACTCGGGGATACGCGACGAGCGGGAGGAAAGGTGTTTCCCACTCACCGGCCGGCGCCATTATCGATTCGTTATCCGACAGTCGCATCTTGCGTGCCGTCTCATATACGGAGCCTCCAGGCACAGTGGAATATCGCTTAATTGTGTGTATTGTTTGTGCGCGACTTCTTCCACGCCTTTTGTTGCTATGGTGACGGCGTCGTGGCCCGCTATCCTGCTGTGCGCATACAATGGAATCGATTTCGAGAATTTGATAAAGATGAACATTTTCTGTATTTCTTTTTATCAAAATACTGGTCCTAGACATTAGGTCCATATCTATCTATCTATCTATCTATCTATCTATCTATCTATCTATCTATCTATCTATCTATCTATCTATCTATCTATCTATCTATCTATCTATCTATCTATCTATCTATCTATCTATCTATCTATCTATCTATCTATCTATCTATCTATCTATCTATCTATCTATCTATCTATCTATCTATCTATCTATCTATCTATCTATCTATCTATCTATCTATCTATCTATCTATCTATCTATCTATCTATCTATCTATCTATCTATCTATCTATCTATCTATCTATCTATCTATCTATCTATCTATCTATCTATCTATCTATCTATCTATCTATCTATCTATCTATCTATCTATCTATCTATCTATCTATCTATCTATCTATCTATCTATCTATCTATCTATCTATCTATCTATCTATCTATCTATCTATCTATCTATCTATCTATCTATCTATCTATCTATCTATCTATCTATCTATCTATCTATCTATCTATCTATCTATCTATCTATCTATCTATCTATCTATCTATCTATCTATCTATCTATCTATCTATCTATCTATCTATCTATCTATCTATCTATCTATCTATCTATCTATCTATCTATCTATCTAAATCTAATCTAATCTAATCTAATCTAATCTAATCTAATCTAATCTGTCTGTCTGTCTGTCATAGGTGAGTACAGATTTAAATTTTGATTACAGTGTTGCCATGCGACGAAATTAAATTAAATATGCTGAAGTAAAAAAAAAAAAAACAAATAAAGTGTTACAAAAAAACCGACAGCCATTTTCTTTTAATATACTTTTAAGTCGGACACAGTGTATTTCAACTTTCTACATTACTTAGCTATTTCCTTGAGCAGATCATTTTTAATTCATGGAAACTTTCTCATGTATGTATTTATGTACAGTGTTAGAAAAAAGTTTTGTCGCACAGATATTTTGAAAGTCCCAGAAAGGGGGCAGTGCGCATGATCAGACATATAACGAAACAAAACTAACTTTGTCATCTCATCTCTTGTGACTCAGGTCGCACGTCCAATGATCATGCGTACTGCCTCCTTTCTGGGATACAAAGTATATGTGCGAGAAAACTTTTTCTAAGACTGTACATGGGAGCTCTTCCCCTCTGTTGTTCCTAAGTTGCGATTTCTTATTGATGAAAATGACTTTTCATAAAAGTACGAATAGTTACAAGGACAATTGTCGTTATTGTGAACAGGTTATGTATTACTGGAAGTATATGACAGTTATGATCAAAGCTCGGAACTTGGGGACTTGTGTCTTTGCACGTGGCTAAGCGACCGGACTTCAATGTCAACAAACTCCCGCTTCCAGCACGGAGGTACTGTCAGGTCTGCTATAAAAGTGGTTTCTGGCTGTAACAACATATTGATAGTATTATGGTAGGTTGAAACACGTAATATTATAGCATATATAATAAAAATAAACATGAGAAATATATCAAATTTACTGTTCTGCTATGTACATTTTATTACAGTGTATGACTACCTACGTACATTCGAAGGTTTTCGTTCGCTGATATGAAACGAGAAAAACTTATTTCCAAGTCACATGAAGTGACGGGCGCAAACTTAAAATACTGAATGTTTTCACTGTCACTGTTTTCTGTTTGATTTTCAGCAATTGCTAGCTGATCTCGTATGTGAGAAAGATAAGTATATCCTAAATTTTTCTCAAAAATAGTTTTCAATTTGTTCTACGGTAGGTTCCTCTGCTACTTGAGCCATGGATATGGACAAATCTTCCACCAATTTAAGGGACTGCAATGTCTTTCAATGAATACCGGTTTCCAGCCTCTAGTTTTTGTGTGGCACAACTTACAAAATATAAACTCTCCACTCGAAGAAAATAATGTATCTCCTTCGAATTCCTCCACGAAATTCTGTACCTAAAATTTAAAAAATGTATTTTCAAACTTGTATAATATCCATTCGAATAACACGTATTTTCTAATTCCTCAAACAGACCGTTTATCTGTAATTCTATGAATGTCATTGTCTTCGACACGACACAGTTTCCTCGTCCGTCTTCCTCTCATTCGATGTGACCACTTTCTTAGTGCATACGACTGTCCCTGAGCACTTGCAGCGTGAGCTGTGTGTACGTTGTACCTGTAACCTTACTCATGCACATGAAACACAAGTCCCCAAGTTCCGAGCTTTGGTTATGATGTTGCAGAGTTTCTACATTTTTTTTTTTTTTGCTTCGGGGAGGAGTTACCTCTAGAGTCACTGTGGTAGTGTTATTAGTAGAGAGCGGAATTTAGGCAAAAACTTTTTTTTTTTTTTCGTTAATGCTGTACGTACAGGCTTGAGATTTAATATTTACATTTTTCATGGAAATATAGGTATAAATGAAGGGATTTTATAGTGCCTAAAATGCCTATTTTTAAGTTTTTAAAATTATGCATAATTTTTCGTAACTATTTACTGTTTTTCTTAACATCCTGTACCGTTCACATTCCAAGACAGATAACAACAACTCCTTCCTAACAGTGAGCAACACAATAGAGAAGTACCTCCGGGCCACCCCTTCTCATTCTTACAATCTTTCAATCCTAAAATTACAACTTTCAGTCGCCTAAGTAGCGTAGTCGGTATAGCGCTGGCCTTCTATGCTCGAGGTTGCGGGTTCGATCTCGGCTCAGGTCAGTGACATTTAAGTATACTTAGACATGTAAAGGAACTCCTGCGGGACAAATTATTATTATTATTATTATTATTAGTATTATTATTATTATTATTATTATTATTCCTTCATCTGTCTGTTAGCAATTTAACACAAACTCGCTGGGTTGTACCCGAATAAGCATTCTCTTACATTCCAAGACAGATAACCCCTTCCTTTTTTCTCACCATTTGTAAGTACAGCAGTGAGCGACACAATAGCCACAGTGAAGAAACTATGGAAATGTGATTGGTGAATGAAAGACACTAACTTAAAGACAGAATGTCTTCATTTTGTGTATGCATGTGTACCCTTGTAAAATGTGAAATGTGTGGAAGTTTCTTTTAATTCTAGAATTTTGCATTAAAAATATATGTTGAATCTTATATTAGTGACATTCTTTAACAAAAAAAAAGCCTATTTTTTATTTTATAGAGCCTAAATAAAGGCGTTTAAGAGCCTATTTAGTCTCCTAAAATGCCACTTTTTAGGACCTAAAATTCCGCTCTCTAGTTATTATTATTATTATTATTATTATTATTATTATTATTATTATTATTATTATTATTATTATTATTATTGGTAGTAGTAGTAGTAGTAGTAGTAGTAGTAGTAGTAGTAGCAGTAGCAGCAGCTTATTTCATTCCGTTCATTAGTCACACTTAAATCGTAGCAAGTTGTATTTGTTTATCCTAATAACATTGCCCTCCTGTATAGACGTTACCGGAATCATAGGGATTTCTCAAATCTCCTGTCACTCACATCATAAATGTACGACTTGGACACCATGCTGCAGAATTTTATGTTTTTAACATCGCGGACAGGTTTGAAATCACGACCTTCCTTTCTAATGACCGTACTGGCATGCGTCATACCGCAAGCCAGCCCTGACCAAATTATAGCGGCTGATCGACTCAAGAGTTGTCGAACAGAATTCTGCAGTGTTTGTATGGAGAACTCTTGGGAGCATTTCATGTGAGTCCTGGAACTCATTTCACAGTGTTTACAATCTTTGTAAATTGTAAACTTCTGTTTCACAATCTTCTACAAATCTTTACAAATTAAATTTTGATTTGTTTCACAATTAAGGACTAATTGTAAACTTTACTTGTAAAGATAGCACATTTCCTACAATGATTCTTAGATGTGTCATCATCATCATCATCATCATCATAATCATCATCATCATCATCATCATTATCATCATCAACAGCTATCAGGGTTTAGGCCATTTGCCCTGTTCCGTCTCAGGTGAAAAGCTGGTCTCTCCATCGCTTCTTCGGGCGTCCACGATCTCTGTATCCAAGGGGTCAGTAATTTAATAGACTAATCTCCTGGGTAGTCTATCATTTGGCATCCGTAGAACATGCTCATGCCAGTTGCTCCGATACTTGTGGATTGTCTCTGTAATGGCTGCGATATTTACTTCTTGGCGGATGTCTTCATTACATTTTTGTGGTCATAGAGAGTGTAGCCTGCTAGCGGTCTTAGTAATCTCATCTCAGCTGCTTCTATTCTTTTCAGTTGACTAGTTGTTAGAGTCCAAGTTTCTGATCCATATAGCAAAGTTGGAATGGCCATTGTTTTGTAGAATTTCAAAATTGTGTCTTGTCGGACCTTCTTAAACAGTGTATTTCTAATTGTTCTTAGCAGCTTTTGAAATGCGGCTAATTTATTATCTATATCTCGAGAATGAATATAGGAGAGATTACAGCCAAGATAAGTAAAAGCATTTACTTGCTCTACTTCAAAGTTATTGATAACTATTTTAGTTCTTATAGAATTTTTACCAATAAAGGCCATGGTTTTTGTTTTGTGTATAGAAATTTCTAAATAGTACTCTATTGCTTTTTGATAAAGCCTATGAATTGCCATTTGTAAGTTGTCTTCGGTGTTAGCTAATATAATTAAATCATCTGCAGAGTGCAGAGTATTAAGGGGTTTGTTATCGACCATAAAATGTTTGGCCAAATCAATTTGCCAGTACTTAATAAGTGCATTAATATATATTAAATAAACAAGGAAACAGCGGACAATCTTGTTTTACGCCTTGATTTGTTATCCTAGTCGTTAAACTAATCTTGTTATTAATTTTAATTTTAATCCTTGTGTTTCTGTACATGCTTTGAATGGCATAAATTAAATTTTGAGGTATCCCTTCTTTCTTTAAAATGTTCCAAAGTGTTGATCTATTTACAGTATCAAATGCTTTTTGGAAATCAATATGTGTTACGTGTGATGGAATATTAAACTCTCGACGTTTCTCAGTAAGTTGGGCCAATGTAAAAACTCCATCAATGCAAGATCTATTTTCTCTGAAGCCGTTTTGTTCTTCAAGAAGTATCGTTTCAGTGATTGGGTTTAGTCTGCTATTTATGATTTTTGCATATATTTTAGCGGCTGAATTTAATAGACTAATGCCTCTATAGTTAATCTTATTTTTTCTATTTCCTTTTTTATAAATGGGAACCACTAGTGACTGACTCATTCCACTCATCAGGTAAGCTTCCATGGCTTCAACAGACGTTGGATGTGTAAAGTTCATTATTGCAACAAATTCTGAATAAACAAATCGAAGCTATATTTATTAAAATAACTTTTGAGTAACTGGATATCATTAAGAATGAAACTAAAGCAGTTGTGATGTTATTTAGCAGTTCTAGATGTTGTAGTGTATTTAGGCGTAATCAAAGAAGACGTAGGCGTAATATCTTCCGGCCAAGAATTAATAACTCATTCGTACCATTGTATGAATTCAATAAAAGGTTTCCAATTAATCCGGTTGGGATGGAATTTCTCCTACAAGATATGGGACGTTACATCCAACATTCAACAGGGAAAATGTGGTGCCCTAACCTGAAAGCAACAACTGTGAATTGCTTTGTATTAGTTGGATACTGGCTGTCAGTTATATGCAGTAGCAAAAATTCACGGAATTTCTAGGGCTTCAGTGTGCAGAAGTGCCCACAGAAGTGATGCTGTAATTTGGGGGATGTTACTGATCACCAAATGTATGTACTTACTGTGACACAGAATTTTTGTGATGTTGCCTGTCTCCTTAATGTTTGTGGGGTTGTGGATGGAACATTAATAACCTAAATATTGATGGATAAACACAAAATAAGGCTAATTTTGTGGATAGACATGACAGCCATTCTGTTAATTGGATGTATGTACATGCACCAAACCCGTTATTTATTTGACTAAATTTTACTCTGCCTATGGTCATTAAGTCGTAGACGAATGAACGCATTGGTATTCTCCACCAATCACATCACACGAAACTCCATTGTTGCCAATATAGCAAAATCCAGATGCTTTAAAATTTTTCTTATCAACCTTTGCGAAGACCGAAACGTAGATAGGAGGATAATATTAAAATGGTTTTGAGGGAGGTGGGATATGATTGTCGAGACTGGATTAATCTTGCTCAGGATAGGGACCGATGGCGGGCTTACGTGAGGGCTGCAATGAACCTCCGTGTTCCTTAAAAGCCATGTGTAAGTAAGTAAGTAGCCTATATTCTTTACGCCGCCGAGAGATTTACTGTGGTAGACGGCCAATGTTGGTACGTCACACGTGCATTTGTTGACTTTAGGTTTCACTCTTGAGTGGGATGAATGATAGGTAGGCCCTGGTATAGAACACATTTTTTATTGCTTGATGTTTCTTGAATCCGATAATTGTTTCAACGGAGCATTCTGAAAATTAATTGGAAACTATTGCTCATTTCTTTTTTGTGATTATTGGTGTTAAATTATTTATAGCAGATGGCCAACCACAGCCTTCTAAGCTGCCTACATACTGTAGGAGGAAACAGTTTCCAAGTAATAGCGATATAACAAAATCGTTAATTTAAAAATAATTTTGCAACGATTTCTTTATGTATTTGATGGTGTTAAATTGTTATTAATAGCAAATCGTCATCCATTGCGTTCTAAACTGTCTGCATAGGAGGAAACAGTTTCCAATCAATAGCTATATAACAAAGTCGATAATTTAAATCGACTATTTCGTTTATATGACGTCATTCCATTTTCGACCAATGAAGTGTAATGACATTTTGAATTCCAACCAATCACAATGACACTTTGCGATAATTTTTGCAGCTAGATTTATCTCTATCAATTTATCGCATGGTCGTTCTTTTGTTTAGTCGTTGTCGCCAACTGGTTCCCCGTAAATTGATGATCATGAATACATTAAGATGCAACTACACGGTTAAACAGTTCTTTCAACTTGAAAGCAATGATTGCAAGATTGATATTTAATATTAATTAATATATTTACGCAGTGAAGACGACGTTCAAAACGGCGCACCATGTAGCACAAAATCTTCATGCATCTTAATTGAACGTACCTTTTAAACTTGATTCTTTCAATATTCTTCCCAGATTGCACGAATACGCGATTGAAATATTGAACTGTGTAGATGCAGCTTTAGTTCCATTACACACTATAGCGAGAATGCGTTTGTCGAGCTATAAAAAATGCTCTCCTGTAGCACGAGTAAGGGTTGAAATAAGGCACAGCTGACATTGGTCGTGCTCCCACAGGTAACAGCCTATAATTGTAGCCTATAAAAATTTGTATTTTGTGAATGAAATGAAACAATTGATAGAAAGTCAGATGTTCAAATTTATGTAACATCATCGCATATCAAACACAAAGATCTTGTATAGTAATATATACAAGGTCTTTTATCAAACTGCCTTCCGTATGGCGTAATAAAATTCGTGTTTTAATTATCTAGACAGTGATGACTTCACTGTGTAGCAACATGTCTCGCTGTAAGCATTCCTATATAGCTATCCCCACACAGTTCTTAGTTCTCGGTGTAGTGTGTAATGTAACGATGCAGTACTAAATAAAGTGCGAAATTCTTCTTCCACATCTACATCTTCATCTTCTAATTCCATGTACATTGTAGGCTATCTGAAAAAATTACATTCCTTCATTCAGATTTGATAACTGCGTTTTCAACAATTCTTCATTTAATTAATGTATTAATCAGGTTACTGTAATTAAATTATAAGATTTTGAATTATATTATGATTTCAGCAGATAATGAGAATGTATTTATGTTAGTCTAGTCTATAATAATAAGAGAAAGAGCTGTACATGTAATTAACATTGTTAAACCTGTATTTCGCTTTTCGCAATTGGCATTACTGAATAATAACATCGAATTTCTTTATTGCAGTAATCGATATTCATCTATTTCAACTTCACAATGTATGAATAGGTTAAGTATTGGCAAATATACAATTATTAACGTTTTGTGATCGAATTTTAGGGATATATTATTTACATTTTTATTTTATTCACGAAATAGTCCTAATAAATGTCACTCGAGGTCTGCGATTTCTCAGATAAATCTCAGACCTCTCGTGACATTACTACAGACAATAATTTGCAGTGATTTCTTTTTTAGTTTGTTGGTGTTAAATAAATAATTAATAGCAGTAGGGGAAGATCAAACCCGGGCAGTCTCGATAGAAGATGAGGGCACTAGCGTTGAGCTACAATCAGTCAATCGTCGCTAGCTATAATCATAAGTATTGTTCAAGTAGTAGCACATTTTACATTATTTTAAAATCATTTTTCTTATGGTTTCAATAAAAATTTACAGTTTACTAAGTAACTTGTCTTTTACAGCGTTTACCCGAGTGCTAATTTTCAAGGCAGGTTTCGACTCGATGTTTGAAGGTTCCCTTGTCAATGTATAACCATTTTGTGAAGACAGGCCTGCTTCTTTATTTAGCGCAGGGCGATAATAAGCCGCTCTTGATGAAGCTGCGGCTGCTTCGTGCTGCGACTGTACCGCCCCCCTCCCACGCCGCCTGGTGATGTAAACATGATTCAAGTCTCTAATAGGTGTGTGGGGAGGGCACGTAATTGGATTGGAAACCTATGAATTCAGCAGCATCACATTTGCTATGGGAGTTTAGGGTTTCTAGTTCGTGCCAACACTTTTGGAAGCTCAGTTGAAGATTATTCTGTCAGCTGGTCTGACGGACTTATTTCCTCTTCATAGCTATAGTACGTTTAATTCACGGCAGAGGCAGTTCCTTTGTCGTACAGCACAGTTGTCCCGGCTTCATATCTGACGAGAGATTTCTGTTTATTTCTCTGTTATTTGAACTCGACATATTCTAATTAATTTGTTTATGCACCGGATTCCCTATTAGTTATTATACGACGCTTTTGAAAGAAAATTTACTTTATCGTGAAAGAATTGTAAAATTAAGGACCTGAGTGTTTTATGAACAGATCGCAGGTTTAAGAATTAAAAATTAATGTGCCAGAGGCAGTTTGGGTGGCTGTGTGTATATTTTACAGATTGAACTAAACAGGATGGAATGGTATGTATGCCCTAAATCCCCCCGCGGTACAGATCCCCATGCACGTCGCCTCCGAACTCCCCTACAGCC
The DNA here is from genome assembly GCF_040183065.1 of Periplaneta americana. Lineage (NCBI taxonomy): Eukaryota > Metazoa > Arthropoda > Insecta > Blattodea > Blattidae > Periplaneta > Periplaneta americana. The sequence continues at coordinate 43,099,382 of NC_091128.1, forward strand.
TACATTATCTCTTTATAATTCCACATAGGCCTCACAGCGGTCCCTCAACCCCAGTGCCACCAGTTACCATGAGTCCAGTGGAGAGTCCACGGTGCGTAGCGCTACCACCAACAACGAATGACCACATCCATGGGATCCAAGTTCGGCGGCGGAGCAAGCCTGAAACCTAGGAAAGAAACGGAGATGATGATGAAAGAGGGGTAGTGTAATTATATTGTCAAAATGAATCCGAGGTCCAACGCCGAAAGTTACCCAGCAATTCTGCTTCAATTGGTTAAGGAAAAACCCCGGAAAAAACTCAACCGCGTAACTTATACCAACTAGGATTTGAACCCGGGCCCATTCGTTTCACGGTCAGAGATGCTAACCATTACTCCATAGTGATATTAGTGGTGGGCAAATCGCATATTGGTTAGATGAATTCTCAAATTTACCTTACATCGGAAAGTAGTAACCATTAATCAGTAAAAACGGGATTCTGACCCACATCATAATCCTAGCTTTATACAATGCCTGTGCCAGTAGTATAGTCCGAGTCAGCTTACTTAATACCCTACGGGTGAAACCTAACCATTTTCCCCCATTACTATATATTATGTTAGTGGGTTATGTTTATTTCCTTGTTTAAAGGTTGAATTTTCTTGCCAACTTCGTTTCGAATTTCGATACTGAGAGATACGACTAGTAGTGATTTTCAAACTGTTGTGTTGGCAGCAGGAACAGCTGTTGTCGGTACTGCAAATTCTGAAAATTCAAATTGTTCTAGATTTCTGAGCCGATTACTGGATGCTAGTGAAATTCGAATATACTAATCCTTGAGTAATATCAGTATTATATTAATACATAATAGTTATTTTATGTGTTGCGTTGCGGTTACAGTTCAAGATTATAGTCAGATAAGTGTAAATAAATATAGCATATTGTATAATAGCCTACTTGCACTTTGGTGATCGATAGAAAATGCGCAGGGAGACAGCAATTGAATAGTTTATTTCTGAAACCAATAAAAAGTGTTTAGTTTCATTAATTAATTTTATTTTAATTGTCAAAATGTATTTAACAAGTGATATTAGGTGCTAAATATGAGGTTTATTCACAATTAGTTGTGTTTTATAATATATACAAAGTCCCCAAAAAATGAAATTAATTAGGATGTTATGGGGTTTTTCCAACGAACAAACTGAAACTAAGCAAAGCATTGCCTTTTTCCAAGTATCAGAGTGAATGAAAGTAAGTATGAACAAACTTTATGATCTATGTAAAAATTGCATTATAAAATCACAAAAATTAAATTTTTTTCTGCTGCAACAGACATTTCTTATCAGGACTACACAATTCTTTTATTAGTTAAAATACTAGCACTATATCATGTTCTTAAAGCTCTGAAACAGTCACACCTTTTACTTACTTGCAATCTGGACCAATTTGAACTTCAGGTTTAATAGTCCCTTCGTTGGTTGTGTAAGATTTTCTTTTTAACTTTGCCTTCTTTATAACGTCTCTTTTGTACATTTCATCATTCCTAACGCCCTTTTTTCTTTTCTTACGCACTTCATTATCCTCATTAGCAACATTTTCATCACTTGAACTAATCATCTTGTAACAGAATACTCAAAACAGATAATAATAGTAAGGGCAACACTTAATCAGCAATAGAGAGAACAAAACACTGATCCGGCTGAGACTAGAATCAGCTGTTGGTGTGCGACAGTACTGCTATTAGCTAGTGTGGCAGACTAGTTTATTTGAAAAACACTATATGTGATGCATATTTATTGTCCAATATTTTACATGTTACAGTCATGCTAGATATAAGGTTTTCATATGAAAAGATGCGCATTCATGCTGGCAATCAAAATCCACAAAAAACGCATTTTGTAAAAAAAATGTCGGTTTTGGTGTTTTTACATTAAACCATTCAATTATAACTAGAATAGCAAAATTATTAGGAATAAGTAAGTATTCTTAAGCATATATTTCAAAGTTGCATTCGGTTTTCGGAGTTTGTATTAATCATTTCATGTGATCAAACAAAATACATTTTTAGGTTAAGTATCGTGAATCGTAAACTGTTTAGTCAAAGCAATGAATTTCATTTTGTCAGACAATATACATGTTAATATTAGATCATATTATGAATCTACTAATTTCCAGTATGATGTGCGAGAGTCCTGGAGGAAAATATAGACTTAATCTTTCACAAATTATTGAACCATTCAAAAAACGCCTCCCAACATAAAGATGAAATGCAGTAAATAGGTAAATAAGCAAGACATCATTATTGTTAATAGTAGATTATTATTATTATTATTATTATTATTATTATTATTATTATTATTACTACTACTACTACTACTACTACTACTACTACTACTACTACTACTATTGTACATGGCATTGTGATTTTACTCTTTTTGTGATATCTGGTATTAGTTGAGAACACTGAAGAGACGGCCAAATTAGCCTTTTAGGAACTGCTCTTACATGATTCCCAATTAGCAGCAGCAGCATTAGTAGTATTACAGTATCCAAGCCATTGTAACTATGCGTCTGAAAGCTTTGCGTAATGTTGGTAACGAGCATTTACTTCAAAGATTCTCAGTCCTTGAGGAATCATGTATCTTTCTCTCAACGTCTTTTCTTTCACAGGGACGGTACAAATTATATCTATAAGATCAACACAAATTACGCACGTTACAGTAACAAATCGACAACATAATGATAGACATTGTTCATTCTGATTGATTCAGAAAGCTACCGCACAGTGTTCTACAATTTTTGCAAAGGAAGGGTTTCCAATGCAAATAGAAACTGTCATGTGCATACCTATAACGCCTTGGGTACCGGTATAGCAGGCTAATATTAGCAGTCACGGCAACAGGAGTAGTAGCAGTAGAAGTAACAGAAATAGTAACAGTGGTCACAACCTACCTGCGCGTCAGGGGAAGACAAAAGTGGACTGTGAAGCTTCCCTCCCTCGCTACGCTTCTACTTGTAGCTAGCGAGCTCACTTAACCCTAGCATAAGGTTGTTACTATACTGTATAAGCTACGGCGCACGCATGCATTTGGTTTCACGAGATAACGAATGATCTATACTTGGCAATGGCGAAGCGGTCTCTACTATCTGCTTATATATTTTATCATTTTATTCCAACGCTGGCTTGAAAATCACAAATACAAGTGAAACCATCGATATGTATTATGCTCTTCCTGATTCATGATGCTTAGAATTTATTTCAACTCATTATCACCACCGTCATCATAGTAATCCTCCTCCTCCTCCTCCTCCTCCTCCTCATCATCATCATCATCATCATCATCATCATCATTAGGGCTAAGATTTTGATGAAATTGCATCTTTTTTCTAGTAAGCCAGAAACATTGCTGCTTTAGTATTTATATGTTATGTGATAAACTGAGTGTTTTAAGACATATTTGTTAGGGCATTTTTTTTTGCATTTTTTGCCTGTTTCAACTCATAAGAGGATCTTTTGTTTTATTCGGCCATTTTTTAGGCATTTTCATTTGATTTTGGCCATAAATCCCCATTATTAATGTAAAATAATGTCTATTTCCTTTGATATTTTCTTTCCATATTTTGTCCATTAATACCCATTATTTTGTATAATATTTTAATCGTTTTTCTACACAAATATTGCCATTTTAACGTAGTACACCCCATGTAATGGATCAGTCCAACCACCCCTTCAATATAGACTCCTCTATACCTGCTAATTCCGGATAAGAGTGGCCTTGTGGTAGACTACACGGAAACTAAAAGTAAAGTAAATCCATAGTGCTACAGCCCATGAAGGGCCAAGACCGACCAGCTGACTGCTGACCTCACTTCCACATGCCGACGCAGAGGTGAACGATCACACATGGAAACTACATCAGATAAAATAATTAATTAAACTGTACTACTTAGAAAAAATTATGTAAAATTTAATTTAATTACTAGTCTAAATATTAAGTCGTACAAAACCTCTTTTCCTACCAAGGCAATTATGTAAGATACATTTTTAGGGCATTTTTGAATGATTTTTAGGTCATAAATTCATTGTTTTAGGGCATTTTTTTCATGATTTATAGGTCATCAAAATCCTAGCCCTAATCATCATCATCCTGCTAAGCTTTGGACATAGTGAGTCGCCGCGGTCTTAGAAACTAAACAGCCTGAAGATTCATGCCTGCACTTCATGGGCTATCCCATTGAGTGTTTACCAGCTGGTCGGTAATACAGTATTTGTTTAGGCTAGGCCACCTACGATATTTCCACCTTCTGTAACCTTGCATGAAAATTATAATAATTGGCCGTATACCTAACTTTTCTAGGATATAATCTGATCTCTTTTATTAAGGATTGTATAGCCTGCTGTTTTGCCGAAAACAACCTCTAATATCTATGATGCGGGATGAATGTATTCTTTCTGACGTCATCTCCTGTCATAAATTTCGCCTCTCTGTCATGAGAATTTGAATCAACTCTACATATCTATGAATTGCAGCTCTGGTTTAGCCTATGCGGAAAATGAATTTAGTGAATCGAACATGCTTCTGAGAGCAGTACAAAATTCTGTGTTCAATTAACGTCTGTGAAATGCGTCTTTCATTTCCGGTAACACGCGCAACTTCAAAAGTGTCACCGACAAAGGGGATGGATCAAATAATTAATATAGTATTTCATGTCATGTTGCAGTTTTTCGAACGGTGAGCCTTTTGGGAAATATCAGTTGATGGAGTTAGACATGTAGCGTCGGTATGTATGCCCCGAAGTGAGTGAGTGCTACATCCAAGAATGAACATCCTGTTTATTGATTCGCTTTTCTGGATTTCAGTGTTACGCTGCTGTATGTTTTCTCTTCATATTCGAATGTTAATGAGACCCGATAAAAATGTTTCATCATAGAAGTGTACAAAAAAACTGGCTATTATCTTTTAATAATTAATAAATTCATATGTGGGTATACATTTTTTTGTGTTTTATTCCGTGTCATCTCTTAATGGAAATTATCAATAAGACGATTAACATTATCTTCCTGCTCCTGTTTTCACTTCAAATACGAGTAAAACAGCAGTGAAAACAGTTAACAATTTAGCATTGCATTTAAACGATAGTCTAACATTGGTTTTTTATTTATCGAATTTTGACAAGCAGGCGCATTGTTAGGCGCACTGTTTTATCACCAGTTGAACAATTGGCATCAGTTATGTAATATTAATAATATCGGTTACTGTTCAGTTATGGACTCTTTGGCTCTGTACTCTAATGTCGATTCTGCTCCGTCCTGGACACACAAAGTTAACGAGGTCCCCTGCTCGTGTGATCACTGTTTCAAGCTCATCGCTTCACGTAACACATCGCAAAGATAAAACAATGCGACCACGTCTTTTCTACCGCTGGAAATTCAGTCGGACCATTGAATTGCAACAAAAACCAGTGGATGACATCTCTATTATTATTATTATTATTATTATTATTATTATTACAGGAACTTCTCAATATCGGACGTTTTTTTTAATTCCCGGAAAGTGTCCGTTATTCCTACTATTATTATAAATGTCACACAGAAGCAATTGCAATCAGTATCGGTTCCTCGGGGAAGGGAAAGGGAGGAACGTCCTCCTCACATTTTTCTTCCTTTGAAAGTAAATACCAAATGAAATATATGCCGAAATTCGAGGAAGATTCGATAATTCTTAAGTTCAAAACTATAAGAAAACCTCGGTTGATCGAGTTTTAAACGACGCGCACTCATGTGCTGCTAGAAAACTGTGAGAAGGATGCGAGATTGTTTGTGTGGAGGAAAGTCAATCCATTCCACCTTTACTGTAGTTTACACACATAGACAACAGCGCGCCAGCGACCAGAGAAAGAAGCAGAGTTTTAAAGCAAGTAAATGAACGGATAGGGAGGAAATCCTCCTCTGAATCAGCGCATGGGCGGGAAATAGAAACCGACTGGCCTTGCAGCAAGCTCGCTACCGCTGCCATCTAACGATGCTGCATTCAACCAGACTGTAACACATCTAGGAGGAGGCACAATAAAAACAGTTTTAACGCAAAGCTGTGAAAGACACCATATAAACTTTCTTAAAATTATAAATCAAAATATATTATTCATTGCACTTTATATAAGCTACTATTTATGGTTTGAAACTTTCGAGGATATCTGAAAGTTGAAGTTGAATTTATATAAAACAAAGAGGAAGTAGTTCTACGTTAGTATTGCAGATCTTTTTGGCCTCCGAAATTCACTTCCATTCATTGGCTACTAGACAGGACAACAGCCAAGTTGTCAGTATTGTACAAATATATTTGAAATTGAAAGTAGGTAGGCCTACTCCAAACTACATTATTTTTAACATAAAAAAATTAATCGGCCACCGGCAGCTTTGAACAATAATGGTAGTATGACTTTACAAGAACTGACATTCTTCGAAAGCATGTGATAGGCCTACTGAACTTGTAAAATGTACATGTGACAACACAGACCACGTGGGTGGGTGCAGTGTTCTCGCTTTCCTAACAGATAATTTCTCACTCCCATTTCCGTAAAATGGTTCCGGTTACGTGTTAGTAGCTGGTCTCTTCCAACACGTGTGATGCTGTAGTGTGCGCGAAAAATGCTGCGAGATTGTGAATTTCCTTGTAATTGTTAATTTGTATAATTATTCAACAACGAATGTAAGTGAAAACATTATATTTTGGACAATTTAGGAAACTCAGTTTACAAAAACAGATTATTGCTATACAAATGGGAAGGCCAACCCCAACACTATCTGGTCTTACATGTATGCATGTAGGCTAATTTGTAGCATGTTTCTCTCAAGAAGGTGTCATTTTGCGCTGTTAACTTCTTTCCTCCTCTTAAGAAATTTGCAGGAGCCGCCACTGATTGCTGTGCTTTCTTGTTGCAGTATTTAGTTGATAATGTTGATAGTTTGGAGTCCCTCTTCACGATTTCGCGGACAGTTCTGCAGTTTCTGGTTACTCCTAGCCCCATGTGGCTGGCGCAGACTCGCTCTGATGGCGTGTTGGGCCGGAGTGACTCCGCCGCTGTGGGCGTTCTGTCGATCCAATCGATTACACTGCTGAATTGCGTTATGCGGAAACCTTGTATTGTTCTGCAAGAATTATTATTCGAAACGGAGAAAAATTATTTAGTGGCAGTTTCTTATTTTAATCTAAGTGCCTCGTATTAAAGTGGAATGTGGAGAGAGAGAGAGAGAGAGAGAGAGTGTCTCTCCCGTGTCTGAATTTTGTCATATTGTACTGCACGATGCAGGCAAGAAACTCACGGTTCGAGCGCGGTGCTCCACTCTCGTGAAGGCCACCACACGCGTTGACTGAAATTGTAAGATTTATCTGCGATTTTTCCGTTTCCTTCAGGTTTCAATTCGTTTACACGGAGTGCCATGCCAGTCCCGATCATATCAGATGGGAATTAGTAGTATTACTAGGGGTGGTGATAATATTTTATTGATGTAGAGCAGGTATGCTCATTCTCTGACTCCCGATTACGTTCTGTAATCACAACCTTCGAATGTAGAGCGTCCTGTTCCTCGTTCGAAGCTCGACGGATGGCTGCAGAAGGCAGTTCAAGTACTTAGTAATCGCACGAACAGTCCGGGACAATGACACAGTCAAAACCTTCTGTATGCAAACGATCATTCCGTACAGCGTGGGAGGAAGACTATTTTGTTGTACGTTCGGTGAAAACGGAAAGTGATTACTATATTGTAAGGTACTGTCAGGAATACTACTGAGCAACATAAAACTACATTATAGGTTCTGCTACCCAGAACATGCCGAAGTAATAGAGAAGCTGTTTTCTGTAATATAGCCTATTTTCATATACCAACGTTATTATTATTATTATTATTATTATTATTATTATTATTATTATTATTGTGGTGGTGGTGGTGGTGGTGGTGGTGATATTATTCCAGCAGAAATATATATTTTGATAAAATAATTTTTTCAGGGATGCAACGTGCACTACAGCTTCAAGAATTGAAAGCACTTCATGAAAGGCCAAACAGTGAAGAGAATCGAACAATTCAGAGTCTATGTTTTAGAGCAAGTTAGCCTATGTAGTATGTTGGGAATTAGCTAAGGCACTAAAACCCTTCACGGATGGTGAACTTGTAAAGAGATGTATGGTGCCTGAACAAAATATAGTTAATTATGTCTCTTTACTGCAACAGTTCAAATGTGAATTCACAGAACATAGATTTAGTGATTTTAGACGTATGGAGAGTGATATTTTTGTTAATCTTTTCATAAATTTAGTACAATCCTTGAGAGTGCAGTTCCATGACGAGTTAATTGATTTAGGGGAAGGAAGGGTATTGGCGCTCACCTAAGGAAAACCATTATTTATTTTCAAAACAATGGTCAATCTTAATATTTTATTCACAAAATGCAGACATGAACTAGTTTTCTTTACATCTGAAATAGTATTACTTAAGAAAGTATTATATTTAGGGAACTATTAGGAAAATAATGAAAATGAGTAATGAGCGGTATTGCCCGACACTGTAGGGCAATGGCGCTCAACATCGTAAATAACATTCACACGTATTTAGGTGCAGTGATCGTATTTGTAATTATGTGATCGATCAACCCCACTGCATTCCTTGTGTGTCCAGTTTGCACTAACAGTACAGCGAAACCACAATTCACCATCTTCACCGAATTCTCCACACACAGCGCAAATCTCTTCCACTTCCTGAAGAACTGTGTTTGGATTAATGTCGTCTAATTCATCATCGTCACACAAATCATCTTCATCCAGTTCATCTTCTGATGTACTTTCGAATAACTTTCTTTTTGGTTTTTTAATTTTCTTTGCCCTGATCTTTGATAAAGGAGCAATGGTTGACTTTGGTTTTTCATACTTCTTAGTCTTACGTTTGTCAGCTCTGCGCTTCTCTAAGACTTCTAGTTTTTCCTTCACAGGTGATGCTGTAAGTATCTCAGAATGCTGTTTGGTATTGCAGGATCTTCTTTTATTGGTGGTTTTTGAGGGGCCAGGAATAGGTAATATTTGGGTTATTGGTATTGATTTTCTATTTTGATTTGTTCCTAATGCAGAAGGATGCGATGGAATTTCTTGAGAGGTCGTCGGCTGTATAGAAGATCTTGTGGGTAAATTCTTGTGACATATTGGCTTCACACTGGTTGATACTAGTTCCTGACTTGTTCCTTCAATCTGATTTTCGTCGTCAATCAATGAAAGAGCTGAACCTTCACCTGGTGGGCTCAAATTCATTGAAGCCATAAAATCTTCATCTGACTAAACATTTGGGTTCAAGGGCCAAATGCCACTTCTTTTGAATCCATTGGTCGCTTTTTCCAAAGAAGAAACTCTAACATATGCTTCATTGAAAAACTTTGCAATGTCGTATGAAGTGTTTTTTTGAGCTGCACGAGTCTTTAAGAAAGTTTCGCATTCTTTGTTGAACGCTGATTTTAATAGTCCACAGAATGTGAGGTCAAGGGGCTGCAATCTGTGGGAGGTATTGAAATGATGTGGATGCCTTTCTCTTTACAAAATAAATATGAAGAAAGTGTTGTGTGACTGCTGTGGTTGTCCATTATAAGGAGAATAGTGTTATCGGTGGAAGCACCTTTGCAAAGTTCTGTAACCAGACTGAAAATTTCAGACGTCATCCACCCATTTTTAGAGCACTTGTACAGTGCTCCTGCAGGTCCATCACACTGTAGCTAAGGTTGGCGCGGGAAGATAAATTTCGGGGGAATGTAGTGTCCCGCAGACCATAATATTCTTGCCCCTCTCCCAGCTGGTAATGGCGCCAACGTGTTTCGTCCCTTTAGATGCAATAATGCGCGAAGGATTATGGGCAGTTGAGACCTCCGTCTAGTCTACATTGTAGATCCTCGTGGCTGGAAAGTTGAATTTTGAAAGCAGTGACTCAAGATTGATATAGACTCGTTGAATTTCATCCTTATTAAATGCCAGAATATGGTTAACGCTTTTTGCTTCAAGTTTCCTTAAGCTCAATTTTGGATGCCGTCTTAGGAAACCGTAAAACCAATCTTTTCCAGGTTCCCTTTTGTCTCTGGAAAAGTTTTTAATTTCAAATGTTTCTGCATATTCAAAAACTATCTTTTTGAGTTTGGAAACTGTAATACCAAAGTATAATCTAGAAATCGTCAAAACATACTCTTCAGTTTCATTTTCTTGTTCCTCACTGAAAACACATTTTGCACCTAAAGAGAGGGCATAAGGTTTTCCCACTTTTACTCTGTCCTTAAGTGTGATGAAAGAGATATTGAATTGCCGAGATGCTTGTCGAATTGATGTTCCTGAAGAAACTGCTCTAAAAGCTGTTTTCATGGTCTCCATTGTCCATGCTGCCTTATTTGTACACCTTTCTCTTTTTTTTCGGCATCTGTTAATAGTCGAATTTCGAAGTTAATTAATAATAGAATAGAGATATCGCACGTCATTAAAATAGAAAGCATAATAATATTTAACATATTGTATGCTTTAAATAACATTTTATTACAGTAATGTAAGAATATAGGCTTAAATGGACTGTTTTCTGCAAGGAAATAACCTCAGCTGGAGGGTAATACCGCTCACTTGAGCGCCACAACCCTCCGTAGCAACATTGAAATTCTTAACATGTACCGACGAAAGAAGCTTATTACAGATGTTTATAAATATATCAATGTGAAGCTGACTTTATCCCCTACATAAACATATTAATTGATAATAATGTAAAAGGATATTTATTCACATACCTTCAGTTTGAAATATGCGCGTTCTTATAACAAAATACTAACAAAAATATTCTCGCTCGCAACAACGAAATGTGCTTTCCCACGGTAAGCATTCAACTACTATGCACTTAGTACAGTGTCCGCAAAATAGCATCACCTCCTGAGCTCTTCAAAACTTAAACCAAGCAGATATATTAGCATGAGCGCGATTGCCCTCTGAGCGGTACAACCCTCCGTTCCCCTACTAAGTAACGTAGAATTCAGAACTAAATGCAGAGAATATGACTTGACAAATATAGAATTATTTTAAAAATGAACAAAACTAAATATTACAAGATGAGCTTATTCGTTGCCACTATGTTAGCTACCTTCGCTTCGACATATGTGTGCAAAGAATTATTTTCGAGAATGAAGGTTACTAAATCCAAACATAGGTCCCAATTAACAGATGAGCATCTTTAGCGCATTGCAGTAAATTCGTTGGAAATAGATTCCCGATTACTTGCAGAAAAGAATCCAGATGTTGAATAGACCGCAAAGTAGACTATATGGTGGAATATGAAAATGATATTATCTATGATATTATTATATCATAACTATATTAAATATAATAAATAATGTAATAACTGAATATTGCCGTGAATACTCTTTCCTTTTTCAAATTCAGTTTATTATCCGTATTTGTAAGAGTGTAAGAACTATGCCACGGACGGTGCTGCAATATACAGTGCAATGTAGTTGCGGAGCCCAGTCCGTACACAGTGTGTGTTATGCAGTGCAGCATCATCTGTGTAATCGGGGCTTTTACAATTTTGAGCTTACCTGATGTAGAGCTACTGAACTGGATATTGTTCTATCGAAATCTGCTGAAGACTGCAGTAAAGGAATACCAATTGCTAACTTGAGAGGCTCCCTATGAGGGCGTCATCGTTACGTTCAAAATTCATATACATAAATCAGTCGTGTTTACGAGGTTACACACTTTTAAAATGAGGGAAAGACAAATAAACATACATAATATGCAGTTTCCCTGGATAAATGTTAAAATATTTTGTTTTTATAAATAAAAGCAAAATATATACTTTTATGCACAATAAGTAATATCATTGTATTCAGAAATTTGTGATTCATGTAAATAATCTTTAAGCATATTTACACAACGATAGAGAATAAATATGCAAATGCAGGAACTTCCTTTCCCTAATGATTAGTTACCACGTTTGTCACTGATTGAGGTTCACGGGTTTGAACCATGTAGCAGGAGATAGATTTCTAAGTGGTTATGAAAAGCGAAAATTTACCCTCCAGATGCTTTCTCACCTCGCCAGTTCCTTGGCTTGCAAACACCCCTCTCCACAAGCCAACGAATCGATTGAGACCGCACAGTTTTCTGACAGACAAAACAAGAAAGAAAATGGAAAACATGTGGTCGTGCACAGTATGCCAGTAGGCTGCACTGTATTTCGGACTGAATAAGTGGACGGACCGTCGCACAGTAGTCCAGAATGCAAATTTAGCGGGACAAATTAATAACTTTTAAGCTACCTAACAGATTTTTATGAAATTTAAACAGTAGTTACAGGTAGCATATATGTTTTGTATACCAACTCTCGTTACGTTGGTACAGGGACATCATTTTATTTTTACTAACATTTCTAATATTAACCTGGCTATACCTTTAGATCAACGATTAAGAACCGGAAACCCCCTTCCACGGCTGGAGTTCGATGATACTGGCGTAATATACAAACAAAACACCTTACTAGGTATAGGGGGGAAGAAAACTACTTCATCCATTTACGTAAACTAGGGAATATCGCGATTTTGAGTTTGATAATTTTCATTAGGTTTTTGTTTAATCTAACTTAAATACAGTACAGTATTAACAATGAGTGTTTTTACTCACGAACTGAGCTATCCATGCGCACGTATTCATTATGCACTGTATACTGTCTACAGCACATTAGCGTACACTGTAGAGAATGAAGTTAAATTGAAAAATAATCATAATGTGGATATTTATACACATTTTTGAAAATGGTAGCCGTTCATTTCGATACAGGCTTCAGTTCTAATGTGTATATTATCGCACTATTGACTTTGTACGTAATTCGAATTACCAGGTTGAAATAATTCTGTACCTACTCTATAAAAGAGACCTTACGTACTGTAAATTCAATCTTCACTTATGCCCGATCCGAAAAGAAAATTACTCAGACATGCTATGTACTGTCCATCCAAGTGGTTACGTCGCAGCGTCGTAGAAAGGGAGGAAATCATGTGACAGTTAATTACTTAACGAGGCCCTTTTATTTAAGTTATTTTAAACAATTGTATGGGTATAATATTACGTAGACGTCCAATTTCTAACAGAAATTAATGTTCTCAGAAAAGAGCTAGGAGAGCCCATCCACTAGCATTTACAGAGAGGCGAATAGAAGCAGGTGGGGGAAACCGGGATGCGACGTAGGCAAATGGAAAATGATGCAATATTGAAAGCTCTTTCATCACTGGAAAACGCGAACATATTTTTGGAACGTACTGTTTACTATGACAGTAACGCTACTATGACTGTATGGATCTGTGTGGAGAACTGTTGAACTTCGTTAGTAGAAGGGGTGGGAGTGAAGTACATTCAAAAACTCAGGTACAATAAAAATTGAAGTAAATATAAAATTATGTCCCTGTATAAGGGGAACTATCCCTTATATGGGGGCGCAATTGGACAAAATTAGTAACTTTTCTCCTATCTCAATTACTTTTATGAAATTTTACACATTGGTTACAAGTGGCATATATGTTTTGTATACGAGCTCTGATTGTGTTAGTGTAAGGGGAACTACCCCTTATAAGGGGCGCAATTGGACAAAATTAGTAACTTTTCTCCTATCTAACAGTGTTTTATGAAATTTTGCACAATAATACAAACGTTGGTATAAGGGAAACTACCCCTTATAGGGGGCGAAATTAGACAAAATTAGTAACTTTTCTCCTATCTAACATATTTTTATGAAATTGTACACAGTAGTTACACGTAGTACATTTGTTTTGTGTACAAACTCTGATTACGTTTGTATAAGAGGAACTGCCCCTTATAGGGGGATGCATTTAGACAAAATTAATAACTTCTCTTCTAACAGATTTTCATGAAACTTTATACAGTAGTTACAGGTAGTAAACTTGTTTTGTATACAAGCTCTAATTCTGTGAATTGTTTTTGTTTCGACCTCATACTTGCTATAAAGGAAAAGATTTCTGGGGCAGCCACGACTTTTTCCAAGGGTAAGTTTTCTCTAAATTTTCATTACTATCACGATGAGAACCTAATTTAATAAGTAGTTCACTAAGACAATGTTCATTTCATTAAAAAGTAAACTCATAGGGCCGTAATCATAGACATTTTTAGCGCGGGTTTTCGGTGGATTATCAGCGTTTTTCGTATTCATAAACCAGTGTTAGCGATAGGATATGATTTGAATTCTGTACTAGTAACCAGTGGATAGCCGTGGCTAGCTTAGTACGCTCGTAGCGCGTGCTGCGAAATGTCTATGAATACCACCCATATTCTTTATCCTCTTGCTCTCCAACGATAAATTATCTAATGGCAAAAATGTATCGTTTTAGGTACTATTGCACCTTCTGGGCACTCGGGAAGCTTATTTGTTACATAATTAACAAGCTGCCACCTTGGATTTCCTAAATTTTACTTCGGAAGCAGATTCAGTTCACAGATATTTAAATAACTGTAATCGAGAAAAATTTCACTCCTGCACCTGGAAAGAAGAGTGCGCATAATTTATTACTTCCGCAAATCTGAGCACCTTAAGACTGTATTTAAAATAGAGTTAAATACTCGAGGAAGTGAAAAGAAATCATTTTGAGACGAAACAGAGGGATTTTTTTTCTCTTCCTTACCCAAGTCTGCACTCAATGGTTACATTTATATTTTGTCCCGTGTCCATTCATGCTAATGTGACATGCTATAATAACATTAAATGTAACAAAAACAAACAGTGTTAGATACCTAAAGAACTACTTGACACTTTGATACCAAATATGAAGGGAATCGGTCACTTACAACAGATTTACAGCACAAAGAAAACGGGAGACTCGCGGAACTTGCTGAGTAAGAATGCCGTGTGACGAAATGTGGCATGCTACCGGCTTCTTATCTCGCTCTGCAGCCACCTCCGCTGATTAAGATTATCAATTCAGTATTTCTCAGTTATATAGGAAAAATAATTTAAGGTTTTTTTTTTTTTTTCATTTTTTTACATGTCATTTTTCTACTTTTGTCCTCCTAAATATGGATTCAGGACCACTGTGCGTCGGCATAATATGTGAGTGGTGAAATGTCCGTTACAGTTACCTTACAGATTATCTTTATTCATGCAAAAGAACATGCGTCCTTTGATTTACTTCTTTCCGCGATGAGTGGACGGAAGTGTTTAGACACTAAACCTCTGAGTTGCAAATCCCGGCTTCGAATGTGGGACAGCTGCGTGCAGAGACTCAAGACCCGGGAGGAGGGTTTGTCTCTCACCGTATCGATCTCTCAACGACATCCAGTAGCGCGCGGGTTCGCGCCTCTGCCTAAGCATCTGTCTTTGCAGCTACTTGTTTCGATGAGCAAAGCAAGAAGAGGTAGACTGAAAGTCTTCGAAACTTCATATATATGCTAGTAGCCCATAAATAAGTCATTTTACGTCGAAAAATCTATTTTGGATGACATTAACTTGCTACTTCAAAACTGTACGATGCAGTTTATTTAAATATCGGTGATATATGTAACAGGTTAACAGGGGATAGAGATATAGCCTATAAGTGCTTGTCGGGCGGGACATGGAGTATTCCTGTGCCCTGCAGCGTAAATCTTTTTATGCATCCGTGATGAAATGAGTTGCGTGCCATCTGTGCTGCTGCCTGGCTTAACCGCTCCACCATCCTGCACACAACGCATTCCTCTCTATCTTTCTGTTCGTTATAAGTAGACGTTTATATGTGTAGTATGCGCCATGTTTAAAAAACTCTCGCTTACAATAAATGACTCTATCTTTAGTATAAAATCAATGTTTGCCTGATATAATCGCCGCGATGAATTAGTTCACTAGCGGTAAGCTTTGTATTGGATATATATATATATATATATATATATATATATATATATATTGTTATTGCAAGTTATCTTGAACTTCCTGAGCGGGAACGAAGGGGCAGAGGGAAGGAAGCACGTAACGTGGGTGGAGCCAACTGAGTTGTTTGTGCATGCTCCGCATCATAATCTCTTGTCAAGAAACATAGAACTATCTTGATAAGGAATATGAGAGATCGGCTAAATACTCTTGCAAAAGTATTAGTTCCGTGAAGAGAATTAAGAATAATATCGAATTACAACCGAATGAACCTCACACTACTCCGGGAAAGAATAGGTATGTAATGTTTAGAAATTATTGCTATAATAGTTATGTACAATAGTGTGTGTACTGTGAGCGACATAATGAATTACTGTTGTAAGTTGTTATTTCGTTATAGTTCTACTAAACATATTATTTCATTCCAGAATTAGGACTTGTGTAAAGTTGAAGTGGACGACTTCGATCAACATGTCATTCGGGGTAAAATCGAAGAATTCTATCTTGTTCAGAAAGTAGTATCTACGATTAAGAAGATAATTCCGAATGGATGATGCCATTGTCGAAATAATTAATTTTGGACCAAGCGTTGAAGACGATGACGATGATGGCAGCAATGATAGGAATATGGATTGTGTATAATTGTAAATTAATGTAAATTCAAATAATAAGCCTGTAAAATATTGTTATAAGAATATGTACATATCAGCTGTAGGTGTAAGTCATGTAGGCCTATATAGTGTATAGAAATAGCTGTAGTAACTCCGCCATTGCCGGTCCCCAGCCCGGATGAGAGAGGAGGAGTGTACACACGATTATATTTAAATACTTACTCATTAGAGATTAATTAAAACCTCCTACGAAACCATGTTCTCCTCTCAAAACCGGAGTGTCGTGAGATGATGATGTCTGTATTGAACCGAGTTCTTTTACAGTAGAGAGCCGTGAAGTGAAAGAACCAACGTTTTCTGAAAAGAGTCATGTTACCCGAGGGAGGGACATCCTTGCCGTGCCGTTACGTTGATGAGTACATGCCGTACTGAGCAGTTCGAAAGACAGACTTAGGGGATGTAAGGTTCAAGATAACTTGCAATAACATTATATATATATATATATATATATATATATATATATATATATATATATATATTGCACGCATTAATAGTTGTAATGTCAAGCGATGTTATCACGATTTCGTTGTGAAGATCATACGTAATTATTTAAAAAAAATAGCCCTATATGCAATTACCGATATCAATACATTGATTTCTGACACCACTATCCACAGTGAATAAATGTTAAGCTATAAGAAGACTTTTAATTAAAATTGAAATATTACTAACCTTCTTAGTCGTCATCAGTCAACGTTGTTTTATAGGCCTACTCTACGCGGAGATGACATACACATATCATTTGAAAATGCTAACGCATCATTGAGAACCATGCATGTGTGTGGAGTGGTATATGATAAAGTCTAATCAATAAACGAACTCTTAACTTATTTCTTCCAAGCAAGGAGTCTGCTATTTCAGGGCTGGGTATTAATTCACCGAGACATCTATACCAGGAGTAGAACAGACACACAAAGTAATCTTGCTCTCACAGAATTGCCATTTCTTTCTATCTTATCTTATCCTTTCCAAAACGAATACAAGACTGACGCGACAGTCATTCATAAGAAGTGGCAACTTCGTATTACTTCGAAGACATTATATTCTCACAGTCAATTATAGACATATACTTTCTTTTACTCCATGAAGATGAAATCGTATATTGTGATGGTTTCGTTATCTTAAACACATCCTCTGTTATTAATATCTAGTCCACACCTGTGGACCTGCGTCTGGCCGCGAAACCAGGTGGCCCGTGTTCGAATCCCGGTCGGGGTAAGTTACCTGGTTGAGGTTTTTTCCGGGGTTTTCCTTCAACCCAATGCGAGCAAATGCTGGGTAACTTTCGGTGCTGGACCCCGGACTCATTTCACCGGCATTATACCAATAAAATAAAAAAATAAATATTAATATCTATAGACGTTGATTACAGATAAAAGCTTTTTTAATATGGCACAAACTATACAAGTCATATACCCGCCAAGCAGCTAGGAACTGGAGCTGGGGACGGAGTGAGTAGAACTGTTGAGTTACTCGGTTCTATCGGTTTATGTGCTTGGCAGCGGAGCACCGGAATTACTCGGTTAACCGTAGCCGTTACCGGTCAGTTCAAACAGAGTTCACGTGTTTTACTTAATTCTAGCAGACAACAACGTAGGTACCGGTACTGTTGTATTTAAATATTTTCTGCTGCAGGACAAATTATTTCCTTATCCCCAAAGCGGGCTGAAAGGCCTCTAGTATTGAAGAGGAGTTCATCCTATTAAATGACCTGTCAATTGGGCCTAATGAACACTGACAGTCTGAAGATATTACTGTATATAATAATAGTAATAATAATAATAATAATAATAATATTACTAATATTAAAGTCTAGGATAATAGAGAAAGTATGGAATTGAACGGGTTACATCAGCTCCTTGTTTATGTGGAAGACGTGACTATATCAGGAGAAATGTACAAACTGTTAGGGAAAACACGGGAATTTTACTTGGAGCAAGTAAAGAGATAGGTGTGAAAGTAAATCCCGAAAAGACAAAGTATATGATTATGTCTCGTGACCAGAATATTGTATGAAATGGAAATATAAAAGTTGGAAATTTATCCTTTGAAGAGGTGGAAAAATTCAAATATTTTGGAGCAACAGTAACAAGTATAAATTACACTCGAGAGGAAATTAAACGCAGAATAAATATGGGAAATGCATTTTATTATTCGGTTGAGAAACTTTTATCATCCAGTCTGCTGTCGAAAAATCTGAAAGTTAGAATTTATAAAACAGTTATATTACCGGTTGTTCTGTATGGTTGTGAAACTTGGACTCTCACTTTGAGAGAGGAACAGAGGTTAAGGGTGTTTGAGAATAAGATGCTTAGGAAAATATTTGGGGCTAAGTGGGATGAAGTTACAGGAGAATGGAGAAAGTTACATAATGCAGAACTGCACGCATTGTATTCTTCACCTGGCATAATTAGGAACATTAAATGTAGACGTTTGAGATAGGCAGGCATGTAGCACGTATGGGCGAATCCAGAAATGCATATAGAGTGTTAGTTGAGAGGCCGTAGGGAATAAGACCTTTGGGGAGGCCGAGACGTAGATGGGAGGATAATATTGAAATGTATTTGAGGGAGGTTGGATATGATTGTAGAGACTGGATTAACCTTGCTCAGGATAGCGACCAGTGGCGGGCTTATGTGAGGGCGGCAATGAACCTATAGGTTCCTTAAAAGCCATAAGTATTATTGTTATTATTATTATTATTATTATTATCATCATCATCATCATGTTAGAGTGTTTGATTGTTATTAAAATATGTTAAGAAAGGAAGTGCATTATATTTTTCTGCTATTTATGTTTATTGGATTTGTGTCACCTCGTCAGTCATAATTTTATTTGTATTTATTTCTACGAATTATATTATCTAATTACTTAAATTTATCAATAATATTACTCATCACCAAAGAGAACATGGTTGTATTGAAGGCTAGTAATGTTATAAAATAAATAAACATTATGTTCTTCAGTTTAAGATTCCACGTTTTATTGATTATTTTATCCACTTTCCGTAATAGTAAATAATTGTGTGTGTTATTTTTAAGTGTTAGGCAGCGCTTCATGGAGCCCGTTTCTTTCTATCTTCTTTTTTACTTAGCTGCAGCGTTTAACGTTTACCTCACATATTAATTTATTAGCTGTTAATATTATGAATTATTTCATCATTTTTATTTCGTCTGTCATATATAACAACACTGAAAGTTAGATAGGTCTTTCATGTAAAATAACTCCGCAAATAGTTGTAATCATGCAAATAAAATTAGCAACCGCCATTTTACAATGAAGAGAAGCACTTTTTTCTCGTCAATTGGCAAAGCGAAAGCGCTCTACTACAACGCTTTTAAAACACGCTTGGTTTCACTTTCAAAGTACGTTTTAAAATCGACTCTATCTATCTAAATTTTAAATCTTCCGCCACAAATTTGTACTCGGTTCAACCGAGTAATGACGTCACAGTAACTGCTCCGAACCGAACCGCTCCGTCCCCAGCCCTACTAGGATTCTGTGGGGGCTTCGGTGCCTCTTTATACAAAACTATGTGTCGTCTATAATTCACCATCATTGCCATTTACCCGTCTTTGGACAAATCACAAGGAACATCAGTAATCTACAGAGGCGTTCGGAGTTTAGAAAATACCATTGAATATATAGGCGTCTTCTTAGCGGACAAGTTATTTACGTATTTTCTAACTACATAAAGTAACAGATGGGTCATTCCATGTCAACTGGTCCTGTATCTGAAAAAAATATTTTCCATAAAAAGTCTGTTTCTGTAGGCTATAAGAAAATGAAAATGATATGTTAAGTTTATTGCCTATTGACTATTAAACATGCCTATTTCTGTATGTTAAAATATGCAACATACTCCAGGAGACATGGATATATAGCATTTTAAAATAAACATATGCATGTTACCATAAACAGCACAGTTAAACTTTGTTAATTGATTGATAATTTCAATAGTGGTTTTGTTTCCTATGTTGGCTATAGTGGGAGTTATGAATCTGGCCAAAGAAGAAAGATGTATCTATGGAGAAAGCTTCTGTCGTAGTTAAAAAAGTGAACCATCCAAGAGTTATAAATAAGCGTGGACAGTTTGTTTATATTTCACAGTAAAATCAAACAATAAAGCTTTGTGATTGCATTATTGTTTCATTTTATATCTTTAATTTTCAGATGTTTGGAGAACATAATAAAATAATTGAAATTTCATATTTCAACTATCCTGACACACCCGTAACATATTATAAATATTCTGTATGTCCTTGCTCAAACGCAAATCCAAGTTTACAAAGGTAATCTTGTTCTAATAATCTAACAGATACAGGAAAAAAAAGTCTTACTCTCTCAGAACTTACCAATTAGCAGCACTACTGAACGAACTACATGAATGTGCAATGACAATGGAAAATTTTGTCACACCCGTAATATTTGGTCATCCCCTACCCCTTTTTTAGACAAAAGATATGGATTTCATAATTATGAATGAAAATCTAGGTAAGTAGAGGTAAGCGTGACTAGTAATTTCGAGCTAGAGCTCTTTTATGCCCGCTGCGCGCGCGCGGAGCTCTTTTCCCTGTAAACATTGCTAAAGGATGTACAGATCTTAGAACACAGCGCATCATGACGGAACGGAAGCGCTTAAAGCTTTGAAGGAAGAGTGGAAGATACAATATTTATGCTTCGAACATGGTGATAAAGTCCAGAAAAAAATGTCATTTGCAAAAAAAAAAAAAAAAAAAAAAAAAAACCGGCATTATGAGACGCAACATGAAGAAAAAATAGGCATTATACAGGAGAACAGAGAAACAAATTGGTTTCGGAATTGACATCGAAGGCAAATTAATTTACATTTGGGTCAGTAGATTGTATCTAGATTCCTTTTATTTCTTTATTTTAAATGTATTGTTGATGTTTTATTTGTTGCTTGTTTCTGGATATTTACTTTTATTAGACTACGTGTTTCTTTAATTTAGAAATAATATTTTATCTTAGATTGCACTTTAACCTATACTAATCTCAAAAAGATAATTCACTTTTATTCCAATAACTATTTTCAAGATTTTGAGCAAATATGAACTAAACATTTTGAAAACTTTGATGAAAGGAGCTTTTTTAGTAAAGTCAATATAAAATATACTTAAAATATAATTTCAAAGCTATTAGACCTAATTGCACCAAATTTTGTAGGGATGATATTATTATTATTATTATTATTATTATTATTATTATTATTATTATTATTATTATTATTATAGATCTGTTTATATACAGTAGTTTAAATTTCACGAATTTTGGCCGGAAATTGTGGAAGTTTTAAAAATCATACATGTCCCCCTAAATGATTGATCCCAAAAATTACGATAGCTCTCAATAATATAATATAATATATATAATCAATATACCCTATTTCAATCAATATTGTCATTATTTTTTCAACAAATACTCAAAGGTACTTAGAGATCACACACGTCGAGCAGGTAGACCCTATTAGTTTCTCCTAATCAATGAAGTGAAGTATTTACATAATAAATATTGCTTTTAACAATAAAATGGTTTACATACAATTAACTTCTCCCATTTCTCTTTTTGTTCCTAAAAACACTTCCCTTTGCGATTTGTTTATATATGTACATGTATATTAAGCAACTGAATAATTAGCCATATTACATAGCCAGAAATTTAGTAACGCAAGTTATTGTAATAATTGCTGCCTTTATCCGCTGCATGTGCATGTACATCCCTGTTGTCTACGTTACGACGCTATGTAGTGGATGCGCTATGCGCTCGTGATCAAGGTCTAGCTCTTCTACCATGATTGGAAGCTAATATTGTCTCATCCCTGGTATATGCCATAGCTTTTTCAACTGCCTACAATGTAAGATATTGACATAATCTTAAGTTTTTTAGTCAATATAACTAAATATTTGTGACACCCGTGACAATGGAATGCTCCAGAAGTAAATCTAAATTTTGTACTGTAACATAGTAGTTTGTATTCCAGTAACCGAATATATTGAATAACTTTACTCTTTTAGAAAATGCGTAAATAACTTAATCAAGAGTGCTGTGTAATCTTACTTTAAGGAAGACAAAACTGATCAATTGTTTGTTACTGTGTAACTCCTAGTATATTTTTAATAGCGTGTTTACCTACAATACAATAATTACGAGTTTGGCTATTATACTATTAAGCCCCTGAAGAAAGGGCTTTTATAGCACATTTGAAGATGAACAAGAGAAAGTTTCAGAATTCGAACCATAATGTTTTGTTTACGCTACTTGGCAGTTCCCTTCGTCTCAATATCGTCGTAACAAAGCCGTAGTCACCTAGCTGAAAGCGCACAAAGCAGGCTTGTGGTGTGCTGGTGCTTTGTATCTTGAATTGAGTTGACTATCGTAAAGAACACTATTGTAACATATTATACAAATTCGTAAATGTTTTAATGTGAAACGTTTATACCCTTCACCTTTGACATTTGAGAAATCTGGCAATACGGTGACGTCATTAATTACAGTAGGGTCTGAATGACTCAAATTATGATTATAATGAAGTGTGAGTCGTTTGCACTACAAAGTGCATTATTGCTTCATGGAATGAGGAAGCAGCTATGAAGCAGTTAACGAGAAGGCTCCGCCTTGTTAAATTTAAATGTTGGTAGTGTGAAAACACAAATGAAAAGAATGATCAAAATTTCATTTGAAATCCCGAACATCTTTAGAGTCTCATCCATGCTCACAATAGCAATAATTACGAAGAACATAAACATTTCTAGCAATTGAATTGCACTGAGGTGAAAGGCTTAAGTCCTATTTTGCAGCTTATCAGGAGAAGTAAAAAACGTAATAAGAACCAACATGTACAATTTATCAAAACAATACTGGGTGTTCATTTCAAAGTGTGTCATGACGTCACTGTTGTGAGTCAGCGATTTGAAGCGAGTTTCAGCTTTTATGTCAGAGAAGTTGCCTATTAATCAAGGCGTTCAATCTGAACTTGAGAACGTGTACGGTATAACTTGAATGTCGTAGCAACAGATGGCGGTCTGTAAAGTCTGTGTGCTACCATAACCTCTTTCGAACTGTGTTTTGCGCGGGCAAGTCGTACGCAGGGTATTTGTTATCATCGATTGCGTACGGCAACATTCCACAACACAAATCAAATGCTCCGTGCCATGTTGACCGTCGAAGTTAATGTCAACAAATACGTCTTAACCCTCTCCCCATATCCCGACAGTAAGAAAAAAAACTCATTTCAGTACGTGTTTTCAAACAGTTCACATTCTTGCCACTATTGGCGTTACCGTACGTATCGGTAAGTAATATTCAGAATGAACGCCGTACTTGCTAGGCAACTTCTCTCACATTTAGGTAATACGCCTCTGCGGAAGTGTAGGAAGATTGAATTCTCTAGGCTCATCGGATAGCCACATGACGACATACAGCGAGCCATGACACATTTTGAACTGAACACCCAGTATAAGGAATGACGTTTCTCTATATAATTATACTTTAATCAGTCATAATTAGACAGTGGATGCGGGATGACTTGTCGTTGAATGTAGGTGAACATTTACTATATGTTACATTTTTTTCATTCAGACCATTGACTCAACAGGTTTTAAACGTAAACAGACGACGTCAACATGCTTCTGTATCTCCGTACAGCCAGAAGGAAAAGAAAAATAACGTACTGTAGTACATACCTTATAAGGTTCAGTCCTCGTCATCATTGATGCAATTACCAGCGTTGCAGTAAACGACGATATATTCTCGTAAGTTGTCGAAACTGAATCGTCTTCTGTATATTATTTAATGTACCGAAGTACATATGATATTTCCATGCAGATATTCATCATCGTATGAATCGTCTTCGCCTATCGCTTAAACAGTTTTTGTATCGAGAGAATTTCTGAAGAAAACCTCTAAAATGGGGATCACTCAATTTCTTTAGAGGAATATTTGTACTGAGCATCATGTTGCACGCGTCGTTAGACCCGCACAACTAAATGATGATGATGATGATGATGATGATGATGATGATGTTGTAGATGGTTCCTCAGATTTTATTTCAACGCATTTCCTGTGCGATGTACTGTTGCAATGTTTCACTATAGCCTGAGTTGTTCTGGTTTTTATTTCAATTTTACATACATTACACACGATATTGTCTTCGTTAATACATAAAATGTCACTCTCATACTTCTTAATTGCATTTCGTATCTCTGAGCTAATTTAACGTTTTGCCATTATGAATGGATCAGCATAACACTTTTAATAATAATAATAATAATAATAATAATAATAATTATTATTATTATTATTATTATTATTATTATTATTATTATTATTATTATTATTTATTTATTTAACCTGGCACAATTAAGGCCATACGGCCTTCTCTACCACTCAACCAGTAGTAAAACTGCGTTACAAAAACACTACAAATTTACAAAGTACACTACAATTTTACACACAAAACTGAATAAAATAATAATAAAGTAATGTAAACAAGATGTAAGTAGAAATCAGACATAATATATAACATACAGAAAGAAAGGAAAAGCATAATAAAATGTGAACAGCAGGTCAAAATAAATGGGACAAAGTATAAAAAATAAGACAATTATTGATGATAATGATGATGATGATAATAATAATAATGATAATAGTAATAATATTAATTATTATATTATATTACATTACATTATATTATATTATATTATATTATATTATATTATATTATATTATATTATATTATATTATATTATATTATATTATATTATATTGTATTGTATTGTATTGTATATTGTCACTATTCAACGCGTACTAAATACTTGAACAGAATAACACAACTGCACTCATTACGTTGCAATGTTACTATGTACGCTGCTGTATTCGATAGGTACACAAAAGACGGACGGCGCGGCACGTGCCATATACTCTGATACGAAACAACTTCACTTTTCCTTAAGTCATCCCGCATAACTGTCTAGTCGTAATGTATACACTTTTACGTTGAAAATGAATTATTACTTGCCATTTGGAAATTTGTGAAAAATCTAGACTCAAGTTCTTTTCTCCCCATTATTGTGAAAAGAAGACAAAGTAATATGTAGAAGAAATAATATTTGTAAAGTTACAGCGCTTATGAGCACACATTAAAATTGTTCTTTGCACAATCTTGACAAAGTTCTTTTTCACTTCAGCATTGTAATATTAAGACAAAATAATAATATTTATGAGCTTAGAGCAGTTAGAATCCATTTGAGATTTCACTATCATTACTATCTTAGAAATGAAAAACAAACCAGTTACAAATCTGAGTTTTTGATGCTGTTGTCCAATCATCCACATCCACTTCCTCTATAGAGCTCCACTGACATATTTTAGTCTAGAGGGCCACTGCCGCTTCATCATGTTGCACATATAGGCTACTTGTAACTTCCTTAAGGTCCATTCACAATGAAAATTAAACATAACCGTAACATAAACACAGAAGTTTGCGCCCAGGCTACCAAATGGGATCATTCACAATGATTCACATATACACTGACATTAACATTACCGTAAGACGTTAACATGAAAGTTTGCAAACTACAAAATTTCATGCTTATGCTTACGTGACTTGCAAACAGAACACAATCGTGGAGCACTGAAGTATACGACACAAGATGAGTAAATGGCGTCGTTGTTATGTTTCCATGGTTACCAAGTATGTTTGCTGTTATGTTAATGTTCCCATCGTGAATGATGGTATGACTTCTTGATTTTACCTTAACGTTTACATTCTTAAGTTAACGCTTACGTTATGTTTAATTTTAATTGTGAATGAGGTTTTAAGTCCTATAACTTCTTATCATTTATGAACACACAGTTATCAGGATATGTCTGATCTTTAGGCATGGAAAAGTTGGAAAGCGTTGGCTTGCCAGTCTTGAATGTGTGGCGAACTGAACTATTAATGAAAAGAACCACAATAGTTCCTTTATTGTCACTACTAAAATTGAATTCTTTGAAGGGAGTGGGTAGAAAATATTGTCTTATATTCATCGGTGTATCTGAGCTACTTGTTTCAACTGAAGTTAGAGTTTTCTGAAGTAATAGGGCCACCGTTTATAAAAGTTTAAAATTTCTTCTGACTTTACCATCTTAACCAAAGTGTATTTCCATGTATTGCAAACATAATCAAGAGGAACGTAGATTCTGTCTGAATATTACACTTTACATACAGTGGTGCCAACTGTGTTACTTAAAAGGAAGGAAGCTAGTCACTGACTTAATTCCATTCACCACAACTTGAAAATCACTGAGCTGTATTCACACTGTTGTATAGTCTATATCTAGCTCCTTTCTTTTCTTCGCAGTAAATGTGTTTCAGGTCAGAGGCTCTGAAAACATAATAAGTGAGAAATTGAAATTTTTGACCTCAGTGGGATTCAGTTTAGAAATTAGGTGAATTTCCTGTCACTTTTTAGTAAGGTGGCAAAAGTGATGACGTATGTGCATTGTCTAAAATCAGTGGACTTAATATCTGTTACCAAAAAGGATTATTGACTGTTATTTGCGGGGTAATGACAAACAAAACGTGATGCATCTTTCGAAATATTTCACGTACAAAATAAATAAAAAAAATTGCATTATTTTAACTAGATAAATGCTACAGGTATTCCTACAAAGCAATAAATTCTTGCTTTCCAAGATATCTCGCAAACGGTTCGTTTTGCAGTTTGCTGTCTTTAACATTTCATTGCCACCGGCGTAGCTCGGACGGTAGGCGCGTTTGTCTGGTGGTTAGGAGCTGCGCTCTGACGTGGGTTCCATTTCTACTTCGGCTGATTACGTGGTTGTGATTTTTAAGAGGTTTTCACCAAATATAAGAGGAATGTCGGATAATCCCTTAGCGAATCAAGGTCTCGTGTCGCTAAATACCATCTCGCAATCACAAATTTCATCTACGCTAAATTACGTAGTAAAAGGTAGAATATCGTTAAATAACCCGCTAAAATAAAAATCATAAGCCCATAACATTTCATTGTATTCCAGTCCTTTACATTTAATTATCCTTCAATAAGTTATTGTTTTAAATTCTCTTTATAATTAATATTTCCATTTGAACATATTAATACTTTCTTTTGTGTCTAAAACAAGTCCTGAATTCGAAATTTGAAATAAGTCCTGTGATATCCTAACTGTAGAACTCGATCAGTTATTATTTCACAACAATTTTATTAGCTTTGCATGAGTTTAAGCAGTAGGTTTTCAGCACGAATTGTTCCATGACATTGCCTCTTTCAGTGTTCTGTTTTGTTTAATGCTTTCCCCCTCGGGTCTTTTATTTTGAAGTACATGCCTATACACGCTAATTATTTTTGTCAATATTTTCTCCTGAGCCTTGAAATTATATTCCCATTTTGCTTATTTCTTTATCGATATATGCTATGATATTACAATAATTGAATGTTTACCAATAATCAATTCTTATTTCGAACTAATATGTCTATCATTTATCAGTAGATGTTGACTGTTCCTTGTTTAATGAAACGTTAGAGAAAATGTCATCTGTTAGTATGACATTTCTTAAGCAAAATATGAAGAATATTAATAAAACAAGTCATGTCAGTTGCTTTGACGTTCATCAAGTCAGATTTGAAGGACGTTGATAATACAAGTCGTTTCAGTTAATTTAACGTCCATCACATAACATCTGGACACCTTCAGTGAAATCAATCACACCAGTTGCTAATTTGGTTTTCATCAAGTAAAATCTGAAGACTTTTTGTGAAATCAATCATATCAGTTGTTAAATTGATGTTTATCAAGTAATATCTGAAGACTTTTTGTGAAATCAATCGCACCAGTTGTTAAATTGATGTTCATCTAGTAAAATCTGAAAACCTTTTGACAAATCTATCACATCAGTTGTTAAATTGATGTTCATCAAATACAAATCTGAAGATCTTTGGTGAAATCAATCACACCAGTTGTTAAATTGATGTTCAACAAGTAAAATCTGAAGACCTTGGGTGAAATCAATCACACAAGTTGTTAAATTGATGTTCATCAAGTAAAATCTCAAGACCTTTGGTGAAATCAATGGCACCAGTTGTTAAATTGATATTCAAGTAAAATCTGAAGACCTTTGGTGAAATCAATCGTACCAGTTGTTAAATTGATATTCAAGTAAACTCTGAAAACCTTTGGTGATATCAATCGCACCAATTGTTAAATTGATATTCAAGTAAAATCTGAAGACCTTGGTGAAATCAATGGTACCAGTTGTTAAATTGATATTCAAGTAACATCTGAAGACCTTTGGTGAAATCAATCGCACCAATTTAATTGATATTCAAGTAAAATCTGAAGACCTTTGGTTAAATCAGTCACACCAATTGTTAAATTGATATTCAAGCAAAATCTGAGGACCTTTGGTGAAATCAATCGCACCAGTTGTTAAATTGATATTGAAGTAAAATCTCAAGACCTTTGGTGAAATCAATCGTACCAGTTGTTAAATTGATATTCAAGTAATATCTGAAGACCTTTGGTGAAATCAATCGCACTAGTTGTTAAATTGATATTCAAGTAAAATCTGAAGATCTTTGGTGAAATCAATCACACCAATTGTTAAATTGATGTTCATCAAGTAAAATCTGAAGTTCTTTGGTGAAATGAATCACACCAGTTGTTAATTTGACATTCATCAAATAAAATATGAATTATGTTGAGAAAAGAGTCGCATCAGTTGTTAATTTTACGTACGTCAAAATTTAAAGAACATTAAAAGCAGTCGTACCAGGTGATAATTTGAAATCCGTCAAGTAAAAAATTAAGAATGTTGGTCAAAGTATTCGTACCATTTGTTAATTTGACGTTCATCAATTAAAATCGAATGAATGTCAAATTATCAACTGATACGTTTGGTTTCTCCAACATTCTACAAATTTCCTTTGAGGTAGCCTACATCATCATCATCATCATCATCATCATCATCATCATCATCATCATCATCATCATCATCATCCACAGTAATCACATTTTGGACCCAAATTGGCCCATTCCGCGTCAAAATTACATTAGTCATGGTATCTATAACATTGTTTAAATTTTACTGTTATTGTCATTCAAACTCATTTGGACGCTCTACATTTCTGTATTTCTGAGGGATGTATTTTTGTATAATTTTTAATAGTCCTTATTTTCCATTCTTGATATATGTTCTTTCCATTTATTCTTATAGTTGAAGGGGTGAGAATAACATAGTCTAAAACAAAAATGTTTTTTGTGCAAGTTCATTTCTTACACATATAGGGAAGCTACTAGTAAACTATTATAAAAATTACTCAGCAAATGACGTTAGTATACACCGAAGAAATTACATTGCCGCACCTAATAGCATTGGACTCTCAACCTTTAACACGCTCTCCTGTAAAATTTTGTCTGTGTGACTTAGGACTATATCATTCCCACCCCTTCAATTTTAAATGATTTCACTAATACTATTTATATCTAGTTCTAAAGTATACTATTATACTTTTTCGGATAGTATGAAGAATACAACGGAGTAAGAGAGGCTGGCATTCATAAAATTATCTTGCTTTGACTGCTACTCTAAGCAGAGTGTTTCTGCATGTAAACAGATTAAGGTGGCCACAGAGGCTGCCTGTAACGGATTTCAGTTCGCTACGTAATATACTGATTTCAGGAAAAATGTCGCATAAACTATGAGATACTTAAATTTTGTTGGCAGGCTTTTACAAGGACGGATCCGAGATGTGTACATACAGGTTACACAGGCTCACATTGGCTCACATATGCGAATATTGTTCCGATCCGATGGATGGTCCGGGTATATTCGTAAATTCAATGCTGACAGGGGGGTTGTCCTGTCTCAGGCCAGATAGAGCGAGGTCCCATCCCTAGAGGAGTACATGATAAACCCCAGCACCCGGAGCCCAAGTCCTTAAATCACATACAGGGTGAAAAGTAATTAAACCGACAAACTCCGGAAGGTTGTATGGGACACCTGAACAAACGGTTTTCTCTAATGACATATTTTCCTTAGAGGCTTTATCAAAACGGCAGGAGGCGTATGCGTTCTTCAGTTCATGACTATTCTACAAATTCACATTTTGTGGTACGTTTTGACCAATGCAGTGCTTTATTAAACCATCTTGTGGCTCGGATATTCTGCAGCAGGGGAAATAAACGATAATCCTGACGTCTCTCACCGTGTTAAACAATCCATGTCCCGCCGATGTTCACAGGTCAATGGAGGTATTTTTCAACATCTTTTGCAGTGATTTTGGTGTGTAAATGTTTTATTAGAGACTCAAGCAATAAAGCATGGTTTGTGTTGCATTATGTTCAAAACATACAGAGGTGAGCCTGCCTGGAGAGAAATAAAAAATAGGTTGCAGCCGCCAAATTACTCTTCAAGGAACGACCACTCATATAAATTGAGGGAAAGAAGGCAGAGGACGGACACTGGAAAGTTTTCTTTTCTCAATAGTACGATCAGGGGCTGGAATGCTTTACCTGCAGACTTACTAAAGGCTTTACCAACAACCAAAAATGTATTTAAAAATAGGCTTAAGGACCTTACTAATAGACTATAATTATACACAGTATTTAAAGGGTGTAAATGATATGTTGTTATTGAAGTGTTGTATCAGTGAAGAATTATGTTGTGTCAGTGAAGTGTGTTGTATCAGTGAAGAAGTATGTCGTGTCAGTGAAGTGTGCTGTGTAAGTGAAACGTGTTCCTGTCAGTGAAGCTTTATAGTTTATAGTGGCAGTGCATAATATTTGAACAGTGAAATGTTTTTGAAGTGTTAGTGAAATCAGGATAGAATCAGTGAAATGTGTCGTAGTTCCAGTGCAGTGAGTGAGTTGACAGCGAAATGAGTGTAATTTGAAAGGTACTTGTGCAGATATGAACATATCATACTCGTGGGTTTTAGTTCGATCTTAGTTTTAAGATACAAATTAGATTTATTTCAAATGTTATTTTAAGTGATAGTTTCATTTAATTTAGTATATTCCCTGTTGTTGTTGTTGTTGTTATTATTATTATTGTTAGTATTAATTATTAGTATTATTATTAATTGCATTTTAATTAATAAGTTTATTATTGTCATTATTGAGTGTAATTAGTTATCACTGCCACCGGGTATATATATATATATATATATATATATATATATATATATATATATATATACCCACTGCAGTGTGAATAAATACATACATACATATAAGATCTGGTGTCCCCGCGAAACAGTGCCTCACAGCACAATATGACATTAGAGGAAAGTGTTTGTTTTGGTGTAAGTATTTCGACGTCCTGCTTAAGCCTCCGGAGTTTGTCGGTTTAATTGCTTTTCATCCTGTAGATAAAATGATGGAAAATGGAGTGTTGGTAGAATCAAAGAGTTATTCGGGAGCATCCCGACAAAAATTTTCTACAATATCTGCTTTGTCCACCACAATAAAATTCCATCACAATCAGGCTGTGTATCGTACCATCGCATGCTGGCATTCAGTCATAGACGCGGCTCGAATTGTATGTTATATTGTATTGTAGCACCAGTGCATTTTATTAGTATGGGTCCTTAAAAAATGAAGAAAACAATTCGTTCAGAAGAACAAGAATTAAGTTATCATGTCAAAAAAATTAGGACTGGAAAATCAGATCGCTTTCTTCTTTATTACGGAGTTTCGCCACACATGTTACAGCGAGAAAATGACAGTGAGAGCAATGACTCCTCATCTATCGACACGGTGGCAGAAGATTACAGGCGTGTATTTAGACAAAATTAATAACTCCTACCCTTATCCTTTATCACCTACTCTGTTCATCATCTGCTTGGAGGATTTAGTGAAGAACTGTTTTCAGAACAGTGATATTAGGAGGAAGAGTAATAAAATGCACACGATTTGCTGATAAGACAATGTCTATCATATAGGTATATAAAATTCAGGAGAGAAGAAATTTTGGATATTTTTGTATAGGCGCATTTCAAAATTAAAAACTTAGAACACAAATTGTATATGGTAAGATAATACATGCATTCCTCTATTCTTTTCTCACGTCATAAATTTAATATCTCAAAGCATACTCGAATTACACTGTTTGTTCTATTGTATTGTATTGTATTTATTAACATTCTATGATATTCATACATTGCTTACAGCTAGAATATGGAACAATTAAAAAAACTTAATACTATTATAAAGTGTTAATTTATAGTCACAGTCTAGATGAAATATATACAGAAGAGATTTACAATATAGTCTACTAGTACAACACAAAGATTTAGTATCAATTTCATGAAGTGTTATTGAATGCCACGAATTCACCTGCAGATAAGAAGGCGTGAGAAATTAGGTACTTCTTTAATTTAGCCCTAAGTAATCTTATGTTTTGAGTTTCATTTTTTATATCGATAGGGAGGCTATTAAAAATTTTTATTGCCATATAACGCACTCCTTTTTGATAGTATGATAGACTTGCCGATGGAGTATGGAAGTCATTTTTGACGTGTATTTATGCTATGAACTGTTGAATTAGTTACAAAGTTTTCACGATTACGTACGAGGAAGATTATTAATGAAAAAAATATACTGACAAGCCATGGGCGATTCCATAGATTTGGCACCTACTATTATTCTAATTATTCTTTTTTGTAATAGGAATATAGTGTTACTATCTGTGGAATTTCCTCAGAATATTATTCCAAAACTCATTACCGAGTGGAAGTATGCAAAGTATATTGTTTTTAAGGTATTGATATTTACTATCTTTTGCATAGATCTAATAGCAAAACAAGCTGAATTTAATTTGGGGGTAATTTCTTTAATATTATTTTTCCAATTTAACACATTATCGATTTTTAAGCTAAGAAATTTGGTTGTTGTTGTTGTTGTTTCTAATAGGGATCTGTTGTTAATTATTGCGCATGAAATTTGTGAGATTGAATTTGAATTTGAATTTGAATTCTCTGCAAACGACTGTCAGCGCGATACGTTATGTCACGAAAGATAACAAACTTCAAACTTCCGCTGAGCTCACAAATTGATGCCAGATGTTAAATGAAAGGTGGTACCGGGTAAGTGATATTTTGTTGTTTTATTAATGGTGTTAGCTTTTCTTTGGCGATAATGTTGTAATCCGGAAATCGATTTGAATTGAAAATGTTCACACTGCCGCTGGTATGGCACGTGGGTTCGATTTTCCTGTTTCCTCTGCCGTTCGTGCGCCCTTTCCTCCGTCTTTTTCGAGACTAGAGCTGCGAGAGCAACATTGCATTTCTTGATCCGCGGGGTCGGTGGAGGGGGAGTGCCTCACTAGCGCCGCCGTGGTGCCCGCTGCCGATGTCAATCACCGCGCCTCCCCTAATTAACACCCCTCGCCGTCATAATGTGTCTCGGCTTTCTTACTTCATTTATTCAACGTGCACCCTAATTCGCTCGTACTCGCTGATCCGGTTGCACGGCCTACTTAAAATTCATGCCTGTTTTAAGTCTCGTGTTGGATTGGTACATCCCCTGTCAGGAGTTCCAAGCAGTTGTCAGTTCCACTGTGTAGCAGTGTACCAATTTAATCAGGTTGTGTTGCTGCTTTAATCGTTTGTGGTAATACGCGTCCTTCGTGGTTTTATGCTTTCAATTAAATACAAGGTCCGCGGGTTCAAACCCGACTGAGAGCTATCAGTAGGGACCGGATTTTTATGTAATATCAAGGTGTGAAATATGTACATATTTATGTAAGAAAAATAAGCTGAATATGTACCAAAATATGTAAAATCATGCAAATATTTAATATCAATATCTGCGCTGGTTTGTATTGTTAAGCCTAGATATTTGGAATCTGGTACAATTTTTAATTTTCTGTTCTTCATGCCGATTTCTGCTGTTTCTGGTGCTCTTCCGCCGTTTCTGAGTATAATCATTTCTGTCTTGTCCATGTTTATATCAAATTTGTTTCTATTGCACCATTTTACCATGGTGTTTATTGTTTCTTGTAACTTTGTAAGGTCTTTAGATCCTACTATTTTGTCGTCCGCTTATGCGTATGAGATTATTCCCTTCTTGATTTTTACAATACAGAGTAATTGTATGAGAAAGGTTGTCTTTTGTTCACTCATATTTACAGTGGACGGTAAGGAGTGAGTGCCTCTTTTACTTCCTGGAATTTAGATGTTATGTTTCGTCCCGAAATATATCCTTTCTCGGGTAGGTAAAAAGGCTTATTTCAAATTGTAAACTTCTTTTTCCTTTTAAACAAGTAAAAATGAATATCTCCAAATATGTAGATTTATGTAATACCAAGCCATAATATGTAATGTTGGGTAAATATGTAAAAACATGTAGTATCAAATTTTAATATATTTGGGGAGAGTCGGGTAGTATCGGACATCGGGTAATATCGGACAATGCGTTTCTTTCATCTACCACCATATGGTAGTATCCGAATGACGTGGTTACGTTTCTCTATGCGACATCACAGAAACGTAACCATGTCAATCAGGTACTATCACCGTGTGGTAGATGAAAAAAAAACTCAATGTCCGATATTACCCGATGTCCGATACTACCCGACTCTCCCCTAGTGGTAATTACAAGATTCGCAAAGATTTGTTATTTATATACGGTTAGGTTCAAAGAAATATATGTAATTACATAAAAATCCGGTGCCTAGCTATCAGTGTTTGTGAAAATCCTTCCTCTGGCATCCTTCAGAAGGAGACGGTTCGAGCCAAAATCACTATCATATTCATGAGTATCAGAGTGATCCGTCCACCGCTATGGTGTAATGGTTAACATATTTGACCGTGAAACGAGCGGACCCGGATTCAAATCGTGGTTGAAGTTTTTTCGAGGTTTTCCCTCAACAAATTGAAGCAGAATTGCTGCGTAACTTCCGGCGTTGGATCTCTGACTTATTTTGCCACCATAACAACACTTTCTTCATCATCATCCTCATCATCATCATCATCATCATCATCTCCGTTTCGGTCTTGCTCCGATGTAGAG
The DNA here is from genome assembly GCF_040183065.1 of Periplaneta americana. Taxonomy (NCBI): domain Eukaryota; kingdom Metazoa; phylum Arthropoda; class Insecta; order Blattodea; family Blattidae; genus Periplaneta; species Periplaneta americana. Next base: position 43,134,977 of record NC_091128.1, read on the forward strand.
TCGTCTGCGATCCGCTACCGCACTTCACATGTAGTATGTGTGTGGTCATTAGTTGCTGGTGGTAGTGCTTTGTACCGTGATCTTTCCCACATGTAGTATGTGTGTGGTTATTAGTTGCTGGTGGTAATGCTTTGTGCCGTAATCTTTCCTCTAGCCTCTATGTAGCTCGTGGGACCGGGTTTCAGGGACTGCGATCCGCTACCGCACTTCACATGTATGTATGTGGTCATTAGCTGCTGGTGGTAGTGCTATGTACCGTGATCTTTCCCCTAGCTTATAGGTAGCTCGTGGGACCGGGTTTCATTGACTGCGGTCATGTTTATGCGAAAACGTAAAAAGGATTCTGTACGCTGTAGAGGAGTTCGGAGGCGGCCCCCAGGAGAATCTGTAGGTCGGAGGGCCTTACAGCATACACACCACTTCATTCCGCTTAGTACAGTGGGCCCACACAAGCGGCCTCCGTACGAGGGTATTCTTCAGTTCGTGCCTGTCCCCTCAAGGGGGATAAAGGACGGATGTATGGAAAATTAAGTTATGACTTATTTAAGGACGCTCGCAACTGCAGAGGTTATATCACCATCGCCGGTGTGCCGGAATTTTGTCCCGCACGAGTTTTTTTACATGCCAGTAAATCTACTGACATGAGCCTGTCACATTTAAACACACTTAAATGCCATCGAACTCGGCCGGGATCGAACCCGCAACCTCGAGCATAGAAGACCAACGCTATACCAACTGCGCTACCGAGGGCGACGGGATGTATGGATGGATGGATAGAACACAGTGGTCCGCCACCGTGGCTTTCAGCGTTCCCGCTGCCCATGTATGTGGTCCATGGCTCGATTCCCGGTATAGGCAGTGATAGAAATTTATTTTCCGTCTGCGGGACTAGATTGTTTTCCGTTGTTTTGTGATTGTCCTGTGATGCTTCTGCGGTGTCCCTGCGTTTTTCCAAGCCCACATCCAGTTAGCACACAATGTGCAGATGTGTAGGCCTATAGTAAGGTTCACGTAAGATTATTCCCTAAAAAGCTAATATGGCCGTGTTTTTAATGTTTTCAGCTGTTCCTAGATATTACCAAAGCAGGTAAAAATTACTGTGCTAGACACAACAGGTATATATTTTTATTGCAGTTAACCGATTAAGTTTATTACTGATATAGGCCTAATATTAAAATGTATTTTGTCTGGAAACTTAAATTCATGGTTTGATTAAATATTTTAGGATTCATGAGACCTAACCTAAAAGTTTATTTTGTTTGACCGCATTCAATGAATCGTATGGTCTGCAAAGACCGAATCCCACTTTGAAATTTATTTATACTACTTATTGTTACTGTATTATTTATTAATATTAGCTTGCTTACAAATGGCGTTTGGAGAACCAGGAGGTCTTTGCCGCCCTCACATAAGCCCGCCATCGGTCCCTATCCTGAGCAAGATTAATCCAGTTCCTGCCATCATATCCCACCTCCCTCAAATCCATTTTAATATTATCCTCCCATCTACGTCTTGGTCTTTTCAAAGGTCTTTTTCCCGCCGGTCTCCCAACTAACACACTATATGCATTTCTGGATTTGTCCATACATGTTACATACCCTGCCCATCTCAGACGTCTGGATTTAATGTTCCTAATTATGTCAGGTGAAGAATACAATGCGTACAGATCTGCGTTGTGTAACTTTCTCCATTCTCCTGTAACCTCATCCCTCTTAGCCCCAAGTATTTTCCTACGCAATTTATTCTCAAACACCCTTAACTTCTTTCTCACTCTCAAAGTGAGAGTCTAAGTTAAATGGAATCAGCTCCATTCCGAGACTTACGTTGGAGTTTCGTAGCTTTTTTTTACGGTGATGGGTTGTTAGCCTTCGCCCAGCCCTCAAGCTGAAGGGCCACAATATTAGAATGATATTATATTAATTATTAATTAAGTTCAAACTTACTAGTAACATTTCATGAACGTTGGCAGCTTCTTCAAAGTCAAACCATGCTGCCAACATAAAAGTTAGAAAGTAACTTTCAGTTGTACTTGTCAGTACCAAAATTCGAAACAAAGTTGTCAAAAGAAAATTCATATTCACAGCTAGAAAATGACTATAATCCACTAGAATGTCTAGTAATATGGGGGAAATGGTTAAGTTTCATCCTTACGTTATAAAGTAAGAAGACGCGGACCATAGTGTTCATTCAGAGACAATTACAGCGATCTTACGAATCCCATGGTACTTTTTTGTGGTTATATTGTTTCTACCGTTTGAAAACTGCTGATCTTTGCAATGAATTTTGACTGTAGGTCTGTTCATTTAGATGAATGTCTGAACCACATTTCTTTTCCCAAACAATAGGCTACACAGAATTTAGTAGTAGAACTTTGGAGTTCCAGTTGCAGAATATCTCATTTATCTTCCATTCTAGAATAGTGACACAGTATTAAAATAGCAATGGCTCAACTTCAGCCAGTGCAAACAGTCCAAATATAATTACTGTAACACAGTTTGGTATACATACGGATTTAACGTGGAAATCAATTATTTGTAAATACTGTCTTCCCCACGTTATGTGTTTTACAGGAATATATTAGAAGAAAAAATGTTAAGGTACTAAAAAATTCATAAAATGACCGAAATGCACTAACAACTATTTTATGTTGGTAATAATTTTGGAGGAGTTAATTATATACAATTCTAAAGTGTATGCCTTTCCCAGTGTAGCAACGTTGAGTTATTTTTAATGTTATGTCATTTTCGCCATTTTAAATGGCACAAGGTGCGGTTACATTTCAGAATTGTATTTAATTTAATTCTTCCGAGCCTGTCAAGAAAGTAAAATAGTTGTTAGTGCAGTTCCATGTAGTTTTAGTTCCTTAATATTTTTCCTATAAAAACTAAGGAAGAGACTAGTGAAGTGCTTGGTGTAGAGGGTGACATCGTAACGGGCAGAAGCATGTATTTTGCGTCGAAGGGAAGAGAAACGACTAGAAGCAATTTAAATGTGGATATGGAGAAGAATGTAGCGTGTGAAATGACCAGACAGAATAAGAAATGTGGCTGTCTGTGTTGGAAAGAGTGGCAGAAGAAAGAATGATGCTGAAGCTGATCAGGAAGAGAAAATGAAATTGGCTGAAAAGAAACTGTCTACTGAAGGAATGGTGAACGGGAAAAAAGTTCGTGGCAGACGAAGATATCAGATGATGGACAACATTAAGATACATGGTTCGTATACGAAGACTGAGAGAATGGAGAAAATAGGACAGATTGGATTGGAGAATGCTGGGTTTGCAGTGAAAGCCTGTCCTTGGGCAGCAAACTATGAATGAATATTTTCCCTTATAACACTTTTCTGTGGAACATACAGAGAGAGACGTTTTATAAATAATTAATTTTCTATGTCAGATTGCTATGTTACGAGATGTGCTGTTATAGCGTAATATTTCAGTTTTCTATTGTCCATAAGTAAATCCGTGTAGCAGCGCATTGGGATTGAAGTGCTGGTAGTGTGGTGCGTGAATGTGCTCGGTTTACCGATTCCAGCAGCACGTGAAAGGGAATCGATACGCCGTATTGAGTTTCACCACACGATATGTCGTCTTGGGCGACGCCTCCACGCACTCTGTCCATTGTGACGTTTGATTTCTAATATTAATCAGCGTATCATGTACGATGTGCACTACGTCCTCTGCTCGCCAGCATCTGCCATAAGGGGTAACGAAATCTACCTACACACTACATACACGCCATCGCTTCATAATTCTATAGGACAGTACAGTTCAGAAAGATCTCGCTTTTGGAATCGTTGATATTGATGATAGTATTCAGAATGGAATTTTATTATGTGAAACAAAGTTTAAAACATGTAAGAAATTACACACCTCTAAATAGTAATAGGCTTAACGATGGGACTTAAACATAGTGCTGTGCATTCTATTAAAAGAGAAGGTGTGTGTATAGGCCCTGATCACATCAGACTGAGCAGGCTATGGACTTCTAAGGCAACCACTTTTATCAATTTCGCTATGCTGTCATCTAGCGACTCCAAAAGAAGTCGCGTTGTAACTCTTATGGAATAGCATGGAACAACTGTACTTTCATCTATAGGTCGTTAGCAAAAAATGCCTTTTCGACGATGGAGACTCTGGGGTTGTTCTCATTTTATGTTACCATTTCATAAAATGGGAATGGCCAATCTGGTATATATGAAGGGATGGATTCCTAAGTCCTTTTTTTTAAGATTTTAACTTGCTTTATTCACGTTTTAATTGATCCTTTCAAGCCTATATATAACTGTGTAAGTTTATTTAGCAGATTCTTCTAAGTCTTGACTTAGATCCGTTTGAAAAAAATATATATGCAAACACTAGGGACGTCAAATTTATTTTATCGGTTTTTGTGATTTTTCCTATAACTTGTCATTTGGACTTAGGCCAGTTTAGAACCCACCTCTTTAGATGTAATCAGGGGTATAGGAGGACGAACAATAGATCGCCGGAGGCCTAAGCATAACGTCGAAATACGTCACTATTATTTCACCAAATAGAGTGTAAGCACAGTCTAGTATACAGTCACGAAGCTCAATACGTAGTAAATATGCATCCATAGGCAGTTGCTAACCACTTGGATCGCTACTATCGCCTCATTACAGACAATGCGAAATAGTACCTGCACAGTCTATTGTTCCCAATACCCTCATAAACTCAAGCTTCGTGACTGTATATACTAGGCTGTGGTGTAGGGATGATGAGAACTATTCTAGGTGGGGAAGAAAGCGTGAAATATTCATTTACAATACAGACATCCCGTATAGCTACTTCGACTTTACACGTCAACCATTTTGGCGGACAGCGCAGCTTTACTGTTTCAAGGCCATCTGTTACAATAACTTAAGTTTATGCGTACAATTGTAGAAGTAATGGTGTTTTTTAAAGCGAGTTTTCATAAGGTCGAGTTTTAGTGACAGGTTAGGCAGTAGCGGCCGGTGATCGAAATCCTCGGTGAGGCCAGATCCAACTAGTTTTTAAGTGCCTCCGATAGGAATTGTTTATTTATGATATTAATTATTATTGTTATTATATTATTCATACCATTATTACTGCATTATTACCATTATTATTATTATTATTATTATTATTATTATTATTATTACTATTAATGATTTCACTCACCAAATAGGCTAAGCTGTTATGCTGTAAGTTTCAGTGATTGTTTCAGTGTGATGAAGCAACCCATATTATGTGTTGAAAATCCCCTTTCTTTCTTTTCTTTTTATTTTTTTCCCTTGACAGCAACAAATAAGGTCAACAGAGAAGTTTATTTTGCACCACATTACCATTTATGTTGCCCATACCAGGATGCAATAGAAATTCGCGTTTTAAGATTATCTGTCGGTAAAATTGTCAGCGATGTCGAAGGTATCTCGATAGACTCTCTCTTTATTTAAAACTTCCTTTGTTTCAATATTATTTCTTCTCGAAAAAGGACACTCTAACAATGAATTAAGCACACCAGCATTATTTCTCGCATTTGTTTCTGTTTATATTTTCCCGAGATACATAACAACATTGGCCCAGATTCACTACTGTACTACGAAGTACAATAGTACAACACCCTCGCTTAAGTCTAAGACATAAGGGGAGAGAATAGTGTGGGGTCTCTGCCTGCCAAAGAGCTGGAATTTTTGTTATTTATGGCCTATTTAGGAAGACAAGTCACCATTGCTCATGAGGCCAGACGAATTGTGCCTCAGCTACAACGTTTTAAGCTTAAACTCAAAGCCCGCGAAAATGCAGGAAAATGCAGAAACCAGACTCGGCACGAGCGATCCTGGCCTCAGAAGCAAATTTTACTGAAAAACAGATCTATATATATCACAAGCCATACCCGGCACGAGCGATCCTGGCCTCAAGAGCAAATTTTTCTGCAAAACAGGTCTATATACATCACAAAGTTTTCAAATGCTTCCACAGCGATATATGCTTCATT